>NW_015090893.1:10792085-10800037 GCF_001431845.1 Calidris pugnax
AAAAAAAAAAAAAAGAGAGATCTAACAGTTGAATTTGCTTTTCCTAACAGAATTAAATTTAGGCCCTGTGTAAGTCTTTCTGGTCAGTACAGTGGGATTTATTACTAGTGGCAGCAAAGGACAGCCCCGGAAAGGCTGGTTCAATGTAGGGCAATGGTAAGAGAACTGGTGGCCAAAAGGATCGATATAGGACATCCTTCAGAGCATGGAGATGAAAGATTTCAGAGGTGCAAAGTGAAGGTTTTGAGAAGCCAAAGTGCAAGGAGAGATGCAGTTCAGCATCAGTAGGGAACACACAATTGCGATTGTTTTCTCTCTTCTTTCACGTGTCCAGCCAGAATTCAGAGCTTTTCTAGATTATTTGCTGTACTAAGAGAATTTGATCACAGCATTGTATTTTTTGGGTAGCCCCTCTTCTCCCCAAATATAGCATACTATACATATAGTATACATAGTATACTTTCTTTTCTAAAAATAGTAAAAAAAATTATTAATCAGAACCCTGCTCCTTTGCTTGCAATCCTAAACCATGATCTCTGGCCACAGCTCTGCCAAAACCAGTCTCCTGGGGGCATTCTCACAGGGCTGTGCTCTGGGGCACCACGTTGTCTGAGACGTGGTTCCTGTTTCACCCAGAACAAACCCTGATGAAACTCAATATTTTTTTTTTCCAGCATCTACAATTCATCTGGCATTTGGAAAGCAGTGTCTGTTGTTTTAGCAGTTGCTAAATAATCAGGGATTTAATTCTGGGCTGCCTGAAAACTAGTCAGCAAAGGTGAGCTGTGGCTTTAGAAAGGTGAGAGAACCACCAAAATGAAAAGGAAAGAATAACCAAAACAAAAAGGAAAGAAGACCTTTGTTCAGTGGTACATTTCCCAGATACCCTAGGCGAGGGAAATAGCTTCATTTGAAATAATTTATGCTCAAGCTGAAAAGATGTAGGAGCCATTCCTGAAGTCTGGGGTAAGGAAACCTGACTGAGACAACATCTGCTACCAGCCCAACTTGGACACTGCACCAAAATTCCCTGAATTAAAGCTAAAACTGTCAAGCAATTTTGGATGCTGAGTGTCGTGTCATAATCAGGCATCTTACCAGGAAGGAACACATCCCAAAACAAGAGACGGAACAACCTTTACATTACAGCAGGCACAAAAAAAAAAAAAATATGGCTTGGAAACCTGAGGAGGAAGAAGGAGCCATGCACCTTCTCACTCCTGATTTCCACGGAGGAGAGTCTGTCTGTTCTGCACCCTGGGCTCCCCATGGGAGGGTAGGACCTGCAGCCCCCACAGCAAGCACAGAAACACAGCGTCTGGTTGAGGTGCAGACAGACCTAGGATTTCTCTTTACCTCCCAGTGAAGACGTGCTGCTGTTTGAAGGAGCTGTACTTCTGGCTGGCTGAAAAAGAAGCCCTTTCAGATCAGCTCTGTCAGCCCAGGTATTTAAACAGCCCTTGGCACCCCAGCACTGCTCCCCCCGTGACAGCGGGATCTGAGCATCACCCTGACAATGAAGGGGCTCCCTGGCAACACCTGTACAAGGTGCACTACTCTACTGAAGATTTAAATTTATTTTTAATAATATTTTTAATAGCAAGATGCTTGCTTCATCCTAACTTAGCCAGCAATGATGACCAGGACACCAAGAGGTGAAGAATTCAAAACAGATTAAAAATCTGGGTTTTCCTTAACCGCAGTTTCAGCTTTCCTCACTAAATCACTCAACCCTTTCAGATGCCAATTCCAACACCAAGAAATAAGAGAAGAAGAAAAAGCAAAGAGAAGATACAACAGAGGGAACAGAGAGAGGAAAACAGAGACAATCCATTATAGCCCCATAATTTCATCCTGCAAATTTTCAGTCTGCATGCACCACTGATTCAATTACTGTATACAGCTTTACCCTTCAGCAGAACTAGAATTACAGAAAACCCATTTTTAAAGGTTAGTGAGAGAATTTTTCATTGACAATGACCTGTTTCAATAGGGCCCCACGATGTAAGGCAGGAATTGCATTTGCCTTACTCCTCCAAAACAGATATTTAAAACCTGTTTTGGGCTGCAAGTGAAATACGTGTAGTGATCTTAATCTACTCCCCATAGAAAGCAAAGCCAAGGAACAAACTTCATTTGATTAGCACATTCTGTGGAAAATACTGAACCTGGCATTACAAAGCACATTTTCCTGGACAGAGGAGCTGGTCCCTACAGCATGTTGAGGAGCAGATAAAAAATGAGCAGTCACAGCTACAGGGTTGGCAGATGAGAAGGGACAAGGTTTAATGCTCCCAGCACTGGGAACTCCACTCCTCTTCTCTCGTGGTTGTGCCATCACTCCCTGAATTGTTTCTCCTGGCACTCTTTCATTGTTATTTTGGCAAATGATATATACTGAAAGGCAGGTATTCTGGGCCACGTGGGGCACAGCTGGTGCTGGATGCCAAAGGAGGCTTGACCCCAAAGCTGCAGCTCCTCAGTGTGAAAGCATTTCCTTAGAGTTGTTCTAATGTGCTCAAGAGCATAAGGCCAAAAGGGCTATTTTGATGGGAAGTAGGCTTATTGCATAATTTTTAATTACCTAAGCAGGGGTAAGTGCATTGTCAGCACTTGTTAGACATGGTAGAAACGTATTCAAATATTTTTTCTTCTCTCAACACAGTACATTTCTCTAACATGTTCCATTTCCCAAAGCTGTAACCACAAGCACAGAGAAGTTCATCTGCAATTTAGACTCTTGAAAACCATTTGATAAATAGCCGCTCTTCTAAATTCAGCAAGAATGTGCCTACGCCTTGCTAGAGAAGAGCCCTCCAAAGGGAGCAGCAGTAGCATCTACACTAAATCAGTGGCCACGTGGCTTCACTGAGCCTGGAGAAGGGCTGAGCTCACAGGACGCCGCTGATGCTGAGAAAAGATGGGATTATTATAACTATTTACATAATCAGCACCACTAAAACAAGATACAGTAAAAGCAGCGAAAGCCTGACTAATCATATTATTCTAAACTTGGTGTCCTCAACCCAACATGGGAGTTCACCAGGGGAATTTTCTTGATTTTTTTTTTTTTTAATCAGCTAAATTATAGCCTTCCAAAAAACTTGGGGCAAATGACAGCTTATTCTTCGAGAAGACTGCTGTACAATTGGACTGGTGAAATATCAAGATCATTTCTGTGGAATATATTCCCATTTCCCTTCCTAATTACTGACGGATTAGTTAGTGTCACTGGAATTATAATAATTTGCCTAAGTAGCAGGTTTTTAAATAAAGATGGAAATTGCATTCAGAAGCTCCTCTTTCCGCACATTATTTATACATACTGCGTGTCTGTTTACTCTCCATGCATGAGTGGCTATTTTGTCCCTAAAGATCCAAGATAACACGATAACAAGGATCCTACAAGCACATACACATTTTCATCTTTCCTCACTTGCAAGCGTTTCCATTTACAGGATTTCCATCACACTAATGCACCTCTCCCAGCTGTCACCCTCCTGCATCTTACGCTCGCAGCGGTGCCGTCCCTCTCCCCCTGCACCAGCATGAGGCAGGTGGTTACTTCATTCCAGCAGTGACTCATTCCCTCTACACCTTCAGAGAAGAAGATAAAAAAACCCCTTCTGCCCACCTTTGAGGTGCGGCGCAGGTGGGTTAGTTGGTTGAAGACCATGTGCCCTCTCATCCCGGTTCCGACAGCCACACAAACCCCTCTCCTTGCCTGCAGCTTACAGCTCCTTGTGGATCCACACAGAGGATCGATTCCCTCCTGATAACACCTTGCACTGTTTCAGCCCCCTGCAATCTTGCCACAGAAAGAGGGAAAATTAGCCTCGTGCAGGTCATTGCACGTCTAGCTCTAACCAGGCCCTTTGCAAATTTTCCAGCAATGAGGATTTTGAGAAGGGAGATGGCAATTGCTCCCCTCAAACCTGCACAGCTGAAAAATCTGGCTTAAAGCAAGACAGGGAACAATCTGTTTCCTACAATAATCAGGTCTCCAATTCATTGAATCATCACAGAATCACAGAATGGTTTGCGTTGGAAGGAACATTGAAGATAATTGAGTTCCAACCCCCCTGCCCTGGGCAGGGACACCTCCCACCAGACCAGGTTGCTCAAAGTCCCATCCAGCCTGGCCTTGAACCCTTCCAGGGGTTCTCTGCTTCTCTGGGCAACCTGGGCCAGTGTCTCACCACCCTCAGTGATTCCAGTGACCCAATCACTTATGTCTCCCTAATTCACAGTTACTGCCCTGCAAAACTCTTCTCTCACTTTTCACCTTACTGCTCATGGGTTTTGGGGCATTCTCCTCCTTCCCTCCTTGGCTGTTTCAGTCTCAGGATGGCTTCCAAAAGGCTATAAGCTTTATTCTTTTTTAGAATTTGCACAAACAAAAACACTTAGTGATACACACAACGAAGCCTTCTGGAACAGGCTAGGCATCACTTACTTGTCATCACAATGCTGTTTTTAGTTGGCTGATTGCTTTCCCCCCCCTTCTAAAATTAACACAAAGCAGTTGGAGGACAGAAGAGAACTTGTTTTCAGACGAAACTCATCTCTCCAAATCTTTGCCATCTGCAATCTCCCACTGCACCAGGGTAAGAGAGCAGAGCTCTGGCTGTGGCCAGCAGGCTCCAGAAACATGGTGAGTACCCAGTGAGGTCCTGGAGAGAAAGCATCCTCGGTCTCTCTGTCCATCCCCTCATCTCTACCGCCCTGAACCAGACTGTGAAGCCAAAGGCCTGCAACAACATTAACCCAAACCCTGTCCTGAGCTCACTCCTGACAGCCATACCTCCTATACGCTAAGGAGCAAGATAGTCCAGAAAGGATTTGACAAAATACATGCCTTTTTGAAGCTTTCCAAAGTTTCGAAATGTTCTCTCTTTCTCACATCCATTTTGACCATTATCTTTTTAACCCTTGCAGGAGCATAGAATGACAGCTGGAACTTAAAATCGAGCCATTTCCCCCTTTCCCCCACCCCAGCCACTAAAAACCTCAAGCATAACACTCCTGCCTAGCCCAGCATGGTTCATCAAGTCGTAAAACCATGCTGGTGCCACGGTTGGGGCTATACAGGAGCCCACATGGCCACCAGGCTGGAACCTGGGGGTCTGCATGTGTGGCACGTGTATCTGCTTGGGAGATTAGGTCAATGGGAGATTAATAGTAAAGCCACAAAGGGAAATCAGCCGCTAAGCTCCTACCAAAAACCACAGGGAGCTGGGTGATTACTGTGTTGAAAATCCTCATCAATCAGGGGTTATTCTAAGGAACAAGATAGGCTGGAAATATCTCCAATTAAAGGGAAAATGATATTCAGTTATTTGTGAAGAGAGTTTGCACTTGTTAAAAGCTCAGAAAATAAGCTATTTTCAACTATTCTTGTATTACCTTTTTCTTTTTCTTGGAAAATAGGCCCATTTTGAACCTATTCTTGTATTACCTTTTTCTTGGAAAATAGGCCCATTTTGAACAGCAGCAACGCATTGTTCCAGGATGAAGCACTCAGCACACGCAATACGAAAAGGACAGCTCCCATTCTACAGGGGACACAACAGGATGCAGTGAAGGCTCTGAGGACACCTTTCCTGCAGCCACAGAGAGGATTACATCCCGGGATAACAGAGCCCCTATTCCAGCCACAACTATTAAATAATACTCTTACATATGTAGGCAGCAAGTACACAATATTGGCAGGAGCCCTATTGTGGTAATGCCCAAGCGTGATGGGAAACCTGAATAATCTCTTATCTTGTGATATAGAAGCAACAGGGGCCCAATTCAGTACAATATTCCAACAAGTTTGGTAAACACACCAGAGACTGCTTGATAATAATTTTGCCTGTTTTCAGAAAAAGAAAAAGAAAAAAAAAAAGACCTTTTGAAGTTTGTACGTGTGATGTCAGTTCATTTTTTCTAAGGGGCAACGTGACAGCTGTGTTGGAGATAATCAAGAAACCTGGGGGCAATTAGGTTTTAAAGTTGTGACAGTGGAGAAATATATCAACCTCCTCGTTACAACCTACCTCGTTACAAGTTTCTTGGCAAAATGTTCTATAATAAGGCACATGGGATATCATCATTTCTTCGCAGAATATTTTCATGATGTTTTTTCTTTGGTTGAAACCGTGCGGATTTGCAGATGCCAATCACAGCTACAGCACCCTGTTTCACTTGAAATAAACATTATTACAGTCGTAATTTACATTAAGTAGAGGAAAGGAAGTTTTTCAGGCAGTGCTGCCTTGTACAAACTGAAGAACACGTACAATAGCAGGCAGGGCGACAGAGGGCACTTTGATTTCTCTGATACATCTATGCCTGATGTAGGGATGTTCTTTTGTGTCTCTGGTGTGGCCCCCGCTGCCCACCTCACATCTGGCAAAGTACTGTCTTCCCAAAATCCCAGATAAGGGTGAGGGACTGCCCCTGAAAAGATGGAAAATCCAAAGCACGGAGCAGCCAGCTGAATCATTCACAGAAAGTGTGTTCCAGAAACAGGTACTCTACCTGGGCTCTGTTTTGCCATTCTGTTACTTTTCTTCTGTTGGCACACTGCAATTTCCCATCTGTTTACAAACATTTCTGAGTGTATTCCCTGTGGAAACTAAACACTCAAGGTCTGCTTGGCGCATCTTATTCTCCTGATGCAAAGACAGTAGCTCAGGCTCTTGCAACATCAAGACTGAAATGGACGGAAATCTCACCTGTAAGCTACCCCCTGAGCCAATAGGTCATTTCAAAAATTAGATATATTTTCATTATACTCCAGAGCAGTTCAGCAAAGCAAAGGTTTGGGGATTCCCAGGCCAGCAGGCTCCAGAAACATGGTGAGTACCCAGTGAGGTCCTGGAGAGAAAGCATCCTCGGTCTCTCTGTCCATCCCCTCATCTCTACCGCCCTGAACCAGACTGAAGCCAAAGGCCTGCAACAATATTAACCCAAACCCTGTTCTGAACTCACTCCTGATAGCCTACCTCCTATACGCTAAGGAGCAAGATAGTCCAGAAAGGATTTGACAAAATACATGCCTTTTTGAAGCTTTCCAAAGTTTCGAAATGTTCTCTCTTTCTCACATCCATTTTGACCATTATCTTTTTAACCCTTGCAGGAGCATAGAATGACAGCTGGAACTTAAAATCGAGCCATTTCCCCCTTTCCCCCACCCCAGCCACTAAAAACCTCAAGCATAACACTCCTGCCTAGCCCAGCATGGTTCATCAAGTCCTAAAACCATGCTGGTGCCACGGTTAGGGCTATACAGGAGCCCACGTGGCCACCAGGCTGGAACCTGGGGGTCTGCATGTGTGGCACGTGTATCTGCTTGGGAGATTAGGTCAATGGGAGATTAATAGTAAAGCCACAAAGGGAAATCAGCCGCTAAGCTCCTACCAAAAACCACAGGGAGCTGGGTGATTACTGTGTTGAAAATCCTCATCAATCAGGGGTTATTCTAAGGAACAAGATAGGCTGGAAATACCTCCAATTAAAGGGAAAATGATATTCAGTTATTTGTGAAGAGAGTTTGCACTTGTTAAAAGCTCAGAAAATAAGCTATTTTCAACTATTCTTGTATTACCTTTTTCTTTTTCTTGGAAAATAGGCCCATTTTGAACAGCAGCAACGCATTGTTCCAGGATGAAGCACTCAGCACATGCAATACGAAAAGGACAGCATTAACCGCTCCCATTCTACAGGGGACACAACAGGATGCAGTGAAGGCTCTGAGGACACCTTTCCTGCAGCCACAGAGAGGATTACATCCCGGGATAACAGAGCCCCTATTCCAGCCACAACTATTAAATAATACTCTTACATATGTAGGCAGCAAGTACACAATATTGGCAGGAGCCCTATTGTGGTAATGCCCAAGCGTGATGGGAAACCTGAATAATCTCTTATCTTGTGATATAGAAGCAACAGGGGCCCAATTCAGT
>NW_015090893.1:10800071-10905179 GCF_001431845.1 Calidris pugnax
ACCTTTTGAAGTTTGTGATGTCAGTTCATTTTTTTCTAAGGGGCAACGTGACAGCTGTGTTGGAGATAATCAAGAAACCTGGGGGCAATTAGGTTTTAAAGTTGTGACAGTGGGGAAATATATCAACCTCCTCGTTACAGCCACAAGTTTCTTGGCAAAATGTTCTATAATAATCAGAAAAAGAAAAAGAAAAAAAAAAAGACCTTTTGAAGTTTGTACGTGTGATGTCAGTTCATTTTTTCTAAGGGGCAACGTGACAGCTGTGTTGGAGATAATCAAGAAACCTGGGGGCAATTAGGTTTTAAAGTTGTGACAGTGGGGAAATATATCAACCTCCTCGTTACAGCCACAAGTTTCTTGGCAAAATGTTCTATAATAAGGCACATGGGATATCATCATTTCTTCGCAGAATATTTTCATGATGTTTTTTCTTTGGTTGAAACCGTGCGGATTTGCAGATGCCAATCACAGCTACAGCACCCTGTTTCACTTGAAATAAACATTATTACAGTCGTAATTTACATTAAGTAGAGGAAAGGAAGTTTTTCAGGCAGTGCTGCCTTGTACAAACTGAAGAACACGTACAATAGCAGGCAGGGCGACAGAGGGCACTTTGATTTCTCTGATACATCTATGCCTGATGTAGGGATGTTCTTTTGTGTCTCTGGTGTGTCCCCCGCTGCCCCCCCGCCACCTACCTCACATCTGGCAAAGTACTATCTTCCCAAAATCCCAGATAAGGGTGAGGGACTGCCCCTGAAAAGATGGAAAATCCAAAGCACGGAGCAGCCAGCTGAATCATTCACAGAAAGTGTGTTCCAGAAACAGGTACTCTACCTGGGCTCTGTTTTGCCATTCTGTTACTTTTCTTCTGTTGGCACACTGCAATTTCCCATTTGTTTACAAACATTTCTGAGTGTATTCCCTGTGGAAACTAAACACTCAAGGTCTGCTTGGCGCATCTTATTCTCCTGATGCAAAGACAGTAGCTCAGGCTCTTGCAACATCAAGACTGAAATGGACGGAAATCTCACCTGTAAGCTACCCCCTGAGCCAATAGGTCATTTCAAAAATTAGATATATTTTCATTATACTCCAGAGCAGTTCAGCAAAGCAAAGGTTTGGGGATTCCCACCCTGCCACAGATCCCTGCTGTGCTGCTCATGAGACTCATCCAGCTGAAGGGCAGAACTGCCAGCCATCCTGTCCCTCCACCCTGGTTCTCCAGGTGCAAAATGCAGCTCGTTTTACTCTCCTCCTTACACTTTTAGTAAAAGCACTCTTACGCTTTTCCTTCGCCACTTCCATGAAAGCTATCTGAATCCTTGATCGTTTCTCATAGGGGTTTACAGAGAAAGCAAATGGAAGGAGACACAAGTTAGCCATCAGGGGGGACTGTACCTAAATGATGTGCCAGGGGACAAGGAGGGGAGAGGACCCCATCCCTTCCCCCTGTTACACCCCTTCCTCCCTCCTTCCCCACACCCTCTCGACTGCATGAGCTCAAAATCAGCTTTAGCAAGTCTACACTGTGGAATATAAAGCAGAGCAGTATCAGCTTCAGCAAAATGCATACAGCACCCAGCAAATGTATGGCATCCCAGCCAGCATCTCTCACCTGCCAGGGTAAGGGGCCCTGGTGGGACATGATGCTCAAACAGCCATCCAACTCCCAGGTCCAGAGCCCAGCCAGCCCTGACAGCTTCCAGCTTTCTCCCTGATGGCTGCAGGCACCCCCAGAAGCACCAAATACAAGCTCCAGCCAGTGCTGTGTTACATTCAATTTGCACAAGTGTAAATTGACCACTCGAGGCAAAGGAGAATCAGCTTTCTTTAGCAGCCAAAGGTGAAGTGATGCTCTGCTTTCAATTGCACAACCTCCTTTTCTCAAAGCTCCCCGTAACATACAAGTCTGCTGCTTTTGCCTCCCCTTTCCATGAAGGAGAGATTATAGATTACCACGCCACAACCCACACTGCTGCAACAACACAGAAAGCACCAGATTTCCAGCAACAGAGAGAAGGGGAGCAAAATAAGGAATTCATGATGAAAGGCTACCTGTTCTCAGCCTTCTCTCCTAGTTCTGTGCTCAGACTTCGTGCCCAACACAGTTTGGTTTTATATGCAGGTCACTGAGTCATTCTTCTCACATGTACATCAGGCGCTGCTGGAAAATGTAGCCATTATCCATCAAGTCCTTTGCTTTAGTCAGCTCCCAGCAGAAGAGTAATAGATGCACTTGTGTTGTCACATCATTGTCCAAAATGTCAGGGAAAAAAGCCCTGAACATTAACAACTCCCTAAGGAAATCAGTTCTTAAAAAAATAGAATAGGGGAAAAAATAAGTGAGAGGGACAGAAAGATGCAGAGCATCCCTTTTTATCAGGGATGAGGTTTGCAGAGATGTACAGCCCTGACTAGCTGTACGCCAGCCAAGACAAGAGTACCCACACTAGGGTTTCATTTCCACTGAAGTTTACATTGCGTCTGGATAAAGCAACACATGCACATGTTGGTTTTAATTTCCAGGACCAGAATTAGAAATAATCTTCTCTTTGGACATCACACATTAAGAGAGACGTACGAGTTTGAAGAGTGAGTGTAATCTCTTCCCAGGGCACTCGCATTAAGATTCAAACAGCGCGGGGAGGTGATCATATCAGGCAGCACAAATCTTCATAGACAGGAAAGGAAAAAGGGGAAAACAACGAAACAGAAAAGAAAAAGATGAAATCAAGGATGACAAGAAGCAGTAGTCAAAGTTATGAGGAAGAGGAGGTGAGGCACACAAACTAATCAAAGTGGCACGGTGGTATTTTCCTGGTGTGGTCAACCTCTATGGTCTGCTTTTAAAGGACTTCCTAAAGTTGAGGCAGAACTAAGCAAAGTTTCAGTTCTTTTAAAGCTGGGTAAAACGTAGATGTGAACAAAGATATTTCTTTGCTGAGATGCAGGGAAGAAAAGAGAAGTAGAATGGGAGGTAAGGAATGTCTCATACAGAACAGCCTGAAGGTGAGTTGTGGTGACCTCGCTATTGCCTAAAAAAAAACCTGACCTGGGACTACAAACCCTGCAGAGGAGCTGCTGTTGCCAGTCCTGGCAGGCTTATCACATTCACACGCATTTCTACATTTGCAGCTGCAAGTACACAACACCAAAACCTCAAATGAGAAAGACAAGGTGCAATAAATTTGAGAGAGCTTCATGCACTACCTTTTGCTGACTGCCCCCATTACACAACCCCTCCTTGCCGCACGGTGAATACATCCAAGAACAGTGCTCAGAAAAAATAGGAAATAAAGCCAAAGTTAGGCCAGACTGCAGGAATGTGGCTCAGAGATGAGTAACACCACCAGTTCAGTCACTCACACCGGATAAATCCTTTGCCTCTCCAAACTCAGACGTGTGCAGCCTCACCCATGCAAACTCTGAAGAGGGACCCTTCAGCTCATGTCCCAGCACTTTGCCCCTTGGGAGGGGGGAGGCACAGCCACGCTCCCAGCGCTACAACCTCCCTCCAGTTCCTTAATTGGGCTTCTGTATTACTGATAAGTAATTGATACTCAGGAAATGAATGCGAGGCTGCTGCCGAGTCGGCTTCTGCATACAAATACGGGCAGTTGAATGCGAATCAGCAGCCAGCGCTGCAGCCCTGCCATTCCTATGGCATTTCCAGTATGGACGTGCCTAAAATATCTCAACCTAAAGTGTTTCACTTCGTACAAATGATGCCGGCGTGACTGCTCGATGGCTTTTCAGAGCGGGAAGTGCAGAGGGCGGAGGGGATCAGATAAAAACAAAGATAACGTGCCATGCAGACCCTGCTCTGGATGAATATCTAGAGAAGAGAGAGACTTTACAGGGCAACACAATAAGGAATCAAGATAAAGAGGAAAGGCGCACAAAGGCGAGCACACAGCTCTCCACACATTCAGCTTTTAGGGACAATCTTCCTATTTTTTCCCAGGAGCCAAAAAAAGCCCCCAAATTAATCTCTGTGCACAGCCTAAACTTGTACTTGGTGCCAACTTTGTGTCTGCATCAAATTCCTCCACAGCATCAGATGCAACACTGTAAATAGGCTCATTTTCCTTATTTTATCAAACTGTGTTAACTTTCTCTCTGCAGCGTTCTCCGGGGCTGGCAACACGGCGACGTGCAGGAAATGTAAATCACTCCCCTTTTGATATGATAACTGTAGCAGTGAATTGCATCCCAGAAATCAGCTCAGGATTATAGCCGAGAACTCGCTGAAAGGCACTTAGCTGTGGCGTTGGGCCAGGAGGGTAAACTTCAGCTGGCGGGTCAGTGCCAGGCGGGCTCAGGTCTTGGGGAAAAAAAAAGAACAATACAGAACACCCAGCTATCTGTGGCCACACAGACCTCAAAGCCAGCAGCCCCAGGGTCAAGCTATAATTAACGGATGCCAACAGGTGTTAAAAACAAGTGTGTATTTATGTATACACCGCAGAGCTACATGAAACATGAATACACACCTAGGAAAGTGACAGCCAGGCTTCAGGTTAAAAATCTATTTGCCAAACTAATATAGATGTATATAAACAACCACATGCAAAAAACCTGCATTACCTGCATGGAACTATTTGTGGCAGAGAACATTATTATAATCATTTTAATCATGTATGGTTTATTTAAATAATTTTTTCCGTTTCAAAGTTTCAGCAGATGTTGGAATGGAAATAAAGATAATCAGAACGTGAAAATAATTGTTTTCCCATGTCTTATTTTCATGTGTAAATGCCACTGCTAACAGCTACTTGCATTAACCCTGGGCCAGGACTCGACTGAAATCGGTACCGTCCAAACACAAAAATTAAAAGCTGTCTGAACCCGAAGGAATTTGCAGCTCTGACAAAGAAGAGGCAGCAGATGGATATAGACAGAAATAATCAAGAAGTAGTAGTTAACAAGGCAGGAGCTGGTCTCAGCAAACCGAATCTCTGATTGCTGGGAGCCTTGTACAGGCACCACAACAAAGAGGAGTTTTGATCATCGATGCCCCGCAACACGCGGAGCCCTGCACATCCCTCATCGCCGCCGCTGTGCTCCATCTGTCGCCTCCACGCTCGCTGGCAACCACGGCTCCTGCACCCACTGCACTTTGGTTTGTAACAGGAAAACTCCTCGGGCCAACCTCACTGAGCATAGCCAGGCTCAAACTGGTCATAAAGACAGACAGAACTGTTTATGAACAAAACGGCTCATTAAAATAATGCTTATTAACAACTGCTCCAGCAAATTCTGCGCAGGCACGCACACAACTCCAAAGTTGACATTACCACATATAAAAAGCCCATGTCAAACAATAGAGGCATCCATCAATATTTGAGCAACAGTGCCTTCTGATGGCTTTTATTGAGTCCACATACCTCTTAGCTCCAAATCTGAACCATGTAGAGGAGAGGAAAAGGGGACGGCACATAATTACCTTGTGAACCCGAGACACACTCTCAGTAAACGCACATACTATGCCCAATCTCAGCTGGAACCTCCAGAGGCATCACACCACATGCCACAGCAATAAAAACTAGCCCGACAGATAGCTGGACGACTATGACAAACAAGCCCCATAAAAAACATTTAAAACATCCTAAAATAGTTTTCTGTAACAGAGATTAACATCTGCAGGATACAGCATTCTTGCTGGAAGGTTTTATTTCAGCACATTTGCCTCTAAGACCAATTATTGCTACATCTTTCAGACTAATTTTAAGCCAATACAGTATTCAATTTGTATCACCAAACCTGCCTTTCATCACCATTCCATATGGCTTTCAGGTTCTTAAATTACAAGTTACAAGATGGAAAAATAAAAGACTGCATCAATCCATCCCTTCCTCACGCCCACCCAGACCTGCACTGAGAAGTACTTTCCTTCCAGCCTCCACTTCTATACTGTCATCAAAGGGTTAAACAACAAATTCAGCCATTAGAAAATTAGCAGTAAATGGTAAAAGGGTTGCTTTAGCAGCACTCCAGTGCAGTGCCCACAGCTGGGTGGGACAGAGGGGCAGGAGAAATCACGGCACAGAGCTCCCCTCCAAAGCTGCTCTCGGAGGCAGCAGGGACCAAACCAGCTTAAGAGCTGGGTGCTGTGAAGAGCTGTCTCCCTTTTAAAAGCCAATACTGAACACTTTTTAACATACTAATATTTAAAGCAAGATCTCCGTGGAATAAATCTTCAAAACAACTCCACCTGCATATCAAGAAAACCCCAAAAGTCTGTTGCTGAGCACTTTATCTTTGCGCCAGGAACATCATGAACATATATCTTTATAGCTAGGATTCAGTTCTTCTCAATGTCTTTGCATTTTTTGTGACTATTTTGTGTAATTTTTTTTTAATTGTACATTCTTTTTTACCCCTTGAACATCTCCCAAAAACTCAAAGCAACGAATAGAAAATACTTCTTAGAATCAATGTTCATGGAGACTTCCCTCTGTACAGTTAGGCGTGTTCCATATCCATTAATTACATTCTTTTTCAATAAGATATAGTGAATTCCAAGGTAAGAAGGCAGCTCCTACATAATGGCATGCTTAATAAAGTGTTAGCTGCAACTTCCATGCCTAGACGTGCAAAGTGACAAATTTTCCAATGCAATTCAAACCTCAAAAGTGGAAAAGAACTGGTACATAAATGGACCTTGCTTGCTCTTAAATCACTGCTAACAAATCTGATTCTCTTTAAGCCAGGTAGTTTCAAATATGGCCTATTTAACTTGCAAAGGTAGGTCAGGTTTTATCGATCACCTCTAATGCTTATAAATGCACTCTTAAAAAAAAATGAGAGTAATGAGAGACATAAACACATAGCTCAGTTGCTAAAGGCTTACTGGAAAAATGTGTGATAATATTTACAGCCTTCAAGCTATGCTGTTGTAGGTGCCATTTCTATACACACAAGAATGCAGATTACAGGCTTGCCAGTTCACATTGGAAAGGGGAAAAAAAAAAAAAAAAGAAGAGCCCTACCAGAGCGGAGGTGGATAAGTATTTGTATTTACTAAAAGCACAACCATTAACTTCCAGAACACAGTCACAGCAGCACAAGTCCATTTACTTCTCAGTTATTATCCCTCAACCTCTTTTCAATGCAATATTTTGTCCCTGGATTTCTTACTCAGAGTCCATGCTATGCCCTGAATTTTGAACTACTAACAACCGGTCGCATTATTCCAGTTGCTATAGAAATAAGGCAGGCTTATTGTTATTTATATTTTGGCATCACCTAGAGGTGCTTTTAATTAATCAGTTCCTTCACCTACACCTTTCAGAGAAGGACCAGAGAAGAAGCCTGTTTATAATACTGATGAGGTTTTTAAATACACAAGTGCTGACTATTTGAAGGACCTAGATTTTAAAGGAATGAAATGACAAATAATGTGATCTGGCTAAAGGCCAGCGATCCATGTCTTACCAGAGAAACAAGGGAACACCTAAAGAAAAAGAAGTGCAGCACTTTGCACCCCTATGGACAAGCACATAGTGAACACACTGCAAGATCTAGAAACAGTCTCACTTGATACAGCTTTTTGCTTCCCTACCCCAGCTTTTCGCTTCCCTGCCCCAGCTTTTCATAAAGGATCTCACTTATGAACCACCTCGCAGAAAAATGAAAAATATTTTTCCATGCAAAACTAAACCTGATCTTTGCTTTGTTTTTTTTCATGTCATGCTAAAATAAAACCACAACGGATTTTCAATTGATATCTGATATATCACTCCCATTCCAACTATTAAATACTCATTTTTATGGCTTGACAGAGATTCTAAATATAATATTTACAGACGCATAAAAAAAACCACTGCAGTTAATGTACTAGAACAGAAACAGGATTTCTGGATTTCATTCTACTGCAGAATTCTTGTGCAACTCAGACAAGTTCCTTAATCAACCCGTACACCCAGGCTTCCTCCTCTATCTAATGAACAGGTGAGCTGCATAAATGGATCACTGCCTGAGACATGCTCTGGAGCTATGCTGTCAAATAGTTAGAAAAGCCAATAATAAATAGTATAAATCCCCATCACCAGCTAAAGGCAATTATCAAATGTTTATTAGCCTCCAAAGTGAAGGCTAATAAACCTGCTATTTTAACAGATAAAGTCAAATTACCTTGACTGTAGTTGGTTAGTGTTCAGAGATGAACAGCTATGGTCTCATTTGCTTTTAGTTATTTTTGATGAAATGTCAGCTCCAAAAACGGAAAGATACTTCCTAGTTATTTAGGCAATGTGAAACTTGGGCAGTTATTTTCCAGGAAACATGGCCTGCCTGACAGGTTTTAAATGAATAAAAGTGATATTATTACAATTATCATTAGAAGAAGATGTCCCTCATCAAAATGTGTCTGGATTTTAATTGACAAGGTCTGGGTTAATGCTGTGAAAATGCCAATGAAAGCAAAGCCTGTGGCTCAAACTAATTGTCAGCACTGAGCAACCTCAACCTCTAACCCACCACAGATTTATCACTCTGTGCACACTGTACTCATGACAAGAAACGTTTGAATTAATCATTAACAACTAGAAATTCCTCCCAGACAGAAAGCGAGCAGAGTGCAGGGCTGCCCACCCCCCTTTCCCTTGCTCCTGAGCCAAGGAGAGGTGCCTACAAGCCTTCCTAATGAGAAAGACCTGTTTTGTTGTTGTTTCACCACCTTTTAAGAACATCGCGGAGGAAACTTTCAGTGGTCCTAACAGGAGGAGAGAGACATTAGTCTGAGCAAACTGCAGTGCATGTACGGCTAAATGTCCTTCTACTGCCCTGACCGCCCTCCCTGATCAGCTCCAGCACAGCCAACAAGAGCACACAGCCTTCATGGAAGAAGGGACAGTGGTATGGTATGACCATGTGGGGTCACATACGAACACAAGTCATGGAATAGTCTGGGTCGCAAGGGACATTTGAAGGTCATCTAGTCCAATCTCCCCAGCAACATGCAGGGACATCTCCAACTAGACCAGGCTGCTCAGAGCCCTGTCCAACCTGACCTTCAGCATTTCCAGGGATGAAGCATCTACCACTTCTCTGGGCAACCTGGTCCTGTGTTTTGCCAACCTCACCATTAAAAATTTCTTCCCCGTATCTAGTTTCAATCTACCTTCTTTTAGTTTAAAACCATTACCCCTTGTTCTACCAACGTGGAGGCTAAGGGGCCTCTTTATTCCCAGCAATATCCATAGAATTGGTCCCCTTTCTCAAGAAAGACAAGCCCAGTGCACAGCACACTTGCTCTCCAACCCAGCATGGTGCATGGTGCTTGCCCAAGGCACAGCGACTGCTACTCTGCGAGCCCAGCCCACTCCTGCTGCCAAATGGACTCATCCCAAACAGTGGCACTAGTTTCTAGTACACCAGACTAGGCAACTGAATGCTTTGGTTCTCAGCTTCTCCATCTGGATGGGTTATGGCATCATCACAACACAGCTTGAGCGCTCATCAACTATGTCAGTCCCCCAACCCAGTTTTTTATACAACACCTCATGCAAGTTCCTTCTCACATGACATTAAGACAGGAAAGCACAACAGTATTGGGAAGAAAGGAAGAGAGGAGTCTCCAAAAACATCAAGGGGCCAGTTCCTGAGCTGGGAGAAAAGGCATATGGCCACTAATGTCAAAAGGTACCAAGCTTGTCTGGTGAGATATAAATGGAGCTACTTACCCACACAGTAGAGGGAAAAAAATATGAAAAAAAAAAATAATCTACTTGTTATCAACTGAGTAGTCAGGAGAAAACAACAGACAGCATTTGCTGTGGTGAAGGAATGAGATGCTACCTTGCTTAGAGGGTGCCAGTGCCAGCCAGGTCTCTGCTGGCCCCTTCCCAGTAACTGGGAGGCAAAGACTGATGGGGGCAGTAGCCCATCAACAGAAATGCTGCTCACTCCACTGTACCTTTGCTCCCAGAGGTGAAATGCAGCCGTTTCTCCTCCCATTTGCCTCTAGCTTTTCTGTCTTTCTAGTTTTTGCTGTTTTCTATATATTCACCACAGAAACTACAAGCTGGAAAGCTCCCATTAAATGATGCCAGCAAGAACCCTCCATTCACAGCTAACGCTTGGCTGCACACATTCTCTCACATTTCCAAATGTTTTCAGTATGTTTCAGCTTCCCTTCATTAAACATATTCATAATTATTTGCAGCACATCTAAAGAGCTTGTACAACAGGTTTGTGCTTCCAAATACAGTCTCCTGGCTGCAAAAAAAAAAAAACAAAAAAGCCCAGCATGACAGCACTAGAGAGAGGTTTGTGTTGATCAGGAGGCAGAGCTGAGGAAGAGCAAACTAGAAGCCACAACATCATGCCCTGAGTCAGTGACTTTCACCAAGGCAGCAATTTGGCCCTTTACAAAATCCTAAGTATTTCTTAGACCGTCAATGCCCTCAGTTAACTGTCAACAAATGTGACAATAAATTTCATAATAAAAATGTGCAAAGTGGAGACTTCTGGTACCTTAACTGAAAAACTTGAACAGCCTAAATGCTTTTTCTGGTCTAAAGAGACACTGTTAATACAACAAAGTACCCCCTGTTGCAGCTTTGCCAGGCTATTTCCATCGCACACTTCAATATCCTTTAGACTTCAATGAGCAAAGTTACACCAAACAGTCATTTCTTTAGCTCAGCCCCAAACAGTCACTTAGAAAAATTGTCAGGGCTTTCTGAGATCCTCTTTCATGTCCTTTCATGCATCCTACTGAGCTATCTAAGGAAGGATATCTTTGGCACTTAAATTGTGCTGGGCTGGCTCTTCAATGCTCCACTCCAGCCAGTAGGACCCAGCACGCAATTACGAGACCAGAACGGCTCCTGAAGTCCATACGGTGCTGGGGCTTCCAGCAATTATTTCTGTGATCCTCAAGACAGAGGTGGATCAGGGACAGAACTGCTCCTTTAGGTAATTATATTCCCAGAGCTACACGGCAGCCTGTCAAACTCTCCCCCCTCTAAATCACAGGCAGTTTTGGTGGTTCATTATGAAATACATGTGTCATCCTGAAGGATGAAAATATAACAAGCTGTAGCTCATCTGAACCTGAACGTTACCAAGTCACCGCCATCAAGAAACACAAAATGTTGCTCCATGACTGCATTTGGGACACGGGTGACTTCCCTATCACACACACAGGCCTTTACCAACTAGGATGAGCAATTAAGCTAACATTTGTCTAATGAATGGTAAAAATTACTATCTGGGTGGTGTCACAGCTGCAGGCAGAGCCATAAAGGCTTTAGAGCATCCTGAGCGATCAGCCCCACGTGTGACATTCTCCACTAAGCTTTGTTCTGGCAACATTCCCACTATTCAAGGAAGAAAATGCAGTATTCCCCTCCTTTTTTTTCCTGCGAGGCTGGATGTAAAGCTTGGAAAGCAGAACTGCCTCAACCACGTGGCAGGAGGACGGTAGCTCATAATTAATTTTCCACATCAACTGTTGGCCGCCCTCCTCTTCCTCTCTGCTAGGCTGCAAGCTGCCAGTGGATGCGTATCCAAAGAGCAGACGTGCCACAGAGCAAAAAGCATGATTATTATTAACTAATACTTTATAGCACGTGCCAGCCAAAAATAAGAAGTAAGCGGGCCTGGGCACCGTGAGAACAGAACCAGCGCAGAGGCAGCCCTGCCTGGAGCTGCTTATCTTCTAAGAGATGCAAAAATGAAGGGGACAGAAAAGCAGGATGAAGAGAGGGCGACAGACAGGAGAAAGAAGCAAGGAGATATGGAAATGTTCTGAGAAGGTTTTGAGCCAGGTAATCGCAAAACATCTGCGGCCCAGAGAAATGCACATCCATTTCCACCCCAGCTGGACTCTGCCCCAGACATGGCCCATGGGCTGCCAAGCAGCAGCTCTGCAGAGGACAAGGGGCTCCAAACTGTTGCATCTCCCGAGAGAAAGAAGCTGTTAACTCCATTCAGACCTCGGTTGGCATTTCCCACTCCTCAGTCTCCAAATTTCTCAAAGACCAGAGTGCAAAGTAATTACAAGGAGGTCGTTGGTCCTCACAGGAGAGAGGTCTCCAGGAGAAAATAAACAACTATTAGATCATGCTCCCTGAAGCGACACTACAAACATCAGCCCAGAAGGCAGAGCCACAGGCTGACAGCCCAGGAACAAGCCCATGTGTATGACTTTGGGCAGACCCCTTGACTTCTTAGTACTTCAAGAGTACAGGTAAAGAACTATTATATTACTGTTCTGCGATTGGTATCTTAAGAATCTCATGTTAGTTTTGGAGTTTCTCATTTTCTTTCAGAAATTCAACCCAGTCCTGCTGCTGATATCAGCTTTTTAATTCATTTTACACCAAGATATTTGTTATCAGAAATTGTGCTTTGATATGTGTCAGGTTGATGGATTCAATAAAAGCCCTGTCAGGAGAAGCTGAGTGAATAGGGTTGCAGGAGTGGTGTCATCGAGGGAATTGATACGTTAACAGCCAGTCTGCTGATCTTGCAACAAAACTTACAAACATAATAGCCATTTTATCTCCTCACCCTGGCAAAATAGTTCAGAGAAACACTAGAAAATATTTGCATAAATATTACTCACACAAACAAGCCCAGCATGCGCAGTGATAAAAACATATGTAAAAAGCGATCCTACATGCTGTCCTGTTTTCCTATTTGGTGGGCAAAATTCAGCCAAGAATAATAAAGCCTTTATTCAAAATAAAGCTTTGAATTTAACTTTGGGAACCCAAGCAGATGGACCGTGATGCTCCAGCTGAACTTTTCCTGCAGGAACACGGGAGGACAATTTTACTGACATGTTTTCACCCACAGCCAGTAGACCTGCACCTCTCGATGGAGCCATCAAAAAGTCACATTAAGGCCTTATTTTGACATCCAAACCTAGAGGCACGTAAAATCAGTGTTTGTTTCTGATTTCATAAATGAAATCAGATAAGAAGCAAGACAGATTTGAAGAGAGAAATAATGTTTCACTAGACCACACAGAGTGAGAAAAAGACACCTGCCCACTGCTCTGCAAAGCCGAAATAATATTACAGCCTAAACAAAGCAAAGGGAAAAGTTCCAGAGCAATTCATCTGAAAAAGGTGAATTACACTGAGGATTTATGCCCATGTAATGAAGACAATTAATTGCTATGAGATCCATAAAACACATTAAATGAACAGGGTTTTTTCCAATTCTACTTGCAAGATAAAATTTATTAACTATGTTTAATGGCTACTTAAAATTTTTCTCTTACATATTTATTAAATGTGCTTTTTCAGCAGAACAGAGCATTTTACTAACCGGATTCTAATCTAAAAAATGAACAATTTAAGGAAAAAAATATTACTCTGCATATTATCTACAGATCCATTTAAAATAATTCCTTACCCAATAAGATTACCATCACCACAATGGCATAAGTGCTGCTCAAAGGGAATCTGCTGCCTCACATGAGCAAACATTCTGCTGCAAAGATGAATGAGCTCAGCTCACATTATTTGGACATATGCTGCCATTTCCAGCAGAGACACAGAGCAAACGTGGGTCCTGATGTCATTTGGTGTTACTGTAATCACTTAATTAAAACACCCTCTACTTGGGAGAGCGGGACACATGGAATAAACTGGCTCAGATCGGAGCAGTGACCCCAGATGGATCCACATCCAAAGCTGGTGCTTTGCCCTGTAGACTCAGCCGCTCAGCCAAGACCATCTTCGTGTCTCCAGCTGTGGGATTGTGGGTATCTGACACACCTTTTGCTCTTGTGATTGCATGCAAATCAGAGATAGATGTTCACTGCTTAACAGTGAGCTCAAAGTGACTCTGTTCCTTATTCTCCATCTACAAAATGGGGGTAAGTAGCCCTTCTCTCTTACAAGGGTGTCATGGGAACAGATAAAGTTGATGGTAGTCAACTCTTCAGGTAAGTTTGCGTGAGCCCTCTAGATGAAGAGAAAGGATAAAAAAGGGTCTCAGCTGCTTGAACGAACAAACAGCAGTGTTGCCAACTCTTTAAACTCCAGAACAAGCTTCTCAATCTGCAATGTTCTTCTTAAAGATCAGTTTACAATAATTACATGAGCTTTCCTTAAATAAAAACCAAATTGCTAGCTCTGATGGTGACAAAGTAAAACGCAAAAAGTATAACCAAGGTCCAAGCTGGAGTTTAATGCCTAAATAATCGTTTCACATATGGAAAATGTTCTTTGTCCTCTGAAATGGTGAGGTTCTGTGAAGTTCTGCATGACCTCTGCACCAGAGTGATGCTCACACTGCAGCCTGAGACATGAACCTGGAGAGCAAGAGTCAGACCGACTCAGGTGGGAAGGACATTGTCCCCAAGGCAGGGGCAGCACCACGGTGACACCAGCAACCAACTGCTCTGGTGTGCATCCTCACACGCCCTGGGGCACCCTGCACACCCAGCAAAACACACACACACACTGCAAGGAGGATTTACACCCTTTCACCTACAAATCTCACACAGAAACAGGGAACAAACAAATTGCTGAGATTTTCACATTATAATAGTGGAAAATATTTCTCTGCAAGAGTCAAGAAGCCCTCTTGATTATGAAATACCTCTCCTACAGCTTTCCCCTTTAGGTATTATAATCACAAGAGCAGCAGCTTGGAAATAAACAACAGTGAAGATGATAACAAAAGCATGAGCAATGTTTAACAACCTCCTCTTCCAGAAAGCAGGTGCCACCAGAGCAGACAGACAAACAGAGCCAGCACTGCAGAGGTTTTAATGATGGGAACCTCTCCTGCCTGACAACAGCGTTGTTTTCTTGAAATGCCTGCACAAATTAACAGCATACAGTGCGGTGGGAAGAGACCTTTCCTGACCCTCAACATTTAAGAGTTAAGCACCTAATTTAAGCTGCTGCCACCAACCTCTTCTGCAATCGCTGGAGACAGGCGGGCTCCACACCAGCAGAGCTCTGCTGAAGGATGAGAGTTTGAGCCTACAATTTCCAGAGGTAACACTACTGGTGCAGCCTAATCAAAAGCAGGAGAATGAATGCACACACGTCTGGATGCCTCAAATTTATTTAGAGACTTTTAAGAAAGTCTTTATTATTTTTTTTTTTTTTAAACTTTTTTTCCCCCTCCAGTAACACCAAGTGCAGGTGTTATATTGCTGCTTTATTTTTCTCAACAAGACTATACTGCTGGTTTAGTCATATAAGAGAAGCCAATACCCATGTGTTAAATGAAAAAGGATAGCATCATCTGATACCGTTCTACCGAGATCTGGGAACCAATGCTTTAAATTTGGTGGGTTTTTTATCAGCAAACTTTGCCTTCACAGAAATAACTTGGCCTAGATAAAAGAAACGGTAGAATCAAAGGCTGTATTACCCTAAATGCTCCCATAGCACAAGCTTTGTGCACAATGCATTCCTTAAGTTCTGGCCCTCGATTTGGTGTTAAAAGATAGTCTCATGTTGCCTTGTTACTGATACAGCACAACCAAGGCAGTGTCTGTGTGGGTATGAGAACCTCCACACCTGAAAAAATTTTAAGTGCTACACAACAAAGGGGGCACATACAATTATGCAAGAAATTGGTATTATTTCCATCCTTGGCAAACAATGAGAATATACAAAGCACAAAGAAAGGCATGGAGCTGTATCACAAATTGGCTACTTCAGTGCCTTTTTTTTTTTCCCCTCCATCTCTGACCCTCTGAACTGCAGATATTAGTGAAACCAAACAAGTGGGACTTTCAAAATGCGGATGCCTGTTGCCAAGTATACATGACCAACAGCGAAACACAACCATCAGCGGGCATTTTGTTCAATAAAGCACTCGATATAAACACGCACCCCCTCAAGCCCATGACTTTAAAAACACTTCACTCTTGATGAATGCTCTCTGAATTCAGGGAGAGCAAAGGTTATTTACAGAGGCAGTATGAGCACGGCACGTAACAAACACAAAGGCTGCTAATTTTCTATATTCCCCATAGGTAGATACTCAGAAAAGAGCAAAAAGACAAGAGCAGGGAGAAAATTACATACCTTACCAAACCTGAATGTTGGACACAACTCGTTTCAGAGCAACATTGGTGTGAAGGCAAGTTCCTCAGGCAACCACCAGCCGCAATTCCTTTCTGAGCTCCCCAGAGGCTCCAGCTCCCCCTTGTCCGTGTCCCTGAGGAAGATGCAGTGTCCTCCAGGATTTCAGAGCCTCAGCTGCAGAAGATGCTGTTCAGAAAAAGGGAAGAGAAGAAGGTGTGGCATTAAATTCTGGGGTCAGTTGTTTGGCAGATTCAGAGCAGAGCGTAAGACAACATTGGATAGGAATGAAATGTCAAGGCAGGACAAGAGCCTGTGACAATCCATCATGTGTGGCACCTTCAGAGGGCAATCTTTGAATTCAAGAACTGTGGTGCAAAGCTACACTTGCTTTACAGTACTTTAATAGTATCCCCTCACCAGCAAATGAATGCCAGCCTGGCTGCTTTTTATTCCAGCCTGGTATCATAATAAGTAACACACTTCTCCATAGGGAATATTTTAATTCATTATGGCATTTCTGCAGAATAACAGGACTTTCATATTAAAAACAGAGACATATTCTCAGCCTTAATACTTTGCACTGTTAAAATGACTCTCATTCAAGGAATTCAAAGCTCTAGACAGGCAACCACATCAGAGCCACACAGCTGATGGGAAGTGGTGACTGTCAGCCCAACACTCAACAATGGGTTCCTGAAGTTCCATCTCCAAACCAATTGTCAGAGACAGGTAAAGGGCCTGAGGTTTCCTGGGGGCTTGGCACCACCACGTTTTCCTGCTGTCACTGCTGGACGTGCTCGGAGTTTCCAAGGGGACAGGCCCTGGCACTGAACATGGACATGGGGGCTTCACTGCAGACACCCAGGGGAGAAGACAGCGATGGAGGTGACCACCTGGCAGCAATGCTGCCAGCAACCAAACAACTCAAAGCAGCACCAAGAAGTTCAAATGTCCATCGCTGCCACTGCATTAATAATCCCTAATTCCTGGTTTAGGCAAAAGCACTCGAAGGACCATCCTTTCACCACCCAGACAACGCAGCCTGGGAAGTGAGACCAGGCAGAGATGCACAAAGCAGGTGAGGACCAAGCAAAGAGCAGGACTCTACCTCCCCAGGTCAGATACCATACACACTAGGTGGTTTGTGTCCTTAAACCAGGCTCAGATTAATGTTTTCTAACATTAATGGAACACAGCAGCTGTAAACATACTCCACTTTTGCCTACAAATGCAAAAAGAGCAAAGAAAAAAAAAATATATACAGACATATTTATTCCTTAGAGGTCTCCTACACAGGAGAAAGCCTGTGGCAGCTTGAAACACCACAAAATCCCATTACATCTTCACAAAAAATGCAGAACCCATGAACAGGTTACAGCCATCTGGAAAACCCGTCGGCTTTTGGGCTTGCAAGAAGGAATATTTCACTAATCAGCGTGTAAAGCTGTCCATATTGAAAGTTAGCATCATACTGCTTTATAGATATAAAAAAATAGAATTTTTACCAGAAGCCCACATAGCAAGTATGGTCACACAGATCAGAACAACCAAATATATTCACTTTATTTAGCAATAATTACTTCACTGGACCCTGCATAAGTGGTTTATGTTACATATCACACCCAAAGGCTCTACAAGTGGAACAGCTTGTGAGATACCCACAAGAGCAGTCAGGGTGGCAGAGCTTGTCCCTGCTCTCCTTGGCACACATTCTCAGACCTTCCGCCTCTCTTGAGCTCAGACACGAAAGACAAAAGTGGACCTTCACTGTTTCTGTCTTCTTCCAGGCTAACCATGAAAAATCAGACTGCCAGCTGAAACAGCTGCTGAATGACTTACGGGTACAGAAATGGCTGATGCTGCAGTAGTTTGAGCTGCAGGTAGCAGCAAGACCAAAATTCTACTGCTTTTAAGGGGCTTCTATCTCCTGAGACCACAGTTACAATTACGTTTGCATTTTTGCTCGCAAATTCTAATGCAAAAGAGTCACAAAGAAAATCAGTGCTGCATTTCTGTGCATTAACTCGAGCATCAGCTGAGAAGCAGAAGTAACAATAACAGGACCAGATCATCATTGCAAGCTGAGTGCCAGAGCCTGGTCCCAGGTTGGAAAAGATGCGTTTTTGAAAACTCCTGTTCAGTACAGCTTGCCAATGCTCATCAGAAGCAAATCTCTTTGGTAAGAGGTTGGCACGGTGCCTTAATATGCCGCTATGCATGCGCCCAGAGTCTCCTTACCACCTGAATTCCTGCACTGCCGGGCGGACCATCGCTTACGGTACAAGCAGCAGCACTTCCAGCTCTCGGCAAAGACAAAAGGAAAAAAAAAAAAAAAAAGCTTCCCTCACTCCTACCCACTACCATTATGGGAATGAGAGCACAGAAGCAGTTGCCTGACCCAGACTGAAAGCGTGGAGAACCACCAGCATGTGGTAACACGGGAGGATGGGACGTAACGGGAGGTGTCGGCATGGACACGGAGGGAAAAACTACTTTGGTCAGACAAAATGCAATGACTGTGTGCTGTTCCCATCTCTCTGATACAAGCATTCATTGCAGACATCCCTCACCCCGCTGTGGCCAGGATTCCTACGAGCAGCAAGGTGGGGATGCTCCAATCTGAAGGCAAGGTGCTTCCTCCACACTCTGATGGTGTGCATCACCCAAGCACACGGGGAGGGAGGCAGACCAGGGACCACTCCTAGTCAGCAATACGGTAAGGTAAAAGGCAACTAAAAATTAATTTCATTTCTGTTGGCTCAGAACCTTCCAGGAGGAAAAAAAACCCAACAAAACAAAACAAAAAAAGAAGGTGGATATATGCGAGTCCTGTTGCACAAACCTGCATGATTTTGCAGAAAAAAAACACTTCACATTCAGTAAGCCACTACTGACTTGGTGGTCAGTGTCCTAGCAGGCAAGTGGTTTCCCTCTCACAGTGAAGGAACCTGGAGAGCTTATCACAAAGCTCCTGAGAAGCTCCTCAGACCTCCTTGACTTGAGGAAGCTCTAGTGAGTGGCCAAACAAAGGGCTGGAAGAGCCCGGGCTGACGCTGACCTGCAGGAGCCACTGCCCAAGCCCAGGGCCCCAGCACCATCCCACAGCTACAGAGTGAGACAGACACCAGCATCCCTGATAAAAACACATTCATTTCAGGTTGCAGCAGCTGTAGAAGCTGGCACTGCTCCCATCTGAAACAAAACCAAGTCTGAACTTACAGAAATGCCCTATATACCATAAATCCCACAATTTCAGTTAGTTTTGGCTCTAAAATTTTGTGCTCCCCCCATCCTTCTTTGATCAGACGTGTGGAGGTAACTGCTGACAAACTACAAATTACTTTCATTATCCCACCACTTCAGATTTTTACATTCAGTTTCTGGAGCCCTGGATTAAATATTCAGGTGCATTCCTAAATTAACATAGTTAAGTGGTATCAGATCAGTCTTCAAGTCACAAAAGCAGGCATATAGATGTTCTCATTAATCAGAAAAGCCAGACAAGACATTTTTCCAGTAAAAAGAGAGTATTTCCCTTGGAGGAGTCTTGGTCTTTTACTGATAGAAAGCATGAATTATACAAAGTAACGATACACTTTAGATGTAACAAATCAGACCAAATATTAAATTTGAAGACACCACTTCTATCTTGAGATGTTCCCAGACCACAAATCAATGAAGGCTGGAGACTCTCACAGGAAGCCTTGTTAGACCTTGGCCCTCGGCATCAGCTATTGATCACCATCAGGGTGAGAACAGGAGCTGCCTGGACCCTCACCTGACCCAGCACCATCATCCTTGTATTTGAGTGTCAAACAGCTTAAGGTGCAGCTTGAGCCTTTTGGCAATACATGACAATACTGGTGAGCATTCACAACTTTATATAGGGCAAAAAGAAGTATCCAGAAGGTGGAAGATTTGCAAACAAGTATTACAGTATCGTATGTATTCAAATAAGTATTAGTTTGTCTCATCAAAAATCAATTTCAACCTACCTAACTGCAATTGAAGAAATTAGTTGGGCATAGAAAAGATTAAATATTTAAAGAGTGTGGGGACTTAAAAATAATTGAAATTGTATCTCCTTGCTTAAATACTATGCTTTTTTAATTATTTTTTACTGCTAGTGTGACCATTAAAAAAACAAAACTCCATATGTGTGTGCACGCATGCAGACACGTAGGACACACTCAGGTATATGTAACATGTTCATACATAGTCTCATAACTTCGCTCTTTCCCTATAACTAAACTTGAGTAAACATTTTCAACTGTCCCAGAGGAGCTCTATCAGTGGAGTCGGAAGGCTGTGAAACAGGCAAGGGAAAACACAGTTTTATTGCTAAGTATTTAATAAAGTCAACCTACTCTAAGTGCAGGAAAAAAGATCCCACAGCAGACTCTGAACACAGCAGGGGATCACATCCATTCATCAGCAGGTATATCTTTTAATTACAGCCTTGGACATTAGTCCCCACACAGATGAACAGGCAACAGCCGCATTTTGCCACATCCTCAGGATCGAGCCCAGTGCTTTCTGCTGAGCTTCAGGACAGCATGGGCTTAATGCAATCCCACCACACGAGCTTCAGCCAAAAGCAAGGGTATTCAGTTATCTCAAAGGATGCTCCTGACTCCTCACAGCTCAAATCCGAAGAGAAACCGGCTTCTATGTTTTATGGGATTTGTTCCTCTGCTCCTGCTGCATCACGAAACCGTAGGATCAACAACTCATCCTGTCTGCTCAATCTCTGGTAAAGATCTCACATTAATTTAGTATAAAGGTGACACTGGTGAAGAAGGGAATAAAATGAGGCTTTGAATCCCCCCCCCTTCCAGAAGGCTAATGGTAAAAAATTGGTAGCAATGCAGCGCTGGCACCTTTCCAACTATAACACTTAGAGCATTGCCCACAGCCCTGTCCCAGACATACTTTGTCATTCACGATGGCTCAGTACAAAACATAAATAAAACAGAAGTCGCCAGCACTACTGGCACTCAGCTGTTTTAAGGCTTTTTTTTTTTTCCTTCCCTGCCAACAAAACAAATAGTGAAATAGCAGAACTGCAATTCAAGTGATAACGTCTGCGAGTAGGAAATTTGGTGGAGGCTGGTGGTGTGACGGAGTTCCTCGGGAAATTAACTCAGGTAAAGAATGCAGGTGATAATAAAATGAAGAATACATTGACTAAGATGAATATAATGGAATACTGTGATGTTGCTGAATATCAGCATTGTTTTTTGGAATAAGGAAGTAAGAGCATTGGTTCGTATAACACTTGTTATATGAACTACTCCCATCATAAAAGTATTAATGTTACATTACAAGGTTCAAAACTATGATTAATATCTTGCCGCATTAAGAAATGCTAAGACACTGCACAAGTCTTGCTGCTGCTGCATGTGAATAAATAATTTCTGAAAGTGGAATCCAAGAAATTAAGTGGAAATACTTCCAATTTGAAATAAAGCACGCACGCTGAAGAAAGGCACTTACACTAACGAAGGCTGCTTCTCAAGTTCAAAAGCATTAAGTTGCGGGCTCCTGTCTAACCGCCTAGCTGCTAGCACTGCATTATACTATTACTTTTTTTTATTATTATTACTCCTACTCCAGTCTGGTTACACTATAAAATAAGATCTCTTGGCTCCTTAGATTCAGACGTTTACATCTGCCCTTGTACCGAAGCTCTTTCATGAGGTTATTGTTTCTTCTGTCAGTTCATTTGGAAGCAATGATAAAGTTATAGCAATGCATATGTCCTTGTCAAATAATGCTTTCAAAGGGTTGGAAGCACATCTGTGGAAAAAAAACCAATGCTTAACTGATTTCCTGGATTTAGGAGAAAGTGAGTATCAAACAGCGTGCACTTAACTGGTCAGATCTTAAAAATAATGGAGTAGTGAAATAAACCCAGTTCTTCCAACAAGAACTGACAGGTTGATATTGGAGGCAGCTGTGTGATACCTTTGCTGGTATGACAGCATCTAACTGGATTCCCTCTAACTTAAAATGGGAATGTAACCAGAAAACAATCATGTCACCCATCTAAGCATCACAGTTAAACTGGAAGCCTTAAAATGTGCCAATATATTCAACAAGGCAGAATAAATTATGTTTACCAGGGGAAAACCACTATTAAATGATCCATTCCAATATGAATTTCCGCACATGCAAAGTTAGTGAGTGCACTGAGAATCTTCTGGGATATATTTTCACTGAATCACATATTCTGTAATTCAGGCACCTTCCAGGATGAAGAAGGCTGTTTATTACTAGAAGGTTCAGATACCTTTGGATCTCTTTACCACAGCTGATAGCATGTAAGTGGATTGTACCACAAGATCAGGACATGAAAGCATAAGCTTTTTATGAACATACCATACTTCTCTTTCTCTGTATCAAAGGCATTAGCTTGACCACTATTAACTTTAATCTCATTTAAACTCAGTACATTTATATTTTGCCACCCAAAACTGACTTCTATGTATCTCCTTCAGGCACACTTTCACCCTCCTTTCGCCTTTTTTTAAAAAAATATAATTTATTTAGTTTATTTCATTTTGGTTCAAGGACTCTCTTTTATGAATACTTCAGATGAAATTTCCCAACAGTCCTGGCACTGGCCTCCCTCTGCTCTCACTGGAATTGGTGAGATTTATTAGTGACTTACATTAAGATTGGTCATAAGAAACTACTGTCTTTGCTGCCCTAATCTGTCACTCTTCAGAGACACTCTGCTTTGTGTTACTGCCATTTCTAACCTGCTTTCTGTGGGAAAATGAATAAATAAATGCATATCTCTGTCTACTGTTAAATGTCATTGCTAAGCAAACCTTTCGTCCTTTCCTAAAGTTACTTATCTCTAAAGTTATTTATTTAACTCTGTAACTTTATTGTTTATCTCTGTGGAACATATTGGGATAAGCTGGTATACCAAATGTTAGAGAAAATACAAATATATTGGATTCTGTGGCACTTGGAGGACACACAGCTGTCAGTCAGTTGTCAACTCAGAATCTGAGCAGGCTTTTCCATTATAAATTCAGATAACTATTCTCAATATTTTGATTTTTAAAGCCACACATAGCATCAACCTCTGATGCACTTCCTGGGAATCTAAAATGTGACTCTCCTTTGATGCTTTAAGCCAAGTTTAGTTATATTAGTAAAAAAAAATAAAAATAAATGTTTATATTAGCTTTCCAAACTTTGAAAAGTTTTGTCAGACAAATTAGCCATATACACTGTGCTGTCACTCTGAAGTCCCACTCATTGTGATAGTTTTACACTGTTACAACCCAGGGGAAAGGTAAGAGTGAACCAAGTCCATAAATGACACACAAAGGCAGCCTCTCTGGGTGCACAGATCTTTTTTTATGTTAGCCTGAAAAGTATATCAAATTCACTGACACTTGAAAAGCACCAGCCTAACTTCTGAAATGCAGCTTTTCCTATGTGGATCATATATTCGAAGAAAAAAAAACCTCAACTTGAGCTGAAAACCGGCATAAAAGCCTGGTAAATCTCTAGTCTTCTAAATTAGCTTTAAGTGCTTTAATTTCAGCCACTGGTACAGAAAGGACAGAGCCGGGAGGATATGTCAAGGTCTGGCAGAGCATCAGGGAGGAGGCAAAGGTGAACGGATGCCCATAGCAGATTATGAGAACCATAAGGGCTGGGTGAGTTCATTGGAGAGACAAGAAGCAGCCAGAGCAGATCTAGGGCTGCAGGAGGATGCCAGAGCTTTCTAGAGAAGTGTTAGGAATTTGGAGAAAGTTGATGCAAGTTAAAAAGGACCACAAGGAAAGAGGAGCACGTGCAAACCCCAGACGCTGGTGTTTTGGCACACAGCCACCAACACCTGTGCAACTGTAAATCAAGACTCCCTTAACGTCTTCTCCCCTTTCCAAGCACACCACACTATGCTTTCTGGACCAGACCATCTAGTCTGAACTACTACACACTGCACTACTGAAAGCTGTAGATAACAAGTTTGAAGCAACGAGTGATCCGGTGCTGACGCAGAAGGCATCCCTGCCAACAACTCCACACGAGAAAGATCTTGAGTTCACCCATGTAAACACCTCCAGCTGCCTGCTCTCAGAGAGAGAAGGTGAGATGGACTTTTCCAGCAAGTCACTAAACTATCTAAAATACTCTCATCCATAAAACAAGGCGGTGTGACAATGCTTCAGTCGGTAAAGGCTGGCTTCCTCAGCACGCTGTAAATCCTAATGAATGGAGCAGGAATACAGCACTCGGCAGTGGCACGGCAGAGCCAGCCTGAGCAGAGAGCATCAGAGCTGCCTTCAATCTCATTAGGTGCTCAGTAGTCTCGGAGCAATCTTTTGTGCTGAAAACCAAAGCAGCTGAAAGTAGACTATCAACTGTAAGGGAGTTCGGAATAACCTTGTTACGGAACACACTGGATTCTCTTCAGACACAGCTCAAGACTGCTGACTCTGTTTGAAGCCCATGATTAGCAGACCCCAGCCAGAAATATGTCACTAAGCCCAGGTAGAGCTTGGCATGGGATGAAAAGACTCAATTTATAGCCACTTTTGGCAAAGAAACCGTACAATACACCCGAAGCCCATCTAAATCTAGACTTGGCCAAAGTGTAAGAAAAAAATACAGATGAAAACTGTTCATAACAGAGCAGCATTTGAGACAGAAACTGGCCTTATCACTGATGAAAAAATTTGTCTTCTACAGACACAGATGTACAGAGTCAGCAGCGCTTACAAGAGAACTGATGTACAAGTTACACCTGTGCCATCAGGTGTTTGGAGCCCCAAACTCTCTTCCACCCTCAGTTTATCCTGCCAGCAAGTAAATATGTTCAATTAAAATCTTTTTGGAAATATGATCCCACAGAAATCATGCCTGAGAGTTTAGTATGCTTTGCCTCTTTTTAAAGTCCTTCTAAAAGCCCAAATAATAACTGTCAAAACCGTACTGCAGTTCTGCATGTATTTAAGTCAATTAGCACAAATTCATCTCGAGGGTAAATTTTTTTCAGTCCACTCACCCTTAAACAATTGGATACTGCAAAAAACCCTACAGCTATCTATCTGCATAGCACTGCAAATGTTTTGAACACCACCAAAATAAAGTTCATTGACCTGAATTTATCTCTGTTGTAACTTCACTGACTTCAGTGGGCTTTTGCCAGTGATAAATTTGCCCACTGGGCTCTGGGACATGAAACGACCGTGGAATCACAGCTTGTAGAAATGTCAATGAACAGGTTTGGATGTGGACAAGTCTGTGCATCAAGAAACTCTTCCCATGACAAATCTACAAACTTTTGGCAGTTTGCAATACACTGCTCTTAGAAAGATTTTGAAGAGCTATAAATAGGCTGCTCAGCTCCTGATAAATTATACTCCTTGACGGCCGCAAGACGAGAAATGTCTACAGCTCTGGGTTTTCACTGGGGGCTTTCAGGACTTCTTTGACTCAAGACAAATCTTCAGACTAAGTTTTCATGAGTGCGTGAGCGTGTGTGTCTCTATGCATGCATGTTGTTTCTATTTCTTATAAAAAGTATCTCAAAAGTCACAAACTGACAGCACTCGAAGAAATTGAAATGCCCTGAGAAATTCCCAATAAAAAAAAAAAGGTCCGAGTTCATCCAGTCTGATGTCCCTGAAGCTTCCAAGTTTCAGAAGTCATATGGTTTCCAATGTCCCTTAACTGTCTCTCTCAAGCAACTTCAGAAATCTTGATGCAACCTCCTGAACTCTTGAGCCAACCTGTTAGAGCCACACATTCTGCTCTTCTGGAACAGCTACTGAAAGGACTGAATTTCGCCAGCTCTGACCTCATTCAGAGTAGAGCGAGTTACAGATTCCTACTAACTCATCTGTTCTTTTTAAGTAAAGCATTACTGCCCTTACTGCCCACTAAGGTTGAAGGGTGACGTAGGAAGGTGACACATGCACATCACAAAAAATATGAAGCAATAAGCAGATGGGGGAAAAAAAGTACCATCAAATTCTCAGCTCGTGCAAGTTAGTCTGGAGTTTAAGTTAATGACTACAGAGCAATTTCTATCTTTTCAGATCCATACCGTGCACTGCGTTTCTGCAAGCAATTAAGATGTGACAACCACTATCCAGCAATAGCCATTTTACATTGGCCATTACAATTACACGCAGGCAATTATCCCAGTGCCAGAGATGGATGGGAAGTATGCTATGGGAAGTATGCCTTCCCCTTTCTACTTTGCTCTGGAAGGACAACAAAAAGTAGTTAAAGTATATATTAATGGTTCTCCAAATAATATACTTGATTACATCTACTGCAGAATATTTTCCTTCATGTTTTTGTAATGAACCTGACCATGAAAAACAAATTTATGCCTACAGTTTGTATCATTATAAACTCAACTCATTTGATGTGGAAAACCTACAGTTTAATTGCTTGATTTAGATTTGGCTGGTTAAATGCGTACTGAAACATTACTCTTTTAATTACATTAATTTATAACTGAAAAGCTAAATTTACAAAGGCAATAACATTAATTATTTACTTGCCCATTAAAGCTGAATATTTATTATCAAGCTAATTGGCTTCATAAGTCTGCCAAAAAATTAAAAACGAGTTTATGAACTGATTTATACAGGAATGAAACTGCTGTATCTCTCAGCAGGTTGTGTATGTTTAATGGATTGCTCTGATATACTTGTATATTTTTTTCATTTATAGACTGTTACATATAGTATTTTCAAAAGATTTTATTTTTTTCCTTGATAAAGACGCCAGTTGTGACTCAGAGCAAGCGCCTTTACTGCTCTGTACCCAAAATCCTTTACGCAGTGAGATGGACTTTCACTGGTCTGTAATAATTTATGAAGATTGCAACTCGCTTGGTCATTTAAATGCTCACTGAATGTCGAACTACATTGGGTTAAATCAACCAAAAAGGGAAACACAGTAGCTCAAAATAACCCAGCTCGCAGCCAGAATAGCAGGGCTGTCAAGAAACAACACCCAGTAGTGAGGAGTCTCCATCCTCGTGAATATTTTAGCTTCATCTCCACATGCAAGATAACTAATATATTCAATATTTATTTATGCATGCATCCTCAAAATAATACAATTAAGTTCCTAAAGCTTACAGAACAATTTGAGTGTTACCTTAATGTATGATGAAAGGCTAATTTTGATTGCTGTCGAGACAGAAATTCTAATTCGGTTTGGCAACGTCTTTCAGCTCCGGCACAGAGCAGATCCCTTCTCCTGCTGCTGCTGCTCCTGAGCTACGTGACTTTTCCCAGAGGGTGACTGGATCTCTAAGGAGCCGCAGGGACACGGCCATTGGCATGAGGCAGAACGGACTGCTCCCATCTTCATTTCTGCTCATGCTTCTGGAAAGTCCTCTTTGACTGAGGCCTGCTAACAGTCTGCAGGGCGCACAGGATAAACTGAATAAAAAAGCCAACCCCGAGACAGAGCTCGCAGAAGCAGTAACTACTATGTTCTGTATTTGTTTTTGTGGGTGTCCTCGAAACAAGACAATCAGGTCTAAATTACAATCTAAACTTCCAACTGTGGTATAATTGTATTGCAAAGGAAGGACGGCAGTGTCCAAGAAAGAGAGGTAATAAATCAGTGGATTCAGCATCTCATCTTACATGAGAATCAGAGTTTGGGACTTTTCTGCCTTCAGTTTTTTTCTGCGACTCCTCTGCCTGCAGCCCAGCGGCAGAGCCAGCCATGTGGAACATGTGAACCTCTGTCTCGGGCAAAAATCATCTGGCTTGAACTCTGAATAACTCACACTGCCCGAGAGGCTGGATTCAGAACATACAGGGGGGTTTTATCATAAAACAAATAAAGGAAAAAAACCCCAAGCCCCAAACTTCTAATTGAGAATCTGGGGTTTCTTTATCCATATGTTAGCCCCCACCACAACAGAACAGACCTCAGCCAGGATCACAAGACCATCCAACATTTGACTTCCCTAAAATTATGCAGGACATTGATCCTTATGCCAACAGAGCAGACATGCCCATATCTCTCAGTGCCAATTCTCTCTAAATACAAAAGAAACACAGCTCAGTGTAACACAGCACTGCACGGGTACAAGACACAGAACTGGCAAGAGCCAGAAGAAATTGTCAACACCCCAATCCAACCTGTGATATTGAAGACACGCTTGACAGTTAAGTCCAATGCCCCCCAAAATGACAAGGGGTGGGATTTCAGTTGAGTGTATTAATTCAGGCTGAAAATAGAGCTATTCCACAAACACACCCCAACAGCACGGGGGCCTTGTGTGATTGATGCAGGTAAAGGCTGTCTGACCCTCAGTCTCTATGCACAGGTTTCCACGCGACCACTTGCATGGAGTTTTTTCTCTTTACCCTCCTGCAAGAGCACAGACTTTGCATCCTTTTTAATTAGACCTGATCAAAAGGCTGCTGTCATCACTGCCCATTAATTTTTGGATTTAAATCAGCATTGCAGAGTTCATCCAACTGCCTGATGTGCTCGTGGCTACGTCAAACACACATCAAATAGTCATGGAAGCAACCGTACGTCCTGCTTTATGCCACTATATACCTAGGAGTTTGGTGCAACCCACTCCTCCATGGGCTTTTACTGATAGCCCAAACGGTGCAGAAAGCGATCCACGTGGCGCCATTCACTGAGCTACACTGACGCCACTTTTAGAGCTTTGCCTCAGAAACCTTTGACTTGTCTAAATTACATCCGCAGCTTCTTCCTCCCAACAAAGCAGAGCCCAGTGAGATAATAGCAAGGAGTCACTAAGTAGGGCAGAGGAGGAATTTTTTTCTGCCTGTAAGAATTATATATATAAAATTAGACCAAAAGTCAAAGTCTCAGAATTAACAACCACTTGCATGGAGTTTTTTCTCTTTACCCTCCTGCAAGAGCACAGACTTTGCATCCTTTCTAATTAGACCTGATCAAAAGGCTGCTGTCATCACTGCCCATTAATTTTTGGATTTAAATCAGCATTGCAGAGTTCATCCAACTGCCTGATGTGCTCGTGGCTACGTCAAACACACATCAAATAGTCATGGAAGCAACCGTACGTCCTGCTTTATGCCACTATATACCTAGGAGTTTGGTGCAACCCACTCCTCCATGGGCTTTTACTGATAGCCCAAACGGTGCAGAAAGCGATCCACGTGGCGCCATTCACTGAGCTACACTGACGCCACTTTTAGAGCTTTGCCTCAGAAACCTTTGACTTGTCTAAATTACATCCGCAGCTTCTTCCTCCCAACAAAGCAGAGCCCAGTGAGATAATAGCAAGGAGTCACTAAGTAGGGCAGAGGAGGAATTTTTTTCTGCCTGTAAGAATTATATATATAAAATTAGACCAAAAGTCAAAGTCTCAGAATTATTAATTATTTAGAAAGCCATTCTGAGTCCAAGTCAATACAAAACTCATTTGTGTAACGTTTCATCGAAATTTCAAAGTTTTTTGAAAACTTTATTAACTACCACATAAGATATATTTCATAGAAAAAAACCTTTTCAAACTAAAACCCAAATCTTTTGTGTAAAAAACAAACAAACCAACCAACAACAAACAAAACAGTCTGGAAGAAACTGATTCTAACCAACTCCAGAAGTCTTGTCCTGTTTTGGTTTCAGCCCAGTGTTTACTAAACCTGGCCCCTCCCACACTATTATTAAGGTATTAATGGTTTGGCACTGATTGGTGCCAACGCACCAGACTGCAAAATCCCAATCAGGTCTGGCATGAAGCAGAAAACCTCCCGGATACAGCCCTGGGACGCGGCAGCGCTGGTGCGCAAGGGTAATACTGCATGGCAGACAACGAGCAGACGAGAGGATGGCAAACAGGAGATAATTGTCAAATATGTAGTATTTTTAGCAACAATCAACCAAAATGCCTTAGACATCAATTTCAAGCCACTTAATCCTCTTTAATGTTACACTATGGCATTTACTTATGATTAGGGCTTCACTTTGTTTTCTACAGAAGATTCCCCTCAGACTCTGGCATTCAATGTGTTTTGTAAATAGTTCTGTGAATACAGAGAGTATTAGGTTAGAGTTTAGGCATCACAGCGCTAAATTATTCCAGCTGGGTCATTATTAATTCTCCTAATTTCACTATCATTCACTATCATTACAACAATGCAGCACCCTATGGATACATTTATTACAGTGCATAAATCCAGCGCTCATGTAAGACACTGGAATGCCTACTCTGCAATCTTTATGCAAAAGGCCAAGAAATATTTTAAAAGCATTATCTTTAAGACAACTTTTTAAAAGCTTACCTCTGGATTCCCATCCTCCACCCAACTATTACATTTCTGTATGATGTTAGATAAGTTTTCTGTATGTGATACTCCGCTGCAGTACAGGCTATTGCCCGAGGCAAAACTCTTTCATAGTAAATACACTGGGGAATGGGATGGTGGAGACAGAGCAAAGACAAGTCTACTGCTGTACACAGCAATTTCCATTAAGAGAAAGCATTTATAAAAATAGACATTTAAAAATATCTTAATGCATATTCTCCTCCCCCTTCAAAGAATTTATGCTACTGCACATATCTTTTTCTAACACAAGCATATGTTTGATTGGGTCGCAATTCAGAAAAGCAATTCATTCAGGGAAGAGCTTTTAGCACCTGCTTAAAACCTGTCAGAGAAAAAGTTAAGCAGATGCTTCAGTGTTTTTCTAAATCAGGACCATAACCGGATTTATGAGTGCATAAATGCCTCCACGTCATGCACTTGTGCATACAGGTTTTGAAATTCTGGTTCAGTTATTAAGGCAACTCTCTACCTATCTGGACATCTTTGAGTCTGGTACCTAGAGGTCATAACTTGAAGAGCAACTGCTTAAAACAGCCAGTCCCAAATGTTCCAGTAGTTCCCTCCACCTTCCCCACATCATCTCTTCTCTTCAGTAAAGTTGCAATGTTTTCTGCCTGTAGTGGATCACAGATTAATACTAGTAGTATTAATAACAGTAATACTAGTAGTGCTGGTTTTCCTGCCTCCCTCCAGGGCTGCCTATATCCTCCATGAACACCGTGTCCCAGCAGCTTCTGTTGGCTGCCCATCAGTTTGGGGGCCACAGTGACACTCCCTGAGCTCTCCTGGAGCAGTGGTCCCTACACAGCAATTCCTTATTTCACATGTGTGCAATAAGTTTTTCTTTTTAATGACTGATGCTCACTCACACTTGGGAAATGTCCTTTCTGGTCCATCACCCAAGCAACTACTGAAAACTATTAAGGCAGATCCTTCTCACACCCCATGGTAAAAACGCCCAATGACATTTGAGCTAAATATTTATAATCCGCTCTTAAAGATTTTGTTAAAAGTCAGGTCTGTAGCCATTAGTAGTTATTCACCAGTGAATTCCTTGCTACCTGGAAATGTGCACCTCTGCTGAAAACTTCTACTGATCTGCTAATCAAAAAATTTGAAAGCTACAAGTTTGAGCTCAGGTTTCTCTCAAATATGAGAACATAGTTCTTCAGTGACCATCAGACTCCTGGTGAAAGACAAAGTGCTTTTGCTTTCCTCTCTTTTGGATTAGTCACCGAGTAAGAAAAAGAAATTAAATTAGCTCGGGCTTAATAAAGCATGTTAGATGTTTTTTGCTGCTCACAGGTATGTGCTAGTTCAATAATCTGCTCTGTATCTTTCTGGGTATTTACAAACCTATTTCCCTTGCACCGTCCTCTGTGATGACAGGTACTACGTTTGCCTTCCTCCAGACTTCTGACAATTGCCCTATCTTCTGTAAGCTTCTGAGAGTCCTCGTAAATAATCCGGTGGGTACATTTCAGAAGGCCACGCTGACCCAAATATATCACACTTATCTAAATACTCCTTATCTTGTTCTTGCCTTTGCTCATAACCCCTTGTTACAGGGAACACTGTTATAGATCTGACACAATTATTAACCTTTCTGTGAAGAGCAGTGCAAAATAATGGCATTTGGTATTTTTGCCTTCTCTGTCTAGTCCATTTATTTGCTTCCCTTTCTTACTGATGGACTTTTGCCTTCCTCTTACAGCCAGTGCTTTTGTAAGTCATTTCACAACCCTTTATAGCTGTAACTGACTTTGCCTCTCAGTCTGTCTGATTTTAGCCTACGTGGCTGCACAACCAGTGTCCTTCTTAGCCATGCATATTTTGCTTGCCAGGTTTGTAGCATTTCATATTAGTGAAAAGCTCCTGGTGTAGCTGTGCTAGTTCCTCATGACATTTTTTTAGTGAGACCGATACTAGGTTTAGATGCACTGACTTCAGAAGGGGCTTGGCTACAAACTCTGGATGCAGAGGAGCTCTGGAAGCCACAATATGCCTCCCGTGTGTGCTGCTCCAGCACAGAAGACATACCCTACTATGCCAACATCTGCCTTCCCACCGAGCGACGCACAGCTGGACTGAACAGCACAGAGGGAAGGGCTGAACAAAAACCCTCTCAATTTTTCACTCCTCACCCCTCCTCGCCATATGCAGTGATTAGAAGACACAGCAAATATCCGCATTTCCAGGCAATTACTCACTGTGTGAATAATCAGAGGAGAGGATGGAGATCTCCTAGACCCCCATGTCCTCTACAGACAGCCAACAACCTACCCACACACGTTGCTGAAGATTGAACTCCTCAGCTATACCAGCTTTAGTGAACTCTAGGCTGAATCTCAAGAACCAGTATGAGTTTGGTAGGAGCCTGCCAGCTTCCTTAGTTAAATGCATTTTCCCAAATCATCACTGCAATCTTCTTCACAAAAGATTTTCAAATTCAACAAAAGTAATCTAAAAATAACTGCTCTCTCTTCTTGGACTGTAGTCACTTCACAGAGCCAAGAACTAGAAATTTATTTCATGTTCAGCTAAACTGATTGAAATGCTTTAAAGCCAAAGCTTTGCTGATCAATGCAACTTAAACCTCAAATGGAATTCTGGGGAAACATATAGAGATCATTTAATAAAAGAAAATTGAGAAGCAGACTGTATGCAGACGAGAAAATAATATACATGCATTAGTGCAGTATGACTGGGTAAAAGGTTTGAATGTGCCTCATTTTTGTATATTCTTCAAGCAAGGTATTAAAGAAATGGATCATAAACTGGCAGGACTAAATGACTTCTAGATCACCCTTGGATTTCAGCGGCTAGTCCACCCCCGCCCTACATTTGATGTAGCCATGTACATTACGCAAAACATGGTACCCAACAGACACTGAGAATCTTGAATTCACCCCGACAAAAGGCTACAGATGAAAGATGCAGAGAGACTGGTCCCTCACCTGGAAGAGCTCACAGGTGCTGTCCTGGCAGTGGGAAAAAGGTGGACACAGGGGAAAGAACTAACAAGAGGCCTCATTTCTTTGCTGTGCTACCCCATCCTCCCTCCCTCCCCAATTACCTAGTCTTTGTGCAGTAGAGCCCCCTGATACCTCAGCTTTACAGCACTGATTTAATGAACAAGTTTCATATTGAAGGCAGCTTTGTGCAAAGTCTGGGGTTTTCCCTCTCCCAACATTTTGCATCCCAGCTTATGTTCGAAACAAGCTCAAAAGCTCAAAACTTTTCATAATACGCTACCCTCTGCCCAAACCCAGCCTGCCCAGACACTTCAAAAAGAAGCTACATGACATACCCTGTACTTCTGGTCATCAACACTTCTTTCTCTTAAGTTGTCTTCCCATAGCCCGTTGATGAGCCTAAGTTATTTTCCTCACCGAGAGCAATACCCTTGTAAAAATGTCCCACAACCAATTCCAATCAAACTGCCACCTGCCCTCCACCTAACCTGTCTTCCCAGTTTCTCTCTTGAATATTCTGGTAGCATTATTTTTTCTTCAATACCTTTTGGATTTTGTACACCTTGGTCATGACCCCTCTTAATCTCTTCTATTCTAATGAATATAAATACAATTTTCTTAACCTCTCCTCCTAGTTTATAACCCCTGAGGCCCTTTATCATCCTTGTTAAGACTGCATCCATAATTAGGGTGTCTAAAAAGATCAAAAGGAATGAACAAGAAAGTGCCTACTTAATACAAATTGTTACATGAATAACCAACATTTCCCACTTCCCCCCAAGACTCACCCTTCCCACCCCATCCTGAGTGCTCCATGCTGGAGGGCAAGTTGGCTGCTGATTTCTTCTGCTCATTGGGCAGTTTGGCCAGGACAGCCTTTGAAGCTGCAGGGTCCATCACTCCTCCCACCTGCCCACCGCAATATCCATCCTTCTGCTATTTGTGCTAACCCAATACAGCTACACAGACAGACACGTCCTTTTACGTTCTCTGCAGATCCCTGAAAATTCACCCCTGCCCATGTTGTACATGAGAGAAGCCGCCCCTCCATCTCTCCATGCTCAGCCACACACACGAGTTCATCCACGTACACACGGGTGGCAGATTGTTCCCTGCACGTGTGCACAGGAACACACACACACGGGTGGAGGGACACGCTTAATATTGCTGCTGCCACGCAAAGAGAACATTGACCATAGCCACTTTTGACACAGCATCACAGATGAAGATAACACACCGACCAGCCCTCGGCACTCGCCACGGCTGGCGTTGGTTAGCCGTATAGATCCCCGAATCCTGTCACTGATAAGCAGTGCAGAAGCCTCCAAGGGATGAACGTAAAGTCACAAAAACGCCCAGGGCACAGAAGATAAACACCTTGCAGGGGATATCGCTGTGTCCTTACGGATTATGCTATATGATATTTAGAATTTGGAACCTGCCATGGCAGATGACACAAGTGCTCTTTGGAGGCCAGAAACCTGAATCAGGCAGTAGCAAAAGCAGATGCTTCAGGGGAAGGTTTGAGAAACCTTTACAAACAGTCACAGAACAACTAAACCATCTGGGCTATTTTCTCCCTGATCTTGATTAACCAGAGAGTTGGCAGATAACCCGAAAAGGAAGAATTTCTCAACCTCTCTCAAGCGTCTCCCTTTCAGTCCTTACCATTGTACGTTGAACGGTCTCAGTGCTGTGAAATGAGGTCTGACCCTTTGGACTTCAGCTCCTGAGCTTTTGTCCTTGGTGGCACCTTGTCATGATTTGTCCCCCGGCCTCAGCAGCTCAACAGCTCCTCCCACACCCACAACATATGAAATCACAGGCTCACGACCAATCCGCTGCTCTTGTAAGAAGTTCCTTGCAAAATTTGCTCACACATTAGTGATTCACTTCCAACCTGTTTTGCATAGGCAAATTTAAGGTGTTTCATTATGGAAATGTATGCCAAAAACATCTTCCCACAGAGCTTCACGCTGCCGTGGTATGACGCAGGTACGCAGGGTCAAGACTGTGCGTTTTATACAACACAAGGCTGCAACCTGTTAGGAACTGGGTAATGACCGATGCAAGTATAAAAAGTGAAAATGCATTTATTTGTCCTTGGCGTGCTCTGTAACTACACACTCAGCAGGTACAGCCAGTGGTAACAACCTGCAGAAGGAAATAGTACTAAACAAACCGTAGCCCACACCAAACTTACGACTCTATTTTTCTTTGCCATTATTATCTATCAGAAGATGGTTACTATGAAGCATTATCTGCATATTTTATCATGCATTTATGCTACAGGAGAAAAATCAGTGGCTGAAAATAGCTCCGTACTCCTCCAAGAAATCTCGCTGCCTTTACGAGACCTTAAGTTGGTAGTTCTTTATCAGCATCTTATTTATTAGGCAATTCCCGTGCTGCCGAGCTTCATCATCACTAAGAGTGGGCAACACGTGCTGCTGTTTAACACCACTGGCCTCTGCAAAGAAAATGCAGCTCCTGCTTTGAAGAGCGAGGACGCTCAGCCGTTTGACTGGGTTAATGCAGTAGGAAGCAATGAACATTTACAACACTGCTAATTAGTGCAAAAATATCAACTCATCAGCTTAAACCAGGGCAAGCCCGCAGCTTCCTTCCTCACAGGCAGACCTTCAGCCTCCAAGCAGCACCTGGTACATGGAGAAGATAAACCAGAAACCATGTTTCCTCAAGCCTTTGACACCCAACACAGGCTTTTTTTTCCCTCAAGAAGTTCGCTGTCACCAAGCTACTCATCAGGCTGTTCTCTGCAGCTCTGAGTGCCCTCACCACACAGAATGGCAAGGAAGACAAGAAGCCCCAGGAATCAGAGGCTTCTTGGGGCATGAAGGTCACAACTTCGCTCTTCTAAAGCAGTGAGCCTGAAGACCCATCTTGTGCCACAGCCCTCACAGCTCTCCTAACTCCATGCCACAGAAGTGGAGCCCAGTAGCTCAGCAGCCGTGGTACAGAAACCAAAAGCTGTGATTTTCCAGGTTGTGTCTGGTAGGACATGGGCTCCCAGGGCTTCCAGTCTCTGCTTGAGCCCTCCATCAACCAGGTGACTGAGGCCTGGAGCTGCAGGGTAAGGGCAAACACAGCTCAACAAGGAATCTCCAACAGTGATCTACACAACAGTGTAGCTCAGCTACACTTCGAAACCTCAACAAAATGTTTCCACTGCACCCGTTTTGTGGTTCTTTTGTTTTATTTGATTTTTAAACAGATTTTCCACTCCTCTCAGAGAAGGAACAACTTTCTCTCCCACCAACTAACTGGAAATTTCTACTTCAAATCAACTCCTTGTGGACAATGTTTAGTGACTGCTACATATCCAGAGTACTGTAATGAGAAGTACCTAAGTTTTCATATTGCCAGGAGCTTAAAATAACGAAGAACTTCATGTTCCTTTCCCAGATACATGTTTGTATGCAAGCATAAGAGTTCTGATGGCTCTTCTTACTTTCTACTCTCCTCCTGTAGATGGAAGCTAAAGAAGCTCATACCTACTGATAAAGCTCAGAGAGGAGAGGGCTATTCCTTAGCTAGAGCACATTCACCGCTTTTTGGCCTCTAAACAAAGCAAACAATTTCATAATCTGTCTTCTAGTTCCTGATCCACACACAACAGGGAGAAAAACAGCTCGCAAAATTCCTGGCTGAAACAACGTAAAAACATACCCAGGAATGATCAACACATGCTCTCATTCTTGCCATTAGGAAGTAGCTGGTTAGGTAGAGTCTACATACAGGTGTAACTGGGCAATAACAATTGCATAACCACAAAAATCTAGGGATATTATTAAAAGTCCAGTTGATAGAAGCAAATTGCAAAGTAAAGCCTTGTGAATGCAAAGCCATCAAAAAAAGGTAAGAGCTTCTTTACGACTTGGCTGCTGGTTAAAAAAAGATATATAAAAAAAAATATCTTATTTCCTCTTACTGGCGAAGGTGCCGGCTTGACAGCCCTGAAGAGTGATCTATTTATTCAAAGTAATGCTGGCAGCAATGGTACACATTTCTTCCAATGTGCCCAACCCTGTATCTATTTTCAGTTCCATCAGTAAGCTAAAGGTTAAAGCTATTTATTTAAACCCACACCCACATGTCATTTAAATTGACCCAAATTATTGTCTGAGTTGTAACCTCTCTGTGTTAAAGTCCCCTCAGGGGCTGCTTCTTCATTTCAGGCTCGGAAAATTCCTCCCTCGCAGGATAAAAGCTGGGTAAGGAGCATCTCCAAATAGAAGTGGAGAAGGAAAATGGGTAGGAGGAGTTCATCTTCAAAGAATGCCTCTTGGTGTTGTGGATACTGCAGAAAACTTCAGTTTTATTAGATAAATATCTGGAGAGGTTAGCTCCAGCCAAAGTATATGTCATTCATAAAAGTTCTCATTGGTATTCCCATTTTAAGGATTCTTTTTAGAGGAGGCAAAAAACAATAACAAAAAACCCACTTTTCCTGCCTTTGTGGCTGCAGCTGGAAGGAAAACCACCAAAACGGAAAAGAAAAGGCAGTCCCAGGCAATCAGCCCGCTATGGAAATAATCCTTTGAAAACAGACCTCTCCCTGCCAGAGGACCAGGAGGACTGAGGAGGAACAGGAGCCTCTTGCAGTCATGCACCAGTTAACATGAGCAAAGTGCAATCCCAGGAGTGAAATTACTCTCTAGGCTGATAAAAGGCAAAGGGAAAGCAGCATCTGGCCTACAATATTTAGCCTTTTCTACACAGTTTAATGCTGTGTGAAGCATGGTAAAAGCAAAGCTTCCTCAGCCCCGGGAAGACAGCTGGCGATGAAACGCAGCAGGGACACCATATGATGGAAGGCTCCTAATTACAAAATCTCTGTCTTGCCTGTCAGAGCAACCACACAGTCGTACAGGGTAGCTCACAGCGGAGTCAGGGAAAATCAAGCAGAGATAAGAGTCGAAATCCATCTCCAGATGCAGACTTCCCATGCCTTTGAGTACAGCTGGCTCTTGGATCTAGCTCCAGCCCAGAAAGATGTGGTTCAGCAAGGTCAAGGAATCCCCAAAGTTCAGGACTTGTCCAACTCTGTCTTCTCATGCAGAACCCATCACATAATCAGTGGAGAATTTTGGCACTGACAGACCACAGACACCCAATTCCATTCGCATGAGTGATATTCCCCAGACATCAATATTTGCTCATACCAACACAAAAAATATCAGTAACACAAGAGGTTTGAACTTCACTTGATGTTCACCAGACACATAAGAGGAAAAGGACTTTGTTTCAACCTTTATCATTACCTCATTACACACTGATAGTCTTAATTGCTATTCAAGTGCCCAGAGGCAAAGACGCAGCACATTTAACAAGCTGAAAAATATTGTTAAATACATCAGTTTTATAGAGGAAGGCAAACCCCACCAATACAGTGAAAGGAGGCCTGCAGAGAAGTAAGGGAGGTGACAGACCAGGACTGCTCTGCGCTAAGGCTGATTTAAAACCCGGCACCTTTATGTCACACTTCAGTCACCGCTGTGACTACACGAACCCTCCGGGTCTCCCAGCAGCAGCATCTCACCGGGATCACTGCAGTGACATGAAGGGCCACATGTCAATGAACTTCTGACTCTGGGCTTTCCCTCCTCCCCTCTTCTCTGGTCGCTGAAGCTCTGCTACCTGGGTGCGTTGGCACCACCAGAATTATCAGGGCACCACTCTCTGCTGGGAAGGAATCCAGCAGGGATATTTTCAGCTGTACTGCCAGCATGTTTCTGCAATACCCGTGAGGGGGGAAAAAAACCCCAAACCCTAAAGAGCTGGCTGAACTCGACAGTAAATAAAATTAAGCTCCTGCTAAACCATATGACTTCTGCTAAATTTGAAGTACAAACGATAAAACTGTTTTATCAGCTTTATGCTGAGTAAGAAAGGGATAAAGAATTCGATTTTTACAATTCAACCCCAGCCCTGCAGGATCAGCATCATCCCGGCTGTGTGTGGGTGGCACAGTTGGACACTTAATTTTTGAGACAACAGTAGATAAATATGTGAAGTTATTGCTCAAAGGGCTTAAATAATGAGTTGTAAATTAATTCATTATCATTTGCTGTATAGCTGATGAAAAACAAGTCAGATCTTATGCGCTTTACAAGCTTTGGTGAAATCTGACAGGTGATGCTTTGGCCAAGAGCCAGAAGCACCCAATGCCAGACGCGTCGTTTGTGACCATCCTTCAATTCCAACAAGAGTTTGTTTCCCGCAAGATATTTCATGAATCAGGGGTGAATTTGGCCAATCTTGGTTAAAGTTTCAAAGTTAACAACTATGTGCCTAGAAGAGAAGCCGACAAAACCTTCGAGGTCAGGAGCTTTGATTCTTAGTTATGCTAAAGCATTATAAGACGCAAGCAGCCCTAACTAAAACCAAGTAAAATCAGTGCTGCTGACTTAAGAATAAAGAATAACAAGGAAGAACTGTTAAAAAATAGTAACATAACGCACTAGTAAACACAAAAGAAGTCAGTGGGGAAAGTATGTAGACTTTCATTTCAAAGAAATTTCTGGTCACAGAAATTCTCAAATAGTAAGACAAAACTGATAAGCATTAACTCTCCACAAAATTAAATTACATTTAAAAAAAAAAAAACGGAAGAAAAAGCAGGAGCAATGAACCCTGATAGGGAAAATGACTGAATTAACATATCAAAGGAAGAAGATAGGAGACTAATCCAGAGGGTAATACAAAAGAAAAGTTTAAGGGACACCTTGGGATAAGTTTTCTTTGAAGTACAGCACTTCCTAAAATAATAGGAGGGTTATCTAAACACGCCCATCATGCATCACAATTATTGTACAACACTTTTACTTACAGAAAATTCATTACATAAGTGGAGAGTAAGCGTTCCTGTGGAACAGGCCTAATTAAGAAGATCTCATTATGTGTGGAATTAGAGGCAGCAACACAGAAGGCAAGTCTGTATTCCAAACCCTGGGTATGCACCCAGGCCACACACCATCCTCCAGAGCAGAACCGCCTGGTGTGATTGAAATCTTCACAGCCAGTCTATCATATTAAGATAAAAATAGTTTAATTGTCCTACATTGCACCTCTTCCTCCCCATTTACCATTTCCATGAACTGTGCCTGTCTCTGACACCAGACACAAGAGCACCGACATCTGTTATGTCACAAGCAACTGGCAATATTTCATTTTCTCTATATGCTGGAACAAAAAGCCTTGCAGGCAATTAAAATAGCATACACAAGCCTAGAACTTGAAGACTATTAATCAACCATCACTTTGCAATCATTTCCATAGCATGCTGCAGGTGTATTTCATAGTGGGGCCATTGCATCGGTCTGCAATGCAGATGAACCTGATTTCTTTAGCAATTTACATCAAATGTTTTAAGGAATAATTTAATTCTTGAGAAGGCTAGTAGCAGCAGCACCAGCTGAAGAGATGACCAGTTTCTACAAAGCAAGAGACTACTTGTGACTGTACAGGACCAAAGGGTGGCCCACGCTCTGCACAGCAAAACCGTATCAAAGAGGTTCCTTTGTTACTTTTTTGACTGTGCTGGAAATGTAGCAATTGCACAGTTTTACAGGAAAGAACATACCCAGTGCGTGGCCTGAGGGACTGCTTGGGCAAGGTCCTTGAGAAGGATAAAACTGCTTCCTTTCCTAAGACCATCCAGACATTACCACAAGGTGGTATGACTTTGGTGCATGCTTTTATTTTTGGAGACTTAAGATCTGGAAATATTTTCCTCAATTTTTTAATTTTTTTTTTTTAATTTTAATTTTGCTCATCTCTGGGCCTCAAGCAGCTCTTTCCCAGCCCAGCTCTGCGACCCCCTTGCAGGTACAGTGGAGCATCCAGGGTGGATTTCCTTCCCTGAGCCATACTGCATCCAAATGGGATAACTCAACATGAGTAGCAGCAGATACTGATTTTTTTAACTTCATTTTCCAACGTATGCGACAGATGATACAGATATCTTCAGATGATTGATCTATTTTTAATTTTTTTTTTTTAATTTTAATTTTGCTCATCTCTGGGCCTCAAGCAGCTCTTTCCCAGCCCAGCTCTGCGACCCCCTTGCAGGTACAGTGGAGCATCCAGGGTGGATTTCCTTCCCTGAGCCATACTGCATCCAAATGGGATAACTCAACGTGAGTAGCAGCAGATACCGATTTTTTAACTTCATTTTCCAACGTATGCGACAGATGATACAGATATCTTCAGATGATTGATCTACATCCAATAATCAAATACATGACAGATACGATCTTTAGATGAAATTCAGTCTGGAAGTTTAAATGGAAAAGGAAATCAGATAATTAAAACCCTGCCCTTAGTAATACATTTTTTAAAGTGACAAAATCTATAAAAACCTCAGGCAGGAATTTTAAAGTGCAGCTGAAAGATTCATTGAAAACCAAATTAATATTTTAATTCTGTCAACATGGAAAAAAGTCTCTAAATGAGATGAAGTTCAGAATGAGTACCAAGCACAGTGATTTATTGCCTTTTCTCCATAATTTAAATGACTGCTTCTTTAATGTTCACTAAATTCCTCCTGTAGTTTCAGCCTTAGTTTCTCACAAAAAAAAAAAAAAAAAAAGCAGCTTGCACTTTCAGTGCTCTCTGAGCACTTCAGAAAAAGGAACATTCAACTGAGAAAAAGCCAGTGGTCTTCCAACAGTCATGTCAAAAATCAGGCTGAAGGACCAGAGGTGGGATTACTAAAGCTTTCCTCACCTCTGTAGCTCCATACTTATTCTCTAAGCTGTAAGAATGGGCTTGTTTGTCATACAGTCTCCATGAACAATAACTTTCAAAGAGTGGAACTAAAGCTATGTTTTCAAAGCCACATCAGCTGGTCAGGGCAATAGCTTTGCTACACACATACTTTAATGATTTCTCCAACTTCTACCTTCCAGTTGCTTCCCTTAAACATATCCTCTCAAAAAGCCATAAAAATAAAATAAATAAGTAAATGAATGAATGAAGATCATTTGGCTTAACTGCTTCAAAGAGTCCACAGCAATCACTAAACAACAGGTTGCCAAAAATCATAGTCTTAATTAAGTGAAAATTAATTGTTAAATTACCTTAAATTAAATACAACTGAGCGATGCATCATATTTACATGAATTGATCAAATGCACAGTTAGCAGCCACGCGCAGATCCATGTTCAATAACATGATTTTAATATTCACTTGACACATAGCATACAACTACTTTTATTAAATGTATATGATGATTACCATGGGGCTGTCCAGCCTTTCCAACATTCCTGCCATCAGAGAAATAAAAATTTACAGATGCTGTTCCTACTGTCAAATTTCTACTCTTTGATATAACTGCACCAGCACATGAAGTGCCCTGAATAGCAGCATTTCGTGGCAAGTGGGTAGGAGAGAGTCAGGCTTTCAAAGTAAGGTAGGTGTCAGCCGTGACTTCCCCATCTGGGGCAATCCCAGGAAGACACAACTGCAGCAGGAGGAGCCCGGTCCCTGCAAAGCCACAACGTTCAGTTGCACCGTCCCAGAACAGCCACCACATCTCCCATTTCCCAGCTATTTAACTTTCACAAATTAGTACCAAGAACCCAGGGCTAAACCAGAAAGGGTTCCATGAAGAAAGCAACAGACCTGAGCAGAAGGAAGGCAGAAGTTGGATGATGATGCCCAGATGATCCCAGAAGGGCATCAGGTCCAGTGCAGAAAACAAAAAGAAACCTGAAGACTCTAATCTAGAGAAAAACAACTTCTTCACCTCAAACCTTGCAAGTAAATTAATTCTGGTTAATCTCATGGCTTTTTTTTCCACAGCAGGCCCTTTGCCAGGCAGCTGAGGTTTCCAGCAGAACCAGGAGTGGTTCCAAACGCCACACACCATCTTTCCAGGTGCTCTCATTATATAGTTGATGTTTCTAAATAAGGTTAAAGGACAGGCAGAATGGAAATGGTGCATTAATGGGAGCAAACCAGTAACAGTCCCAAAGCACCACAGAATATATGACCATCAAAATGGCAATTCTACTAGGTATGCAAATGCATCTAGAGTCCAGTTATAAGCTTGATTTAGTTAATTAGAGACAGATATCTTATTACACAAGCAGGTCAAAACCCTCCATCCCAACATCACCTGTAGCCTGTTACACATGCCTTTTCATAGAAGATTATTTATCCCCATCTTTAAAATAACATGCAAAAAATGTAAGTCTTTCATGGGCTTGCCTTTACAAATCAGAAAGGTTTTATGAATATCATGCTTGAGACAAAATTTAGGTTCCTTTTGGTGAAAAAAAGTCAGTGTACAATAACGAAGCATTCCCATACAAAGGAAAACCAATTCCGGTGACTTCAGCAAGGGTTTTATCAAACAGAAGCACTTCATAGACTCATTCTGTTCTTCTACATAAAAATTATTTCTATTCCATCTTCAAATCTCAGGTCTTTGCCTCAGCATAACAATTGCATCTGCCATTCTATTAATTTTATTCTGAGATGCAATGTATTTAGGAAACTACTTAATTCAGTATTTTCTCTTAGTCAACTTAGCAGCATCCCTTTCCAGAAACAATCAGCGTTGTGGGATTCATTCCGATATGCTTACTCATGCACAACTGGATTACAGGAATATGGGAATAAGATGAACAAAAATAGCCACTGCACTCCCTAAAGCGGGAATTTCATTTTATCTGTCATTGGCTGGAAAGTTACACTCAAATTAGCTTGAAATTTTAAGAATCCCTTAAGGGACAGAACATGTTCATTATGTCCCTCCACTGAAGGTAACGAATCCGTATGGATTTCTACTCACACTAGGAACTGCAGGAGCAGGAAACTCAGGAAGAAGTCACAGGTGTATCTGAAGGTAGCATTTAAATGGCATAAGGAAACAAGGCAACTGTGATGCCAGTCCCAGAAGAGCGGTACTGGAGCTGTTTGCTCCATTCCAGATGTGTAAGAAGAACTACCCACACGTCCATGCTCCTGTCCCTCTGAGCCAGGCAAGCTGCTGAGCGTGCAAAGCGATAGCTGGCTCCAGTTAACTGAAGCCAAGCTCACTACTGGTCAAAAATTAGGGTCATTTGATAATAGCAAAATAACAAAAAAATATAATTTAGGGCTTTATTGAAATCTTCACATGTCCCATCCTTAAGCTCTCAGTGACTCTTTTTCCCCTCCTTACCAACTTCCAGTCATGTCTCAGTTCAGATGCTCTTCTTTATTCTGCTCATTTAAATGTTCTTCAAGCAGTTGATTTGTTTGGATATTCACGTAAATCGTTTCCATACCTCAAACAGATGCATTACGACGCTGGGCACCAGGATTTGAGAGGGAATACCACAGCAGTACCCTGGGCCTTCATTCCCAACCAGCTGAGGAGGGCTGTGGTGGAAAGGACACGTGGTGTCCTTCACAGCTGGCCACCAAAGCCAGCACCTCACATGCCCAGACACTGCTGGGCTTTGATCTGCCAACCAGCTTGGGCTCACGCTTTATCTTCAGGATGTGAATTGTTTCAAAGCTCATATTACAGACCCGATTTTCAGTATTACCAATTGTTCTTTAAAACTACTAAAAAAAAAAATAATAATAATTCAGCTTGGTATAAAGGAGGAGGAACATCCTGGCAACTGGATTTGGCATTTGGGACAGGCTCGGTGTTTGCCTGGCAGCCATCCTGACCACCTGTACTGGGCAGCAGCAGGAAAAGCTATTGGTATTCAAAGCAGACCCCAGGTAAGACTACCACCATATGCTGACAAAATATCTCATATTAGATCCTAGGACAGCTGTTTTGCTATCACCTTATATGGCAGAAGGTGAAAGAAAAAAGATATTACAGAATCATTTAAGTTGGAAAAGACCCTTAAGATCATTAAGTCCAACAGTAACCCAACAATGCCCAGTCCACCCCTAAACCGTGGGTGTCCCTCAGCTTCACACCTACACCTCTTCTAAATACTCCCAGGGATGGTGACCCAACCACTTCCCCAGGCAGCCCGTTCCAATGCTCAGCAACCCTTTCAGGCAAGAATTTTCCCCAATATCCAATCTACAGGGAGGAGGAGAATTAAAAAAAGGCGAACAACTCAGCCCAGGCATCAATCATTTGTATTATCCTGCTTGGCCATGGGGAAACTTTGCACTGAAAGTTGGATACTCAAAAAGTGCCTCTGTTGCACAGATTTACTTCTAGAGCCTTTAAGTAAAAATTATTTCTAATCTTCGTCATTAACAATGGTTATTCAGAACTGCCAGGGGAAATACAAACCACCCTGCCACCTCCTAAGAATAATGCAGTAATCTGGAAATAATACAGCAATGTGTCACTTTCACTTTTGTTCTAAATAAAAAGAAGGAAATAAAAATTAAGTGTCATATTAAAGACAAATGTTATTTCATTCTGGACTTCTGAAGGGCATCCATTTCAGAGCACAGTGCATCTAGACATCTCATTATTTTACAAAAAATTAATTTAGCTATGAAAGAATATTAATTTTCTTAGTGAAATTTGATCTCACTTTACAGCTTTTCTAACTTTATTAGAAACCTCTTAGTGAAGCGTGAATTGCCAGGCACTTCAGCAAACTGGACAATAATATCAAGCACGGATCCATTAGACAGAGAAAGGGGAGACAGGGAAAGTGTCACAAGCAAGACACCTTTGAGTGTTTCAATTGTTGTTTTCATGTAGTGAGAAATGCTGAACTCTTCCTCTGCCATTGTCGCTTTGTTTGATACGGTGCCACACAAATAAAATTACAATGTGAATGCATTGCTAAACTGGTAGGTGAAAACTATTACATGCACAATCTTTGCACAAAGAAAATCTACTCTCTTCAGAGTTATTTGTTTAAAAGGACTATTCTATTTATATACAAATATTTACACAGCATTCAACAGCACTATGCTCATCTCTTCTTGCATGGAATACATTCTATTTTAAAAACAGAACTATTCTTCTACTTTCAACAATTTCAAGAATACCTATTACAAAAATACCTCTTGCATTGGGAACATAAAGACTAAAATGCACTTGATTGGGTGTTTATATCCTACTTAAACAACACAAAGGAGATCTCAAACAGTTCCATAAACTCTTGGAACTAGTCAGCCTAGAAAAGCTATATTGATACTAAAAATATATTTATGATTACAAATATTTTCATAACTCTAAGCTAAGCAGCCTTGAATTACCTTGTATTTACCCATGGGCAGATACTGTGGATTAACTGGGATACAGCAGCTTGTTATCCCAGAGCAGCTTAGATTTAAGAGGTGAATCAATAGGGCAGATCTCCAACATGTCATCCCTAAAGAATAGAAAAAGGCCTTTCTAGATTCAAGCAATATAGTTAATAACATTCTCATGGCACAGATACTAATTTCTCACACATCTCATCTCTGCCAGGGAAGAAAGATCCTTGTCCAGCACAGGCAGCCATACTCAAGAAATCCCACTGGGGATCAGGCAAGCGCCATTAATTTCAAGTGAGATTTAGTTATAAAACACTCGTTCTTTCTAAACAGAAAAATATCACAAGGTAATGCTGGAATTTGTAGCCTACCTTGTTTTTCCTTTCCCCAGTGACTTTTAAATAAAGCAGTACTGAAAACACAGTCAACATTTTTCCTTTATCATATTCCTCCAGTCAATGCAATTTCTAACATCCATTTGCAAAACAGCTTAAAAATGTTGTGGAGAAAAACAGTAGTTAGAAATACTGGGGGTGGGGGGAAAGGTCTCATTTCAAATATGACTAATAAAAAATAACTAAGTAGGCTTATTAGTTAGCAAACAAACTTCAATATGCCCAAGTGAAATACACCTAGCCTACCCCTGACATCCACCTAGTGACATTAGGGGAGCTGACAGTGCACCATGAGGCATGATTAAAGGTGGTTATCTTCACCACTTTCATTCACCGTAAAAAATGGAAGAAAAAAAGAAGAAAAAAAAATGGAAAAAAAAATATTCACAACCCAGGGGGTATTCTCACAGAAATAAGCAACTACTGCCATGTACAAGACCATCACTGGAGGCATTTCCAGGGGAAAGCAGCCAGGTGAAACCCGGGAGGCTGGGAAGAAGCGAGGAATTCAAACATGAATGAAGTGTTTTCCTTGCACTGTCCAGTGTAACTCCTCATCGCGCCTGGCTGGCGTTACAGAATTGTCTGCTTCAGCACAACACTTGCCAGAAGTTATTAACACTCAGATTTCTCAGGGAGAGAGACTGGCTCCTCCGCACGGCCGAGACGGCTGGTGGAGGAACGAGGGGCTGCAGGAGGCAGTCGGCAAGTTCAGTGCTTCATTCTACCCCGAGATAGAGAAACACAGCAGAGCTGAAGAAGCTGTTTTCTTCTACTTCACTTGCCTTACGCAGGAACAAAGGTGAGATGGGCAGTGATTTTGAACTCATTGTGTGGGCAAAAAACTTCCTACGTGCAAATTTCAGCTACCTAGAAAAAGTCACCTTCCACCTCCTCACTATCCAAAGATCTTTGTTCATCCCCATTAACGTAGCATCCATAAGCATCTCTTCATCTTCAGCAGATTTATTCTCACATATCCCTGGGAGGCAGAGAATCACGGTTACGTCATTTTTGCAGATAGCTTTAATGTGCCACAATTTCCCAGGCATTTGACCCAAGTCACAATCCAACACAGGGCAGGTCCAGGGGAGGACACAAGGACTGGTGCCCACCACACTGGGATACGGCCCCATCCCCTCACCAGGTTCTGTCCTCAACAAGAATAACCTGTCCTTTCCCTTAATTCCTCCTGCAGAAATTCAGCATCTTGACTATCATCCAAAATACCAGACAATATTATCTACCTACATCTCATTAAACGTTTGGGAGTTTAATTGCAGGGAACTTCTGAAAACAGCAGATTCAGAACAGCCTGTGCTCAACTCTGCAGACTGAAATCAGGGTTGGTGTTGGCCTTATAGCAACAATCAACTGGTAAAACAGAATTAAATAGAAGATCTTCAGCCAACACATCGGCCAAAGACAAGCCCAGAGCAAGAGATCCCAAGAACCACCTTTGCTCCCTGCCCTGCTCAGGACGGGTGCACAGGGAAAGGAGATCTTTAATTCCCCCCTTTATTCCACTCAGCCTCAAGGTACGGTGCTGTAAGCAGTGTGATCTACTTCTCACCAGTTGCCCGGTAAAAGAACTACTGTGTTATTTGACAAAGTCCTGTGTCAGATGTTAACTACTGTTCTTATAGAAAACACTATTTAAATCCAGTAATTTAAAACCAGAAGACATATTTTTTAAAAATTCTTCCACTGAGGGTGCACTCTTTTTTCTTACCGAAACTGTCATGACCGTTGTGCTCCAGATAAATACTACTGCACAGATCATTCAAAGAGGATCTGAAATCCATTCCGAGCCTTTAGAGACCATCATGTTAATTTGGCCCCAGGCATTCACCCTCAGGGCTGAACTCAGCTAAAAAAATAAAGACATGTTCCGAGCTGCATAAATCTGCAGAAGTAGATGCCTCTCAACTCTCTGGTGGAAACTCTGGAGTTTCACTTTGCCTTAGTTCATTTCAGTTATGACACCAGACCTCAATGTTCTGTGTTTACAGGATCAGATAATGTTTTTAATATACACAGCCAAGTGTTTAATTTGCACATGTGGCTTGACCCAGTGTTACCTGGAGTCCACCTGTGCTCCAGGTTTATACTAATTTATTTAATCATTAAATACATTCATTTAAGGATTAAAGCAAGTGATTTGATACAGGGATATGTGGCAATATAGGGGGAGGAGGAAATTCAGAGTTGTTTGGGGCTGGTGGACGACAAGTGGCTATATATTCCCAGGATTCTATGTTGGTAACGGTGAAGACGGGCAGGGAAACTACACACAGAAAAGTTTTGGCTAGAAATCTGTTTTCCTATAGGAAGAGAACAGAGGTAGATAGATGCAGTTTTCTTCCATGGCCACACACGGCTTCAGTATCAGGCACTGCTGCTTTGGGGAAAGTGAATCCACATATCCCCGGGATACACCACTTCCCTCGTACTACACACTTCAGGATATTAAGACAACAAAAAACTCATGGAGAACGTCACAACAGCCTGAAAAAGCCTGTCCCTGCTCCAAACAGGGAAAAAAATAACATTGGATTAAGGAAAGAAAAAGCACATTAAACAAACTGTTGAATGAAGGCCCAGGAACATGTTTAACTTTCTCTTGGGTCTTCTGAAAGGCAAAGCCAACTTGGGCTGAAGCTGGAGCGCTGAAGAGGGCTGAAAAGGAAAATAACTATTACAGAGCTGGCCACGTGCCAGCACTTGTTTTGTTTCATGCTTTTGGTGAGGAACTGAAGACAATCAACACTATTTTTTTCAATCAAAATTTCCCCTTGTTTTTAAATCCATTTTCTAATTTGTGAAATCATCTTCACAATTTACGCTGTGGCTTATTTTTTCGGTGAAGCAGAGCAACGTGTCGAGCTCCGTATCCCCCTGGGAGAACAGGCACAGGCTGCAAAGTGCTCCACGGAGCTGCTCGCTGCTGAGCCACCCTCTCCCTTTGTGTCCCAGGCTGCCACCCAGCCTCCCACTGGCATCCCAGCGGATACTGGAATCATCGACTTGCTGTCAAAGCTACCTGGAAATGGCACAGCTAAACATCCACAACGTCTCGGTAGAGTTTGCTCTGAAAGAAAGTGCTGCAAATTACAGCTCCCAACTATGCCATTATGTCACCGAAACAACAAAAATCAGCAAGGAGAAACAGTTCTTTGAAGAAAATTGGGAACAGATATGATACAATAAGTACCCGCTATTATTTGAATTGCAGGAAGCTCATCTTCTTCTACAAGCTCAAGATTTTTTTTTTGCATGTTTTCACGTGCATCAAAAGCATTCAAACCATACGCCTAACAGGATCTAATGGTAACTCAGAGCCCAATCCTGATGTAATTTACACCTTACGCAGGCAAACAACACAGCACTGAAACTCTTGCTAATAATATATATTTTTCAGGCTAGAAGAACAAGTAAAGGGCTAGGTAAGGAATAAAATGATGCAATGAATCCCACAACATGCAGGTATCTTAAAAGTCACCCAGAGTCAGGATAGAGAGTCAGTGACTGTGCTGGCAGGAAGGAATACACCTGTGTACTGACCCAGCACATCTCAGCCAGCTTGCCTTGTTAAAAAACAAATAAACATTTTTTTGGTTGGCCGGTTGGGTTTTTCTGGGGAGAGACAGCGGAGAAATGGAAAGCTCATAGCCATAATACAAACAGGGATGTTTTAAAACAGTGCACCTGCCTGTTATTCTAGTCACAGTCAGGCAAAAGTTTGGTATTATTTCTAGCCAACTCCTATATCCCACAGAGAAAACATCCCAGTGCTGTTGGGCAACATCGTGCTGTTCTGGCCAAACGCTGTGTAATGAGGAAGGGAAACAAAAGATCAACTGCAGTATTTCTCCCTTAGGAAAGGATAAACTTAACCTATTATATTTATATACTTTGTTTGGCATGAAGAGAAATTTAAACCATACTTGCTTCCTCATAGCTAATATTTATGTTAACAAAGAAGGAAAATAGCTACTAGAACACACACAGACCTGAAGAACCGACTATTAGATATGTTTTGATGGATTACAGCAGTACTAAGCACAATAAAAAGTGTGGATTCTACCAGTTGAGACATGCTTTAAACAGGAGTCCACATCGGTTTTTTTCACAATATAATGTTTTATCCAATTAATCATCCTACTCTCATGTGTTTTTCCTCCTTTTTTGCCCCTAGGTAGGTCACTGGATAGTGATGCTAATTTGTCAAAGCTCTTGTGCAATTTTCTGCTTATTAAAAAGTGAGGAATCACACTGCAATTTCAAGATCTATACTACGCAAGGCAACTCCAATGCTGGGGCCTCAGAGTGACCTCTTTGTGTTGACAGAGGAAAAAATAAGTCTCCTTCATTTATATTACAGATTTAGGTCTTTGTCCCTTGCTGCATCAGACACTACGGCTTCCTTTCCAGGGGTATTTTGTTTGGGCTTTTGTTTTTTTTAAATACCTACAAAGAAGAAAAGTGGAAATAATACACCAGGTTCATTATTCTGATCTGATTTCCTTCTGACTTTCTGCAATTTAATTGCAGAAAGATGAAATTTCCATTTTAGTGTAAAATAGCATTCAAATGCATTCTGAAAAGAAAATTTTGTATTTTCCAGGAACAGATGGAAATTATCAAAGGTGTATGTGAAATGGGGAGAATTAGAAAAGAAAGTGGAATTCCTTGCTATAAAGGATTTAGCCACAAAGAGAAAAGGAAACAGTCTCTTCCTTCTAATACACGTCGAAAAAATAATGAGATAAAGAAAACGTGAACACTCTAATTTCACATATCCATTACAGTATGTGAGACTTTTGGAAGCTTCAAAAAAAACCCAACAAAACAGCCCAACATTTTTGACCACTTCAAGCTCCCCCAGGAATATGTTTCAGTTGCTAAAAAAGACCTTAAACTCAGACAGTTACATGTGAAGTCAGCTGGACCGCCACTCAACATCGTGTTTCACCACTTACTAAATCTATCCATAAATCTTCACACGCTCCAAAAGAGAGGCTTCAGACAGAGGCTACTGGCCACCAGCCCTGCAATAATTCACTTCTATAAAATCATTTTCTGCCACTCGCATGGAACTGGTCGCCAGCCTGGTCTTCAGAATGAGAGGGGGAAATTCAGTAGGAGGCACAGGGCTGCAGACAGCCCCCAGCACGCTGCCCTCTGCCAATACAGGTAGGAGGCTATAAAATTAAAAAAAAAAAAAATTAAAAAGGACTCACCAATGTAAGAGCCAAGTCATGCTTTGACAATAGGAGCTTTGTCCCTGGGGGAGATGCTCTATTACGCAGGGAAATTTTGTCCCGGGAAACTTTCAGTAACATCACACCATTCACCTTCTCTGTGTGTGTGTCTGACTTATAAATGCATACACAAAAAAAACAGTGGATTTTGGGGGGTTTTTTGCTAGAGGAAGGAGGAGGTGGTCTCAGACTGGTGAGGCCAAGGCTGGATTTAGAGGAAGAGTAGGGGATTGAGAAACAACAGAGCTTCCAACCTATGGTCAGCTGAAGGTTTCATATTTCCAGGAGAACAGAAACCCTAAATGCAAGAGTCTAAAATTATCAAAATATTACATTTTGATGGGAGAGAGGGGCCTGCTCACAGCGTGCCCTGGGGGAGAAATGAGAAGGCAGAAATACAAATCTCTTCAAGGCAGACCGGGTTAAATGGAGCTTGCTAAGAACAGATAAGAGGGTCCTGTCAAGAAGATTAAAATAAAGTAGATGCTCGCAATGGAAGGCTGGAGAGAAGATCGGAAACCAAGCAGTGTGAAACGGGAGGAAACCACAAAACACGATGGACAGCCCCAAAGACAAGTCCACCTGAAAGACAGCGACGGGAAACTGCTGCCCTGATTTATGCCCATTCCATCAGGTCAAAATGAAGCCCTAACACACAAATTGAAATGTGGAAAGCCACAAAATTTGATCCAGACTTAATACTTAAATTCATGGTATTGTTTTGGTTTTTTTGCTTTTTTTGGTCTTTTTAAAAATAAAATCAAGATTACCCACCCAGCCGAGAAAAGGAGTCACCCTCAAACACAGAAATACTAAATTTTTCCATCTTAACAATGTCAAGGCGCATTTAGTAAGCAGGTCTGTGGAATATTACAAGTGTTCAAACTGACAGTAGCAGTTTATATGGATACGGGATTATATTTCCATCCCTTTAAAAGTTGTCAGCCTGCAGTTTGAGTACTTTTTGAACCAAGAGCTCAGACCGAAGCCACTCCAAACTTACAAACAGTTCAGAAATGTATTTTACACATAATTTTTGTCCTTAACACAACCGAAATCCAAATGCTAAGGTGATCTGAGAGGGTGAATCACAGCTTCAAGAGTCTTTGTATTACCCAGTATTTCACAATGCCTCTCAAGACAGGAATACTAAGCGATCCCCCAAACCAGCCGCCATTGCCTCGCATCTTTAAAGGCAGCAGAAACTAAACTGGAAACAAACTGAAAAGAGAAATGAGCTCTTCATTGCAGCTGTGATTACATGAATCAACTGTCTAATGCCAGGACAAATATTGCACTTCAATGGATTTAACTGCATTTTACCCTGGCAAAGCTGATTATAAAAGCATGAGATAATTTGCAATTATGCAGTAAAACAGTCACATTTTTCAAATGCCATACAAATTTAACAGTGTCCATACGCTGACATACGATGTGCCATCTAAGGATTTTGGGTTCACCCCAGTGAGCATGCCAGGCTAACTGAACCTACAGTCTGCATCACCCCCATTCAGAGCATCAGAGTTTTTTCCAAGTGTTCCTTCTCCTTCCTTCTCAACCCCCAAACTTGTGAAGTGAATCTCAGGGCTGAAAGCTTGAAGCTTGGCAATGAAACACAAGGGTCTGCAACCCATGTTTGTGGGACACTGTTCACATGCCACTTCCAATAGAATACACAGAAGTAGAAGGCCTTCAATGTTCCCAAGAAATCCCATCACACTCCAATTCCAGGAAAATCAGAAGTACCATTACATTCATATACAAGTTGCTCCATATGTTTCCAAACCACGTCGGAGAGAAAAGCACCTACCTCCTCTTGCACTTCTGATAAATTAATTCCCCAATATGATAGAACCCTACAGCGAAATAACCTTCTCATTGAGGTTTATGTTGTACTTAAGCTTAAATCTGAATTCCTTGGATTTGCAATATTTCTTCTGGTAAAATTATTATATGCCTGTAAAGCTGTGGGAAGGCTGAGAGAAGCTGCACATAAAAGGCGCTCTCAGATTGAGCTTGGATGAGCACAGGGTTTTTTCTGGAGACTATATTTAATAACAGTCACAGCTCTTTTGAAGGCTGAGCCTGCCTTTCCCCATGTCGCTACAGAAAATACAAATTTAGCAACAACGATGATGAGACAGAGCAGGATGATCCATTGTGGCCAGGGGGGCACAGGTCCAGCAGGACACACCTTGCTGCTCCACTCGGCTGTTTCCCAAATCCTGCAAGTCCTTGTCTACAATCCCACATCAGCACAGGGAGGGATGAGAGGTGAAGGGACTCACGATGAGGGGCGAAGGGCTTCAACGATGAAGCTGCAGTCTCCTTGCTGACCGGTGCTTTATGTCTCTTTCTGATTTCCATCTCCCAACTCTACTCCTCTCTCCCTCCCAAATTTCCCTCTCTCTGGGTATTTTCCATCACTGAAGACTTCACCAAGTTTTCTCATCAGCATGAATCGTTCACTGGGAAGAGTCAAGTTTATTTTGTTCAATGTGGTTTTGCTAGATAAGCATTTGGGAACTGCTATTTGTCTTGCAAAAGTCCTGTTTCCTCTCGATACCGGCCGGTAGCCTACAAGCCGATTTCTGTAGCGTTCTACTTAATTGTGAGTCTTGTTTCTTCTAGTCATTCTTCGTGATTATAGTCAAGTACTGTCCTGTCCTGATATGCATGCAGTTACACTTTTGTCAGATGGATTTATAGTCAAATACTACAGGTCTTTGTTGGGAGCAACTTAATTTTTTCCTCTGCAAGAACTGGGATGCATTGTGTTCCTGGTTGATGCACAGCAACTCCCCCAGAGCGCAGAAATACTCCCCAAGTGCTTTTTCTGCAGGAACAGAAACAAGGCTTAAAATCCGCAGTGAATCTTGAAGGAAGCACAGGATTGTCACATTTTCAGGCTTCTCATCCAGATACCAGCTGACCAGTGGTGGTGAGAAAATCAGCATTGCCTGCCAAGCGGTCAGGAGGGGATGGCCTCCTCCAGAAAATAACACCCGCCAGTGATAGGCACAGCTCCAGATGGACAGATTGCAGCAAAACACACATCAGCTCATCAACCTGTGTCAAAACTAATTTGTCAAGTGTCTCCCAACAAATTCTGTATTCTGAGACACATTACAATAGGATAAAAAGGAGTTTCACTCCCTTAAAGCAGCTGGGCCAGGGCATAGCCATCCCCTTGCTAGAAGGACCTCTTGGTGCTTCACAGTAGTTAAGAAAATCCCCACTTTTAAGTTAGTCTTCTGATGAAAGTACGCCAGCAGATAGGACAGTTTTCCATGCCGGAGAACCTCCTCCCTGATGAAACTATCTGCTATGAACCATAGAGCAGGAAGGATGAAAACCCAAAGACTTTGCAAAAAAGAGCAGGACATCACCCAGCACCACCCCAACAGCACCACAGATGGGTGCTCTATGTCCGTGCCTTTGGGAGACACGACCACTGGGCACACGCCTTTGCTGCAAAGCTTGCAAGACAGCAGTGAAAGAAAAAAGAAAGGCAAAAGTATTTACAGGCTGGAGGCAACCCTCCCCCGGGCACTGCGGTTTCTGTTGAGTCAGAGCTGTCATCTGCCCTCCAACAAACTTATCTTCACTGTCCATTTTGCGAGTAAGATTCAATCAGGGCTCCCCAGCTCCTCAGGGAAGCAGCACTTTAGCGTGAACTGCTTCCACTCAAACGTAATGGAGTGAGATTGCTCATGCCATTATTTTAAATGGTTTGAGGCCACACGGTCCCCAATTTCATTAGCTGCATTTATATACAGACCTTACACTTAATACTGTGGAACCCAGAGACAAGTATACATTACGTGTCATCCTCCCACCACAAAAAATAAAAAGCTAAAAACCAAAGGAATTAAAACACATCACAACAGCAGCAAATGATCAGCATATACCCAAGCACCAGTTTAAGTGTCTCCATTTCATACATCATGTCTGTGGGGAGGACACTTCTGCACACATGTATAAACATCATACACCTCAATCAACTGTTTGCAAGTGGAAGACACAGATTGAGTTCCCTCCTATTCTGCTTTACATATTCGAAAAAATTACAGTCAGCCAGACCTTACCCACAGTGGTGTTGGATGGCAGGGTAAAATCTGGGAGCCTCAGACACTTACCTGTGCTCAGGAGTTCATCTAAACTCAGGTGTTATATTTAAGCTAACTAGCTAAGTTACTGCCAGAGGCTGTGTGGGCACTGAAGAGACTACTCAGACCTGTGTGCCCCCAGGGCGAGCAGGCTGGGGACGTGCAGGAGGACCTGCACCACTCGCCCATTTAAGCCAACCTTAGACCAGTTGACACCAAGTTCAAACAGGTTTAAAACTAAAATCAGAGGCTGATACAATACTGCACCGTAATAACTCAAAGAGTGTATGTCTGCATACTGGGCAACACCTTTGCATCTCTCCAGCAACATGTGAGCAAGTAACATGAAAATAATAATACACAAATCCCAAACCGAATAGCACTACAGGAGTGAGATCTGAAGCACTTGAACACAAACCCATGAGCAATTAAGCTTTACGTGGCTGAACAGGTGTGAGTAATCAATGCTCATATACATTTTTCCTGGAAGTGCTATAATTTTGTATCAATTTCTGTGTTTAAGAAAAATTTTACATCTCTGATAGACTTCACAGAGGATTATAATAAGCTTATATATAGTTAGCTACTCCTTTATTAACTAGTATTAGTGTCATTTTGTACTTTTGCAAAACCCACTTGAAGGAATAATAAAGTAATATAATGAAAAAAGAAATAAAATTAATGGACTTGAATGCTGATATGTTTTTACGATTTGTTGTTAATTGCAACATCGATACAGTTAAACAACAGATGCTGCGAGTACTTTTTAGCTACCGGTAATTTTTGTTTTGTTCTGTTTTTCTTACAAAACAGATTTTTCATTTAAACAGCTGCTGGGTGATTTTCAGCATGGAAAATTAAAACCTACTCTATCACCCACCAAAGAAACAGTGATTTGCTGTTAATCCAAAGAAGAAAAAAGAAGAAAAGAGCATTTTCATCCAAACACAAGGTATTAGGAGAAGAGAGAGAATAATCAGCTGGGACGTAAAGTCACCCTGCAAACAATGTCACAGGCAAAACCTATTGCAATAAACAGGCCAAGCACGACAAGACAAATCTGGCTCATCCACCTCAGTAACTGCTTTATGATGGCAATTTTCTTTATATTCTTCCGTTCTTCACTACAGCACCTCCCTGCACCGTAACAAGAACACTCTGATACTGCATTGAGCGAGGACATGAGAGTGTTCAGTGGAGCGATCTTGTTTCAAGATGGACTTTTTGGCTTAAATTTAATCTGTAGTTTGCTTTAGCGAAGGTGAAGCCAATTAAACCCTGCTTCACCTGGAAGGGAAGGGTAGGGACCCCTTGGTGTTGGAGTTGTTTCCTCCATGGGAAACCTCTGCAGAAGCCCTGCAGCCCCGAGGAACCAACCCCCATCTTTCCACAAGTGCTCTACCCTGTATGTTTGCCACAGTGAAAAGGTCTTCATTATGTATAGCTCTGAGGGAAATGAAGATTTTTAGTGCAGTAAACCAGGTTACTTCCATTCAATTTAGCTGAATAAAAAGGCTCCAACTCTACAAACTTTAAACAATTGCAGTTCAGCAATCAGTACATTAGTCCTACCCAAACAAAAGTGGGAAGAGAGATGGTGTTCAACATACACAGCATCCACAGCCACCTCTACCCACTCATTGTACAGGACACCTAGACAAGTAGTTCAGGCTGGACCAAGTCATACACAGCTAAGTCCCAATAAAAGAGGCAGCAGCAGGATCCACGCTGTACCGGTCACCACTTGGCTGCCAAAAAGGAGAGCATAGCCTAAAATGGCAGGACCCAAAAGTCTCTGGATATCTCCAGGATAGAAGCTCCAAGTGTTTATGGAAGGGCACTGGGAAGTGTAAAGGGCCTTTTACAGGTAAGCAGAGACCATCAGAGTATGGGAATGTGTAACACCACCAGAGTGGGAAAAAAGCAGGAACTTTTGGGGGGCTTTAAAAGGTGCCACACAATGACATTTATACTATGCTGGCATGCAAGTATTATAAACAATAAAAAAGTCAGGACACAACCACCTGGGCAGATCCAGAACAACAGTGATGCGAGATGGAAAGTACAGGCACTGAGGCCATAAATTTATAGGATAAGAAGAAAAGCCTCCTAAGTACAATATTTACTGCCTACTCAGTATTCTTTTTTATTTTCCTATGTTTGCTTGACCTTGGACACTCCCTGTTTGGTATTCTCTGAGCAGTGCAGAGCTCTCTTTCACTTCCCAGCAAGTCTTAGCCCTTCCAGGCTTGAAGGCAAAGGTATTTTGCCCTGCCTAACATCAGACACCAAACGCGGGAGCCACCTTCTCTCCCTAATGCATAAGATAAGGCTGTAATGACAGGCTATGAAGCCCTCCACATACACACAACTGATGAATATTCATTAGAAGTCAACACATAACATTTATATCGTTCCAGCCACACAGGGAGGATGAAGTGCCTCCCCCCAGGTAGCAACACCTCACTCAATTCACAATGGGCCACTTTGTACCGTGTTAGATAAAACCCACAGCCGCTCGCATCCTTTGCATTTCAAGCCAGTTTTTCTCCTTCATAAACAGTGCTCAGAAAGGAGACTTGAGGCACACGTAGCGACCCTGCCAGCACTGCAGAATGCACTCATCTTTTTCACACACACACTAAAGGTATTTTTTTCATGAGATAATATTTTTCAGGCTCTTTTAGACTTGGAGAAAAAGGGCTTCAGTGAAATAAAAACATCTCTTATCTTAAAACAACTGTCAGTTTAGGAAACAACTGACTGAGCAGCAACTGCGTCCTGGGTACGTACATTGTTTTATATGAAGGCACTCCTTAAAAGAGAATCCCAGAAGTCCAATTAGTTTGTGAGCATCTACCTCCCGCTGACCTCTCCTAGCACCATGAGCGTACATCCCAGACTGTTCTCATGCTTTCCAGGATTGCACCTGGTCTAGAAACCAGATAATTATTTTTAACACAGAAACCACGAGCATTCCCAGCCTTTCTGAACTTCTATACGTTCATCATATTCAGCAAGGAGAGCTTTCCAGATTAATACAGAGATACTGGAATGGCGATGGAGAGATAAATGGCATGGACTGAACAAACTGTAGATTAGGAGGCTTTTAGGCACATTCCTGCTTCCTCCTTACATACTGCCCACATCACCTCAACATGCATTTGTACTTAATCATCTGTTGTACGCTGCAAAGATAAAAGTCATGTGGTCAGATCTTCAACCTTAGTTATACTGAACTGCGCTGATTTACAACAGCTGAGAATCAAGCCCTGGAGAGCCTCCATTAGCTTTATTTCACCTCCTGGATGAAGACCAGACTCTGCGCTTATCGATATGATTCACTTTCCGCTTCGCTCCCAAGCTCATGGCCTCCGACCACTCAACACTGGATGCACGGTCGCTTCCTCCCAGTACCTGCTGGGGGGAACAACTGATTTCCAGAAAGCTCCACCTGGATGTTGCTGCTGTGATAGTATTTGTCTGAAACAGACGCTGCGGCAGACTATGGAGGGAGACTACAATAAAGACCACCGCTACCTGGGGAGGGCCTGCTCACCTCATGCCATCCAACACTTGCCCTTCAGCTCTTGCTACAGAAAGTACCACCGTGATGGACTGCAACACAGCTCCCTCATTGCTTCAGGCAACCTGACCTGAAAGTATTAAAGAATATAAACTCAGGATCCTTGTATGGGGGTCCAAAGTAGACCTGAGTGAAGGTCAGGATGAATGTGCCCAAGCCACCACAGAAATATGGAAGAAAACCAGGCTGTGCGTGATGACGCAGGAGGTGAGGTTTGTGCAATCCAACATCAGCACGGCCAGGCTCCTGTCCAGCACACTTGCCAGCAACCCCTGTCTGCTGCCAGGGAACGGGCAGGGGGACAGTCCCAGCACAGCAAAGGACAGCACGGATCCAGCAACCTACCACCACTCCTGAAGGAGGGACACAGGATGTGACTGCACCTGTATCTCCTCTGTGTGAGAGCAACCTCAGTGCTCTCTGAAGCCCGTAAAGGAAGCTGGGCTCCCCCTGCCTTCCCTGATCCTTCCTTGAGTCCCACAGATAGAAAATGGCCACTGGGGTTGAGCCCGGGGGGTCCCAAGAGATGAAGAAACACATTTCACACTGTACTGATTCAGTACAGAGTCAGTAATTCTGTATAGGGGGGACCTAATAGCAGCCTTCCAGTACCTGAGGGGGCCTACAAGAAGGCTGGGGGGAATCTGTTTACAAAGGCCTGCAAGTGACAGGACAAGGGGCAATGGCTTTAAGCTAGAGAAAAGCAGATTTAGATTGGATATAAGGAACAAGTTCTTTACTGTGAGGGGTGGTGGAGCACTGGAACAGGTTGCCCAGGGAGGTGGTTGAGGCCCATTCCCTGGAGGTATTCAAGGTGAGGCTCAACAAGGTCCTGGGCAACCTGGTCTCGTTGGGGGTGTCCCTACTGACTGCAGGGAGGTCAGACTAGATGACCTTTGGAGGTCCCTTCCAGCCCAGATCATTCTATGATTCTATTTATTACAGAAGTATCAGCTGTAATCGAAACATAAAGACATATTACTATTAAAATCTAGACATTCAACAATTTTCAAAGGCGACCAGACATCCCGATCCGACTCTCTGAAACATAGCTTTTACGATCCCAATTGCTAAGCAGCTTGAACCAAGGTGCTCATCTGTCATGTTGTCCTTACCCTGTGATTCTTGAATTGTTAAAAGTGAAAGAGAGTAGTAATTCAGCATTGTTCCATTGCTTATGAAAGCCATGCAGAAAAAAAACATCAAAAATAATCTAGGCCAGTTCATTTGAAGTGCAAATGACTTATGCATGCAATACAAAACGCAACAAGTGCCTTTCAAGCTGTCTCATTTATGATAACACAAAAGTTGCTGATGGAATGAGAATTCCCAGGTAGTTATCAGGGAATTTTGCATATCATTTGTACTTCATACTGCATTAGCAACTCTCACATCATGTCAGCAGCCTGAAAAAAAAAAACCAACAATGAATTACATCTCTCCCAGTTTTTTATTCTGCATTGACTGAGTAATCCCATCACTTATCTCAAATGATTTTGCATTCAATGCAAAATGTTTTGTTCTTTTCTAAAGGAAAAAGAAACCTAACACTTCCCCTGAATTACCCCAGTTTACTAAGATGAATAGTCAGCCATCAACAGAAGAAATATCTGGCTATCACATCTCCAAGGTACGGGGACTGCACCAGACTATCAGGTATCTCGCTATTACAGAAACAGATAGAACCAAAACTAAGGCTGCTATCTCATCCTTGACCTGAACAAGCTAAGGGAAGAGGAACAACCAGCATCCCAAAGGTGAGACAGACGCTTGTATGGCTGGATTTTAGGAGTAGAAAGTGACACCAGTGAGAAAAAAAATGCATTTTTACACTTTTGCTTGAATTCTTGGCAAAAGTCAAGGGAAAAAAACCAAACATTCCTCAAATTTCTGGTTATAGTTCATTGCATCTCCCTAATGCACCAGCAAAGTTGAAGCCGTATCATCATTTCTGCCCCGCTTTGCCTCCAAGAGCAGACAATCAAGGGTTCCCAAGGCAAGAGAACCTGTATCTGAGGTGTAACACCGCAGTATCAGTCCTTTCCCCAGTATCCCAAAAGTTTATTCCCTGGCTTGCCCCACAGCAGCTCCACCCAGCAGCACAGTTCAGAGCCTGAACAGGTTTCTACCAGCGTGTGGTACCAACTCATCCTGTGCCAGCGCTGGCTGGAGTCCGGCAGAGGCTCTGCGGATGCTGTGACTGGCAACAGCCACCAGACATTGCCCAGCTGAATCCTGATGTGGAGCTGCCCCAGGAATGCTAAAAGCAGGTCTGAATGCAAGGGACAGTGCTTTGTAATTTGGGGCAATTTGCAATTTTGCATTGTTAGGCTTATGTACCCTCATTAAACCGTGCAGCGTATGCCCCTCGTTTCTCCTCTCTTCTTTTAGTATCAGCAGCACTTCAGTGAATTTCTGAAATAGTCCTCACTAGATATTTGGTTTCTCTAAAAATAGAATTTGCAGAAAACAAAAACATAACATTTAAATGCCCTTCAGCAATACAGCTTGTAAATTACAGTACACATTAATTTTTCACAGAACTTTGTGAAGCACTTTTAGCTTCTCACATCTCACTAGGAGCGACAAGAGGAAAGAATTTAGTAAAAGTACCTATGTAAGGTTTATCAGCAAAAATATGCATTCAAAAGAATTCACTCAAAAAAAAAAGCCCTCTCGTTTTTTTTTGTTTTTTAAAGATTGCCATGAAATTGAAATTTCTGAAATTTAAGGGGACTTGCATACTACATCCAATCCAGTGGGCAGAGCATAAGAAGCCTGAAACATACACAGGCTAAAAGCAGATAAGTCATATTTCAAACCAGGAGAGGAAAGGAAAAAATAAGAAAAGTCAAGCAGCTATTGCTAATCCAAAAACTCACGTGCAAAAAGCCTGCACATAAAAAAAACCCCAAACCTCAAACAAGCAAGAAAACTGATCCTAATTGCTAGTAGAACACTGGCAAAGTAAGATCATTGAAGCAGATTTAATTGCCTTTCCACAAATGACACTTCCAAGCAAGTAAGCAAATCTCAATCACTGAGGAATTTTAAGAACAAGTTAGACAGCCATCTGTCAAGAATAAACCAGGACCTGGAAGAATGGGCCCTGCCTTCAGGCAAGATGATGGACAAAACCGAGCTCTTGCTATCCTTCCTAGATTCATTTTTTCTGCAAAATCTGTGACATTAGAGGAAGACACACGCATAACACCTTCTCAAACTAGTAACAGGGTAGAATATAAGATACTAATAAAGCTTGTTCTGAGCCCTATGATACAGCAGGTTCTCTTTCTGAATTTCAGTATATTGTGTCTTTTGTAGCATAATACAGACCTGGGCAGGTAGTATGGGAAGCAAGGTTCATTTTCAAGTCCAAGATTCTTGCAAGCATCCCTTTTCTGTGGGAATTACGCTGTTTCCAAGCCAACTGTGATGATTTGCATGCAATAAACTCTGGGGTAAACTGCCAAGTACATCAGAGAAAAGGCTACTCTGGAAGGTGGGCAGGAGTGGGATGGGGAGAACAGAGCATTGGGTGAGGGGGGAAGCACACACACAGCAGCAATCAGAAATCTCAACCCAGACAAAATCATGTTAAATTCTGGCCTAAAACAATAATTGCTTTCTGCACTGAGAGTTATTTTTAAATATTTCCTGGAGGATCTTTTAAAACCTTATACCATGAAAACCTGAGAAGTTTTAGGTTGAGCAACCACCTGCTTAACTCCAGCAAATTGAAAGTGAAGGAAGTGAAATACCTGACTACATTCAGTCCCATAATTTGATGTATCGGAGCTGTGTCAAAGTTAAATATGAATGACCATATTGCTTTGACTAGAATAAAACCTACAGGGGATTGTTTCACATAGTGAAAAATATAAAACTAAACTTAGGAAAAAGATGCCATGAGGAAACAGTTTTCCATTCACTGCACATGCATTTTGACAAAGACAACACACTCTAGATGGATAAGAACAATTTTCCATCATTAGGGAAGCCTTTAACAACCCCTGACTGCTTATACCGTCATCTCTTAGGCTCCTACTAAATTGCAGTTATTTGTTCAAAACAAAACGATGAGGCCTGTGATATAATAGAGCAATTTAAGCAGTGAAGAATACAACACCTGTAATTCAATTTCATGGCAGCTGGTTTCACAACATGTTTCTATAACACTGTTATGATACAGGAAACTTCTCTCAGAGTGTAGCAATTCTTCTTTAAGTAAGCCAGGCTCTCAAGGGAGAAGTGGGCTTTAAGTAGACAAATACTATAAACAATAAGCAATTTGTATCTCCATGCCAGTCCTTTCAGTTCTATCTCCCACTAGTTGCCACTCTTCTGAGGGTTTATATTTAAGTTCATATTTCATATTGAGAAGCTGTTGTCAGAAAAAGGTAACAATAAAAGTCACCCGAGATGTCTAACCTTGAGTAAGTTTCCAGGCAGAGGAACATACAAGAGCTTCCCTTCCCAGTTATCTTTGCTACAACAGTCTCCATATACCAAAAAAAGCTGTAAATCCCAGGCATACGACCTTCCAAAAAAGTCAAGGAGGGAGCAGGGGGAAGATGGAGAGATCTATAATGACTAGGCAATGAAGGAAGTACTGCATTCTCCCAGAAGGAGAAATCTAGTATTAGCTCAAAACCCTGCAGCTGAACGGCATCCAACAGCGAATCTTTCTCATCCTACATGGCAAATGATGAGGCCACTTGCTATCTTGGTGGAAAGTTCTTTAGAGTACACATTCATGGAAATATCAAAATTGAGGTTTGTAAAGAGTAACATTGACATTCTCCTTCGTTCAGTACTGAATCATGCTACCATGTCCACTTTATATACTGACATTAGGAAGACACTGTACATAGAATTAGGGATCTTCTTCCAGGTTTGATGACTGGGATAAATGCCAAAGCAGTAGTTTCAGGAAGTCTTTGCAATGGTATAAACTTGCCCTGAAGATTAAAATCTTTCCATCTTTTCTCCCCAGCCTTCTGCTCCTCATAGGCCTCCTTGCCCTGAACCAGGGCAAGGATTTGGGCAGAGATGCGGACGGAGGAACTGTGCCAGGCTGAAATATCTGCACAACAAAAATTGTCAACACAAAACAGCCTGGGATTCCCTATGAAGAAAAGGCAGACAATTGTTGTGGATTAGATCTGTTGGAAAAGATCAAGGACACCCACCTCTAATGTTCATGAAACGGGTGTGCAACAGGGACATGTTGTATCTCAGTGACTGTACATCAGAAAATACCCCTCTGTTCAGGATAAGAAGAAATATTCCTAGTGATGAAGTGTGTATCTAATCATAAACCACTCCCATTCAACCAGCTCTGCTTGAACACCAAATCAGCAGGACAAGCAAGTGACCTCGAGTACCATTCTGTGCTACCCAATCTACCCTCCAAGCAGAAAACCAGTATAACCAAAAATGGGTTAGTAACTCCTTCCTGCATTTCATGTCTGTTTATACTTCTATTTTATATCATTCTAAACCAAAACCTACCGCCTTGAGCATCAACAACACAATGCTGAGATTCTTCGTCAACAACCATTTCAGCTACATTGATATTCCCCATACGAAAGGAAAACAGCTAAAAATGTCTGAGCTCTTTAAGTGTATTACTTTTAAGAACCCCATTTGAGAATGGCTCTTCAGTTCTCCCTGCTTAATTTCTACATTGCTGGGCATCAAAACAAGTTGATATGCTGATAATACAAGATCTCAATCTGTTTGCCCACTTCAGGAAAACCTTAAATGAGCTAATGGAAGTTGTTGTATCAACCCGTATAATTAGGGAGCAAAAATTAAGCACCCCTGCATTTAGATTAGCTACCCACCAGGTAATAGTCATTTCTAGGAGTGTATACATAGAAAATAAGAGACAACTCAACTAATTTTATCCCTCTAACCCTTGATTTGGTTGCTTCTACACGCTGCATCTGGTTGTGCATCAAAGCTTCAGTAGGGCTGTTCTTTAAACTCAACAGGAAACTCGTAGCTTTTTCATCTGAAGATATTCAGTCTGTACTCATCAGTGACTTCTTCCCATAGCCCATTAATTAGCTCGGCATGCTACCCGCTATTAGAAACATGAAGAAAACCACAAATGAACAGGACTGTGCACTGCTTCTAGCAAAATGACACCGCACAATTGGCACTTTCCTATGTCGCAGATGCAAAATACTCAGTAGGGCTAAAATCGGGCATTTTGGAAAGGAAACTATGACTTAAGTGGTAAGACTTTGGAAGTTCTGACAACACCCCTGGGGTTTAAACAATTTTCATAATAAAGTGTGCATGTTGTTGCATTGTCGGAGCACAGGAAAGGAGCGTGGTGGTCACCCAGAACTCAGAAGGAAACTGGAGTCACTCTATTCTACTTGAAATGGAGCTCATCCCACTCACCCTTACCCACCTACAGGAGAGTCATCTTCTCAAAGTGATTGTTGAGGCTCCTTCTGGAGTCAGTGGAGAAAGACCACCACGTCTACTGTGCATTTCATTATATCCTATGACAGAAGCCTAAGACAAAGGGATTCAATTGCATCTGGTTCTGACATATAAGAGGGAATATTAAAAGGAAATATGATTAGGCAGGTTTTGTTGGATAAAGCTAAGCTGTTTGGTTTTACTGTAAACACCTCATGGAACCTATGCTGCTCACGGATCTCTCTGCATCTCTAATCTGCAGGTAGAAGGCAGCGATGCGACATCTCCTTTCATGATTCACAATGAGGATGGCCAACTTGAATTGAAATATGCAAAAGGGACAGTCTTCAACAGTGTATGGCATAATAAAGATTTAATTTCAAGTAAAGCTTCACAATATTCATGCAATAACAACAAAAACAACGCTCTAGAACTCCTGATGTTGTTTTTGGCAACCAAGCTTGTCATGTAAGCACAATTTAAAGAAAGTCAACATGCAGCCCCATCATTACTGAGCACTATAACCAAAGCATATCAAAAGCCAGAATAGAGCAAGGCATTTCTGATCTTGGTTGAGAAAAGGGAACAAAGCCACAGCTCCAGCAACTGATACAGCATTACACAAAACATGGCATTTACTGAATATTTCATCTTTTCAGGACTCTCAATCATTCAGCTGGTTGTGGTGTTAGCTCACTGCCAGGCCTGATGCTGATTAAAAATCCCTATCCCAACCCAATTCCCCTCATCGAACTCCTATGGCTTATTCGTCTTTTACAGGGGACCTTGGTGTCAACAGTTAATAGAGTTTATCCCTTCTTCTAGCAGAGTGAAGGACCTGACCTGAATGAGGCTGGAGGCAGGAGCTACCTTTTATTTCCACACCAGCTGCTTCAGCTGAAAGAGGGTTTAGAGGGGGCAAAAACATCTTAGGCACCCTAAATTTTGAATTTTTTAAAAGGACCTCTTGGGGTTTGGTCCATCTATTGTCACATCAGCTTCTCTTCAGAGAGAGGTGTGAGAAGAAACTCCCGCCAAAGCCCAGCAAAGCTCTGCCAGCACCACCAGGAGGAGGTGGGCAAAAAGCAGCATCTCCCCCAATTAGTTCAGTAGAAACAGAAAAAGAATTACAACTGCTTCCTTGCTGAAAAAAAACACAGGCTGAATTCTGCTCCCACCAAAAAGATTCAGAGATAGGTCAGGCTCCTACTACACAAGCATGGATTTCACGTGATGAACTTACATAGTTGAGGTTTTCTGTTCACTTAAAAGCATTGTCCCAATTTATAAAATACAAAAGAGATTACTCATCACACAAACTCTGATCTTAGTACTATCCCCTCCTTAAGTAAGATCAAAAAATGGGGGTGCTAAGGGTGTGTTGTGTGTTTTTGGGGCTTGGGGGAAGGTTTAAAGGTGGAAGCAATATAATGCAGTTTATTTAGTCTGGTAATATCAGGGCAGAGATTGCTGTAGCGTGCATTTGCACAGCATCTGCCTCAGTTGGCCTTTCTTTATAAAGACAGTACTTCCCTAGCTATAACAATAACACACAAAAATAGACAAAAAAAGTAGGAAAGGTTCAGCACAACCATTTTACAGATGGGAACTGATGGCCAGGGAAGTTAGAAGACCTGCCCAGGGCTGTCTGTTAAGCACATGCTGGAGGTCTACACCGAGAGCAGCCACCCAGAGACCTGCCTCAGTGCACAGCTCACACGAGTATCTTTCTTCTTCAAAGTAATTTCCCAATTTTCTTCTCTTACGTATTATGAAAATGGCTTCAAAATTAACTCTTTGAATTCTTACATTGAAAGAAATCTCATGCAATGTCGTCTTCAAGTTTCATTTCAGGTAATTTCCTCTCCCCACTGCCAAGGCTCCTTGCACAAAGGATTTTATACCTACTGACTTCATAACTTATGCAAGGACTTCATTATTATGAACCAACCACGGCCAGAGAAAATGTGCCATGGTTCAGACAGGCCCCGTATTCAAATTCATTAGCCCTATCAGCCTTCTCATCCTCTTATGTTTGATTAAGTCTCATCTCCTAAAAACTGATTAAATCTAGTCAGCCTCCTTAAATTATTATTCCTCATTGGTCCAGTGGTGCTAAATGTTTCTAAATGTGACAGTAATCTAGTTTTAAACAAATCAGCTGCAGAGTCTATAAAAATCATCTTTAGCAAGCTAGTAATCTCTGCGATGGATTCACCAGCAGCAGCGAGTGCGATGCAAGTCATGTACATTAACGTCGCACCGGCAGCAGATGGGCCACGTAGGACCACAGGAGCCTGGAAACCGCTCAGGCTGCCAACCAGAGCATCCACCCGAGTATTTCAACAAATTTTGCTCTGTACCCACAAAAGCCCAGAAGACAAGGCCTAAAAGGCCAAACGTTAAAAGGAAGGTGACATATCAGGAATACAGTCGTGCGTGATAAATCTACCATTTAGGGGCTGCTGCTCCAGCAACCAAAACTGAACGTACACACGTCTCTGTTTAAGCGGTCTGACTCGTAGATGTGCACCTCTAGAAATGGTGGGGTTTTTAACAACTATTAACCTAATTCTTCAAAGAGTATGCAAGATCCTAGCTGTCTTTTTAACATTAAAAAAAAAAAAAAAGAAAGTATTCACTCCATAATCACTCCCATGGCAGTGGGAGGAAGCCAATATCGCCACTGCCCGCAATGTGGTCTGTGGATAAAAGACCATCAACCCTCATGCTATCTAAGGACCTTGGACCCCAAATTCATTTTTAGAAACATGATCGTTCTTTGGCAGGTGAGTCTGCATCTACGTGCACCAAGCTGTTAGCATAAAGGGAAGAGTGCCTGCCTCTACTTTCCCTACACACAGCATGGTCTCTCTGCAAAAATGTTCTGATCCTTTCAGCAAATTAATGAGAACTAAATGGCTTTTTTTCTTTTTGAAACATTGCTCTTCAACTCGTACAGGGCTGCCCACACTACTAAAATTTCAGTGCTGGGCTGAGCTAGGATGAGAAATGTGAGAAAATCTCTTGAAGAACAAGTGTCTTCCACTGGTCAAATTAAGAATCACTTTGCAGCAAAAGAAAACTCCTGATATAAAGTGTTCTTTTGCAAATCTAGCCCCAAACACCATTTTTCTGGTTGGACCTATTTGTAACAGATACATAAACAAGCATATGCACAAAGATAAGTTGTTTTTTTTTCCCAGGGGCTTAAGCTCTTCAGCAACTGGGGAATCTTTTGGGAAAAAATTACTAGCAGGTCAGAGGAGATTGCTCTGTGTGTTGCTCAGCTGAGCTTTCTGCCTTCCAAAGGTAAACAGCCCTTTCAGCCCCAGCAGTAACACGATGCAGGCAATCACCAGTCATGTTGAATTGACATCAAACCACTGACGTTTAGTAAATTAAAGGCCCTATGCCATCAGCCGTGCTCAGGGCCTGTTTCAACCTGGGAATATTCCATTACATTTTTATTTATTTTTTTTTCCAAAGAAGCTTCTTTTTTTTCCAACCTGGAAAATTGCAAGCTATTGCATTCAGCAAGCAAATAATAGAAAACTCAAACATGCTGAAGAATAAGAGTGAGCAGCCTAGAAAGCATCAAGTGAGGACAAGAACCTATGATGATAAAAGCAGAGAAAAACTCCATATAGACATACAAGGGCAACCTGCTGCCCTCAGAACCACTGCAGTCCAGAACAGCAGTAGACCCTCTTTGTGAAGACCTTTTATAATCATCTACCATGTATCAATCTGGAGGCTACAGCAGCAGAAGGAACCTTTTCTGCCTCAAAACACAGGCTGCCACTCTAAAAGCCTGCCTCCTGCCCAAGGCTTTTGTACCTGCAAGCTCCTCAGCCTGATATGCTCATGCTCTGAAGCTTTGGGGTCCTCAAGACTTCAGGATGCAGAAGAGTCCCTGCCTACAATCTGAAAACCACTGGTTCACCCCTGAGTCACAGGCCTCTCAGAAATGGAGGCTTTCAGGAGGTACAGCAGCACCAGAACCTTAGCTAGGACTCACAAAAAAGCTGTCCACATCTGTCTAGTGTATATTTCTCACTGGAAATGACCGAAAGAAAGCAAATTTGCTTATGGAACATTCTCATAAGCATGTTCATAACATATTTTCTCATAAAATTAAGTCTTCCACTTCTCGACCTCTTTGACACGACCAACACACAGTTATAGAAGCAGCGTAAAATTTCAGTGGGTTGGTGGATCTGTGAAGCACAGTGAAGACCACTGTGACATTACAAGTTTCAGTCAAACCAAGCACAACGTGTCAACTGCATCCTCAGCAACATCTCCTGCTGTCACAGGCACTTATGGTGATGCCATAATGGCTCTACAAGAGATAAGCACAAAGCCCCCGGCTTGGATTCCTTCTTACAGATGCGCTGCTTTCTTTATTAGCCTATAATTTGTTTATTCTCCTTTTCTACACTGAAACTCAAAAGGGACTGTCAAGACAGAAAATTCAATCTAAACAGGTTCCCCAAATGCTCTGATCCTGGGGCAGGTCCAGTGGTTATTTGAGGATGGCAGCTGGCACCTGCTGGCCTTTGGTGCGGCGCTTTCGGACGCTGATGGAAGAGGACAGCTGGCTGGGCTGGCACGAGGTGCCACATTTGATTGATGGAGTGATCCCGGTGTCACAGACTCGTGGGCTGTCATTAAGGGTCCGCGCTTCCTCCGAGCAGGAGGCACACGCCATGCGGCAAAGCACGGCTGCTGGCACGAGCCCGCACCCCTCCAAGAGCAGTACCTGCCCCTGCGCCCTCCCACCTCCCAAAGACACACAGCTTTTGTCAAAGTTATGACTTTTATATATAAAATATGTCTACGTACTTTTTTCTTTTTACAGACAAGGGGCGTAGGGCATCGCAGCACACAGCCACTGAAAAGTCATTCCTTTTTGTGTGAAGAATTCAGCAATTTTTATGGATAAACGAGTCATAAAACATTTTCTCCGGGCTATTTAATTCATCAACTAGCTGGACAGCAAATATGCTAGGATGTTAATTTAACAGAATTATTCCCCTCTCAATAAGGTAAATGTTAGATGAAGATCATTAGGCAGGCTGGCAACCCTGTCATCTTCCTTCTGCCAGATAAACCCACAATGCGAAGTAGCTGCTAAAGAGGCTCTGGCAATTTGAAGGGTTATAATCTTCCCTGAGCAGACACTTCTGCTGCCATGTTTCCCATATTTTTGGAGCTGGTTCGGGTTTGTTCTTTTACCCTACAATTTCATTTCTTTATCTTTCAGAATACTAAAGCTCTGATTTCAGAAGTCAAACATCCACATGAAAGTCCATCAACTCATTTGTAAGAAGAACAAAGCGTTCTGCCTAAATGCTGCTGCGTGTGTCACATCACAGCCAGGTACCCTGTTCTTAATGTGCTATCCAGTTTATTTGACCATCAAGTAAAATAACTTTCACAAATTGCGTTAGTGTTTTTCCCCATGGGAAGTGCTATTACTTGTAAGTAGATCTTGACCTTACAAATAAACTCCATCCTGCCAGTTGTGTGATTGAAGGCTGCATTCCCCTTTGGGGGAAAAAAAAATAATGCTCAAACAAAAATCTCTATGATAAAAATATTCCTCTCAACTCACCGCACTGACACAAGGCAAACAAAAGCCTAAACAGAGGAGAATAAACACTCCAAATTGCACCATGGAAAGTGTCAGGAGATTCTTGAGTGGAGCGCTTCTCAAATGGTTTGGCTTACACCTTCTGGTTGCAGAAAAAAGGCCACAGTTCTCACCAAAGACATGTCACTGTCTCTGACATTCACTTCAGAACACTGCTGGGCATTGGTGACTGGTGGAAAAGAAGCTTTATAGGACAGCTGAATGAAACATAAAAGCATGCACAGACATTATGCTGCCTTCTTCTACTTTTGCTATGTTCAACAAGGCTTTGAATTGGAGGGGAGGTATAAACAAATGCAATGCAGTGGGTAAAAAATTAGGCATCTTTAGTCTTTTGTGTGCTCTGAATATCAGTTACATTTTAAAAAAAATAAAGTTATCCATCACATTTTTAATAAAAGACCAACCTGAACTTTAAGGTGGTTCCTCCCACTACCCCCTGAAACTATAAACCAAAGCAAAATTGTTAATGAACCTGTAATATTATCACAGTGTAATATTGGTGTTTTGTTTGTTCAAGCAACAGAAGGTGACAGGCATTGAAAAGCACCCTAGACTTCCAGGCTGAAAGACAACAGTTCAACTGAGTTAGATCTCAATTCTTATGTCTCAGTCCCCTATTTCCAGACGTTTCCTTTGTCTTCTCTTTTTAAAGTCTGATAAATTCCTACAGCAGAGATTATGTTTTCCTGAGCATCCACACAGCAGAGCCTCCCGTACCAATATACACCCAGTTAGTGTGGAAGTGGATGAAAGAATAGAGGATAAGTTAAATTTACTCACCTTTACCCATTCAAAACCCTGTAGGTTCTCAGCTCACTTTCATCATTGTCAGATGCATTTCTAAATGCACATAAAACAACATGACTAACATCTGGATTGTTATTCATGTTATTCATCCCCAAAATTAAGAATTCTTCGATCTAACGTAGCAGAGCTGAAGCCAATATAGCTCCCTTGCGTTTACTTATCTTCATGAAGAAGCTATTGAAGCATCTCAAAACTCTCACCCCTCTGGGTCCTAAACAGGCTGACACGCATCTCTCCCATTTCTATTCCGTTTTTGTTCAATTGGGCCCACATTATGTTGTTATTGTTTCACTTCTGAGCCCATGACTGTTCAAAGCCTGCCTCTTCCATGTGGATAGTGCTTTTTGTAGAAAAGATAATAAAATTTATTCAGCAGCTCTTAAAAGTCTCCTCACACAGAAAGGCATGTGGGGAAAACAGTGTTTCAAAGCTTTGAAGCTATATACCAAAACATCTGTTCGGGTTTCAAGGAGTTTACAGCCCAGTTCCCAGAGCTCGTATCAGTAGGCTGAAGAATCCTTCAGAGCTCTGGTATAGCTATTTTTCAAATGTCTTCCTGCAATCAAACACAGAGGCTTGAGCTTAAATACAAAATGTAATACTTCTTCCCTCTCCATGTTTTCAGGGCTCGTTATCTGAATCTTCCAGCAGTTTTTCCCATAAAACCTATTAGGACTTCTCATCAAAACAAGCTTAGATTCCTTCAGTACTAAAAAGCTCAACTGGAAAGTTGAGGGACAACTTATATCTTCGACAACCTATCACATAACAGCATTATAAATGGATATATTAATCATAAGCATTAAGACTCTAATATTTACCCCATGACCAGCTATGAATAAATACATGCTGGAAATCAGAAGATGAGGTTCTATATCAGTTTTCCAGTGCAAGTAGTGGGGGCAAAAAGAGTTCGTACCTCTAAAACAGAGTTTGATCAGATAATGAAAGGGCTCATATGTTGTGATTGCTTACGATGGCAGGAAAATGGAACCAATGACCCAGGAGGTCCCTTCCCAGACATATATTCTCCTGGTGGGGTCTGCCTGCACAGTGAGTAGAAGGAACAGGTAATAGTAGATCCTGGGTCAAATGCTGGTGATTTTTCCGAGTTTTGCCCAGGACTATAGGACAGCCAGATTTTCGGTTCATGTGCACAAGCAGGACTGCTATAGTCTTACAAGAAAACCTATCAAGATACTCTCTTCTACACCATATGATGGACTCAGCACAGCTCAAAAGCACACAAATACCAAAAAAAAGCTAATGATTTCACTGCCAGGAAATACAGCTACCTTCAGAATCTGGTTTCCTACTGAAGAGACAGTAGTCTTCAGCACTGAGCTTCTACTAACTCTCCTGGAGCCAGATGCCCCAGCAGCCGATCAGGGACACTTTGTTACCGAGTTTCTCTGGAGGAAAATTTAGAACTGAAAGTCTTCAAAAAGGCATTCTGTCATGATCTGAAAACGTCAAAAGAAAGGAAATGTACCAACGACCCCGTAGTTTGGTCTTACATTATATTATCTTCCACTATCCAGCAAAGTGTCTAACTTGTAATTTGTCTGGCCTTAATTTCAAGCTGTTGGTTATTCATACGCTTTTCTCCACTAAATTAGAGGCCTGTTTATTTGTCACAGCAATATGCAGGGAAGAGCAAAGCCCAGTTCTGCAATTCAGTCTGACAAAGAGAGATAACTCTTCCTCGTCCAACTGGAGCAGCTTCCAAGGCTGGTAGAAAATCATCATGCTTTTAATTCAGCTCCACCAATTTATACCAGTAGGAAGTATGACTTCCGTAGCATCAGCAACAGTTTACAATGAGGCGCTAAGGAATATGTCATTTTCAAGCGTATTTATTATTAAAATGTAAATTATAAGGAAGCCAATGTCTAGCACTTATCTCACATTCCTTTTTCTCACCTACCCAAACTGTGTTTCACAGTAATGAAATAAATTATAATTCTCCTATTTATGTTCTGTTCAAAATCTCTGTGCTTCCCTACACCTGTAGGCAGTTGTATCTGAATGATGGCAACCAGATGAAGATAAAATGATTATAAAATAAATCAAAACATTACAGAAAAGGTTTTTTGGGGCTTTTTTTACTCTACAGAATGACAGTCCCATCCCTTTGCTTCATCTCCATTCATCACAGTTTATAAACTGTGCTCTCTCGTAAGCAAAGTGAGTTTTCTCAGTAGAGAAAGCAGACTATTTCTGATTTAAAGAGAAAACATTTACACAATCCTCATGGCTCCTAGGATTCCTCACATCACAGTTTCCTATTTAGAAATCTCCTCCCACATACACACCCCATCAGGCTGTGTTGGTGGAAAGGCTTAAAATACAGATCAGCTCCTTCTCTATATAGTCCTGCCCTTTCCCTTGCACTCCTTTTAGAGACAGAAGAAATCAGGATGGTTATTTAAATTACACATCACATAAAACACTCCCTAGACATTGTTTTTTTAAACCAGCCTTCCCATCAGATGCTCTGAGTATTGCAGAAAAGCTGTGAACATTAGCCTTTAAGAGGTGATACAGACTTCCTGTAAAGGTGAGAAGTTTAAGTAACTGTCGGTGCATCCCACAAGGAAAAGGGAGAGCACAGATAAGTCTGTGTTTTGGCACTTCAGAAAAATTGAGAACCATAATACAACTTTGATTTCAGACAGCAGTCTAAGGAAAGCCATCCTCACCTCAGGGAAACCAGAAACATTAGAACAATTCAACACACTGGCCAGCACCTTTCAAACAGTGAGGTCAGTTTTCAGAATTTCAGAATATTTTGCCCTCAGCAAGTAGCTGAAGTCTTTGTTTACAACATCTATTAAAACTTACCTTTAATTACAAAGGAACTCCTAATGACTGCAGGCTGTACAGACCGTAGTGCAGTATCTCAGGTCGGGTGCCTGAGCAGGTGGAGCTGAGTGTGATACTTCTCTAGTTGCTTATGGGACAGGAACGTTCAATGCTGCCGTGCAGCAAACATCAGTGTATTAAACTGTCTGCTACAACAGGAATGAACAATTGCAAAGAGCCTTTGTCAAGCCACGTGGAGAACTTTCTAATGCTCTGTGTGCGCGCACAAGCTGACCCGCTTGCATTCCAGCGGGAGTTTCGAGCTGACTTTATGCCACATATATGAGTTAAGAGAATGAAGAACTGCACTGGAGTTGTTTTACAAAGGCAGCCAACAGCGAGGCCTTCTTTTGTTAATATAGTCATTACATGAAAAAGATGTCAAATGCTAGCTTTTATGCCAGCTGAAACTTCGTCTTGGGGAAAATGCTCTTTGAAAGTTGCAATCACTCTGGCTGTGTTGGAATCAAGCATTTAGACCAGAAGTTTCTTTTTTTTTTTTCCTCTTTTTTTTTTTTCCTTCACACAAAGCCCAACTATTTGCTTTCTACAACACAAGGTTTCCACCTCTCTATTTGCCAGCAGATGTCCAGCCCTCCCAGTACACACAGCTCTTACCAGGCACCCAGACCAATACTTTGACTTCCATCCAAACCTTGCTCTTGAAATACCTTCCCCCCCTGATTCCGGCAAGAATTCCTTGTCTGACACCCATTCCCCACATCCTTCTGAAACCCCCTCACTCCCTCTACACCCTGAATTCCCCCTCCAGCTCCCTGTAAGGTTACTACCTCACAAATCACTCCCCTAGGAGACCAATCTTACACAGGAAACTTTTAATTCCAAACTCACCTAAAACGCTTCGATAATAGAAAAGCATCTAGGTGCAGATTATTTTTATACCGAAGTGAAATGCATGGGGAGATACGGCCGGACTACCCCAAGCATAACTTATCTTTAAGCCAGTGTGACAATCAGAAGCAACAGCGCAATCAAAATCCCCTGTGGTTCCTCTATTAATAAGACACTTTGCCTACAGTGCCTACAGCAGCCATGGAAAATTGCATCAAGGTTTGTATGGCATTTCATATTAGCTGTGGGAGCAAGGCTGAAGGTCAGAGCAAGAGCACTGCATCTGCCTCAAGTTTTCCCCACAGCAGCAGAAGATGAAGCCAAGAAGTTAGTCCAGAAAAGTGGAAAAGCAAGCTGCAAGAGATGGAAGAGATCTCCTGAGATCCTGGAGCAGACTTTAAGCAAGGTGGGGTGTACACGCCAATAAACCTACGGCTCAAATACCACTCACAGCTACAAGCACTCAGCTCCTCTTTCCCCCTCGTTAAATCACACTTCCCTCCCGCGGATGAGTTGCTGGGAGAGCTCTGCGCCAGCCAGAGAGGAACAGACTGAGATGAGTGGGGAGAGATTAATTGAAAACTGAGAAAGAGGAGGATACCCAAGATAGCAAGCAGCAGCTCTGCAGGGCAAACAGGGAAGAAAAACTCTGTTCAAAAAAAAAAGATCTAAAGATTTGGGTGGCAAACATCTAAAGTCACCAGGGCATGGGACTGCAAACAGATTTCCTAATGAAGGAAGCAATGAGACTCATTTTTTACCTACGCTAGTCTTGCTCCGGGGAGATTAGTTCCCCTCCACTGGAGTCTCTGGCTTCTACAACCCACTACTTCTACAAGCCCAGTTTTCTCTGGGCTTCACTTCTTATCCATAGTTAATGATGCCATGCCTAACTCCTGCAGTCTTTGTGCAAGCAGTACTTTAACAGTCATGGCAAGCTATGCAAAAATCAATCACATAAGGACAGAGGATGCCAAGACAGTCACAACACGATTTCCAGGAGGCGGTTCTGGTTTTAACATCTTCAGAAGAAATGAAGTCATTCGATACTAAGAACGGAGCATCTTTTTCTTTTTTTTTTTTCTTCTGAGTAAGGAAGTCAAATGACTTCAAATCTGTGCCAAAAGAATGGTTTTCATAGGTTAGGAAGAAAGCACTTAAATACCTAGAACTGACAAAATTTTCACCCTAACGCTCAAGTATCTCCTTCTCCAGCACAGCTCATGAGACGCATCAGCTGTGTCAGGTCATGCACCAGGAGATGGGTGACAGTGCTGGGTCACAGCAACCAACTGCAGCCCTGCAGGACTCTCCTGTGCAGCAGCCAGCGTAGGCTCTGCAGTCGGGCAGAAGCTCCCAGGAAGGTTATTCAGTCACGAACTCCTACGCCTCCTGCCACCAAACCATATTCTGCCTCCTCTCACTAGCCAGAGGCATGCACTGGATCCACCAGAACCAGACCTGCTCCTGGTTTCCTTGCCCAGAGAGTTGTGATCTACAAGGACTGCAGGTCAGCGTGGCTCCAGGCAGCGCGACAAGCAGCCCTGTCCTCCTGTCCCCATCCCGGACTGCAGCAGCAGAATCGTGGCTTGCACCTGAAATGTCTTCTCGGTTGCTAACCCCAGCCTTACCTGTCTACCAGGAACTTTATGAATTGCTCCTGTCTGTGTTTTGCTGAGTTTGGTTTCTCATATTGATAGATGTTGATAAAATACTGTGGTAATATCAATTACTTTCAGAGACCGCAGAGACATGTGAACTCAGAGATTTAGGAGGAAAAGGCCTAAAGCAAATGCCTACTGATCTGGAAGTGTCAGAAATCTGCTGATTTGTCAGCACCCGGTACCTTAACCAGTGATATTCAACTTAAAACCAGTCTCCTTACAACTGCAATGAGACGGATGCTCTCTAACGTACAAATGACAACAGAAACCCTACTCCAAGGACAGCGCTACAATTTCTCCTCTCCCATCTGCTGGGCTTTTGAAGAAAAGCGCTGTTGTCCCACATAAATTCTGGTTTTGCTATTGGGGTGCATGGAAAAAATAGTCATCTAGTTACTTGGTACTTCTGTTAGATAGTTTTGTCCTTTAAGAACAAAAATAACAAAATGAAAAGACTTGCTTGTGGATACCATGTCTAAGAAACAGCAACATGCAATGCCCATCGCCTCCCTGACTGCTTTAAAATAGTTCCTCCAGCTTAACCCCAAAGGGTCCTCACACACCATTTGGAACAACTCATACGAGTCTGTACAGGAGATAATTCTCCTCTTCTAAAGAGGGAAGTGAATTAAACTCTGAACTCTAATCATGCTAATAGCCCCGCCTGACACTATAAATCACTGATGTAGCGTTTTGTTCGTGCCCATACATTACTGACACCGTACCCTTCTGCAGAAGATTCCTTCTCCTTAAAAACATATTTAATAGATTTGCACCCACTCCTCTTTTTAAATTCACTGGCTCGCACTGTCAGCTTTCCTAATGCTCTAGGCACTGATTTCAAGTTTCATAATCAATTATATCATTTTGCTTCGCGGCAGTAATTTGATTACTGCTTTTGGGGTGTGACAGGCATTTGTGAACATTTCTGCCTGTCTTCATCTGAAATTGCTAATCTTCCTTCCTTCCCTCCTCCCCGCAAAACCTGTGCAAAATTGATAAAATAACATCAATAAATCAAGGCACTTGCATTTTCCCTGAAGTGACTATATTTCAGATTTCTTCTCTGAAACACAAACAAGGACATAGTTCATCTAGCTCAACAGCATGACCAAAAGGAGTATAAAATGATGATGATGTTTTGTGGCATTTATTGCCAGTTTTGTTAATATGACTGACTGCTTTTCCTGTGCAAGCTGTCTCTTCTAGATCACCCTATCTTTGAAATAATCACCACTACCCAGCTAACATTTAGCAATAATTTACTATAGAGCAATTGATATGACAGAGCCCACATCAGCAGAAACAAAACTGTAAAATTTAAAAAAAAAAAAAAAAAAAAGTTATTTCCCATTTGTTTCTGACAAGTTCAGAATCCTTGTTGACCAAGCTGTACATTACGCTGTTCCGCTGAAATGTGGTAAATTCAAAACTGTTTGAAGGAATAAAGTTCAAACAAAACTTGCCACTTTCTTCCAAACAATTTCAGAAGTTTTAATGAGCGCAAAAGCAGGAAGCAAGAAAGTATGCATTACAGAAAAAAAACTGTAAAAATTAAAAAAAAAAAAAAAAAAAAAGTTATTTCCCATTTGTTTCTGACAAGTTCAGAATCCTTGTTGACCAAGCTGTACATTACGCTGTTCCGCTGAAATGTGGTAAATTCAAAACTGTTTGAAGGAATAAAGTTCAAACAAAACTTGCCACTTTCTTCCAAACAATTTCAGAAGTTTTAATGAGCGCAAAAGCAGGAAGCAAGAAAGTATGCATTAATCAAGTTCTAAAGCAGGCTGTAGAATGATGCATGCCCGTCCCTGAATTCAGATGATTTCATCAACCACACGTTTCTTAGGGAAACGTAAATCCACCTACATTTCCACAAACATCTAGAGAGATATTAATGGAATACAGCCAATAGCATCTACTGAATTTTCTTTCAGGGCAAGCAGTTTTTTCCCCAAGGTCAAGTCAATGGATTCTTTCTTCTTCAAATCCACATTAATACAAAGCCTTCCAAAGGCAGGCCGGGGGAACATACAAGCATTCTCTTACCCAGGGTTGAATAAACCAGATTTTATTCTTTGACAGTCCCCCTCTCCCATAATTTTTTGGGGGAGATAAAATTATTTAATTACCTGCTTCACAGTAATCTTTATTTTGAATTACAGATCACCTGCTCTAAGCTTCCATGGTTTAAATATGTGCAACACTCATGCATTATTTTTTCTCCTACCTCCCTTTTTTAACTGCCTGAGTCAAGATACTTAAAAGTAACTTGTGATCCCAGGTTCCATAAAGTGTTCTTCTCTCCATTAAGCTATCTCAGAGCAATCTATTTTTTTTTTCCTGTTGGACAACCACACTGACATAAGAATATTCATTAAAATTTTATCTGCAAACGTGATGCAATGTGCTAATTTATAACTGCACAACAGAAAGACCGTAACTGAGACAAAAGCAAATGGACCAGAACAACAGAAGAATTTTCAACATTAAGTCAGCTTTTGAATTAGGACAGAACCAATAGTCCAAACAGTCATATTTAACCTTTAGGAAGGATTTATCCCATGGGAGAAAAACATGTCAAGAGCAAGTATGGTTACGGAACTGTTACCAGGAGAAACCCCCATCAGTCAGATGCATTTTTATGCAGAAGAGTTGTTAATCTCTTCCAGGAGCTGAAGCCCAAATGCTCACACAGGGATTTTGAAAAAGGTAAAGCAGCAGAACACTACTAAACCAATAATTTCTTTGAAAAGAGCAATACACCTTCCTGGAATGAAGAATTCCTTCTTGTCCATTTTATTCATTCCTTCTTGACATTCCTATTTCCGTCACAAATTAGCTGCAATTTTCTTTTCCCCCCAAGATGAAACCTGTGCTAGTAGACAAGTTCACAGTCACCGTGAATTACTGAATCATGCATGTAATTTATTTTTCCTTGCAGGCTATTGTCACATAAATTCCTTTTAACTAACCTGGAAAAAACAAGTTCTTTTACGATACCACAGCAGCAGCAATCTGCTTTGCTCTTGCAGGTTCCATTTATTGAGCTAATAAAGGCATTCATCTATTAATCTAAAAGTTATTTTAAATTTAAAATTAGCATTTTGACTTAAAGCTACATATATGAACCTTACAAGTTGCTTTTTTATTCATCACCAAAAAGGAAGGGCAGATCTCACCCATGTTACAGAGCTGCTGCAAAGACTGCACGAGAGGAACTACAGCAGAAGAGTCACTTCCCATTTCGCAGCTCTCTAATACCATCTATTTGTTCGTGGTCCCTTTCAAACTGAAAAGATTTTACCATTTTTTGTAAGGCCCAAGAGTGAGGAATTTAGAAAAAAAAAAATAGTCTCTTTCAAACAGTGGTTGAATAGACACTATTGCAAAAATTTATATCCCCACATCCCTATTTGCCAGCATTACAGTTTGTGAAACAGAGAACAATTCGGTATTTCAAAGGAAGCCGATAACCATCACGAGAGCTCCCACGGGTAACGTTACTTAATCCACAGTTTTATCTTCCGGAGGAAAAAGCGGACTACAAGGAAAAACTATTTCCATAAACAAGGGACTTAAAAGCCAATGAGAAAAAGAGCCAAAACGTAGGTACTTTTGTCACAGTCATCTCCTTCCCTCCCGGCAAGGCTGGGGAATACTTCTGTAATGGCAACGGAAGTTAGAGACTTGGAAAATGCAAATCTTGGGGACCATGATATCAGAAGGGGCCAGTACTACAAAGCAACTTCTCCATTTCTGCACCAGGCTCCCTGTAGCTCTATGAAAACAGCAGCAATAACTCATTACACCTTCCAGAGCACGTTCCCCACAACACACTGAACGTGTGACTTCATCCCTGCAAGAAACGTTAAAGCAGGTTGTTATTCCTCATCCCCGTCTTTCATCGTTTTATGGCCTTCAATGGAAACAGACTGCTGAAGAGTGTGACCAAACCAACAGAGAGAGGGTATCTGCTGCAGCTGGGAGACCACGCACCACCACAAGGTGCGAGGGGACTTTCAGGGGAGGAGAAGCAGAAGGAATTGCACACATCCCATTCTGCAAGGATCAACAAATCCTGCAAACAGACGATAAATACATGAAATTGTTTAGCAAAAAGAAATATAAGAAAAGAGGTTACCTGCAATTTTATAGTTCTCATTGAAATGAAACCTACATATTTGGGAGAACAAGGGAAAAGGGTGTGATTTAGGTCATTTTGGAGCACATGGGGAAAGCAAGAAGGGAAGAAAGGAGGATCCTTTTCTGCCAGTTCCAAGAGCAGGCAAGTTGCTTTGTTAAATAAACAAGATCCTCACAAGTATACAGACAATAATTTAAAACTTTATAAGCAAAATCTGCATTCCACTGGCAGAGCTGTAAAGCTCGCCTGGAGACCACACACCATACTCTAATTGCACTGGCTTTTCAGAGCTGACCCATAAAAGCAAGAGCAGTGATTGACAGATGTGATAAAAGTTTCTGACTAGCTTTTTGGGGAACAAGCCACTGATTTGTATTTGGAAGCTATTCCAAACTGTTCTGAGAGTCATGTAGAATAAACAGCCTTTTGCTCAGCTGCCAACAAACCAGCCCGAAAGCTCGACGAGGTGACTTCAGACAGAAACAACAAGTCTCTGTGTTTCTACCTACTACATCCTGCACTACGAATGTCCCCCTTCTGACACGGAGGATCTCGGCACCAGGGAACAACAATGAATTCACAAAGGCAAAGGCTCACATCTGCTGCTTTGCTTTGAAATCCTTCCTCGCTTTTATAGACCAAGTGCAAAGGAAGCCAGAGGCCAGCACCATGTATTGGACCCCACTAACAACGATGTGGTCACAAAGCACAAGCCTGGAGACTTCCATCACTCAACAGCTTTAGGTTTTGAAGCTATAAGGCTCCAGGAGACCAGTACCTAAAGGGGGCTATGGGAAAGTGGGGGAGGGACTCTCTATCAGAGAGACAAGGGGTAATGGTTTTAAACTGAAAGAGGAGAGATTCAGGTCAGATATTAGGAAGAAATTCATTACTCTGAGGGTGGTGAGACACAGGAACAGGTCGCCCAGGGAAGCTGTGGTTGCCCCATCCCTGGAAGTGTTCAAGGCCAGGCTGGATGGGGCTTTGAGCAACCTGGTCTGGTGGGAAGTGTCCCTGCCCAGGGCAGGGGGCTTGGAACTAGATGACCTTAAGGGTCCCTTCCAATTCTAACCATCCTATGATACTTCCACAATACACAAACATGCTGCTTCTCTGATTGGGAATGAGATTAAAAGACAGAAGTGTTGCCTGAGTAAGCCTGTCCAGAAGTTTCTGGCAGAAACACGTTTCAGCCACAGTCATTGCTTCACGGAAGCAAGCGCCAGTCTCTACAGCTGAGAGCCCACAGCACTGTTCAGGAGCTCCCTCTGAAATTTAACCATCACTTTTAAGGTCTCGCCTCTGCACCCAGAATTTGGGATCACGAAGGCTTAGTTACCAAATAAAACGCTATTTGTGAGCTCACACGAACAGCCTTTCAGCTGTGGCAGAAAACCAGATACAGGGCAATTCTTGTCTTTATTCATACATCCTAGACTGACTGCAAAAAGTGATTTCAAACACTTGCCCGCTTTTCTCTGCAACGCACACCATATCATTACCCCCCAAGAGGCCACTTCACACTTGACTCTCCTGACTCCCTGCTCCTGCTTTGTTGTATAAAGTTATATGGAAAATAATACTTAAGTGGCTCCACATCCTGCAGGGAAGTTGCTTAAAACATCACTCAGTTTTTCTGAAAATTTTCGTGCCACTGCAAACTAAAAAAAAGTCCGTCTTTATACCTCAAACTTGACAGCTTTTTTCGGCATAAAAACCATAAATTAAGTAAAAAATATTTATTTATTCAAATGCATGGGTTCACTTACCACCAAAACACTTCTGACAGTTGCAAAGATGACAGTAACCTGTGATATCTGCTCTGCATCACCCTTGTGGTTGTCTTGTTATTTCAGGAAATCCAAAGGTACCTCCTGAAAACTCAAATCACTCTGTCCTAATTAGAAGCTTCTGAAGACAAACTTCAATTGGGATGTACACTTCCCACACATTAAATACTAATTCAGAAAGCAGGAAGCCTTTCCAACCACGTCCTTCAGATGAGAGGTTGCAGACTTAAAAACACCAGCTTTAAAACCCAAGCTGAAAACTCTGCTGTTTAATAATGAAACATAGCAGTTGTATTTGAGATGTTAGAGTTCCTCTGGTAATAAATAAACCCCTGACTGCAGCAAGACAGGTTTCGAGAAGCATGCTCACAGTCACCGAGCCTTACAGAACAAGATTTTGCCCTCTTGATGCAAACATGGAGGTAATAAAAACTTTTTCCTCACCCAGCTGATATTACAGGAAGGGGATATAACTGCATTAAAGGCATCATTTTCCCTTTCCAGGGATGACACCGTCTTCTAGTCCAGCAATCAAACACACAGTTTGTGAACAATCGGGTCAAATACCTGAAGTACCACACGTTCCTGGTGCTCATCTGTTGCTACAGTAATATTTAGCTTTTCTGCAGCAAACTCTCAGCATTTGAAAATACCTCACCACCAAGGCTGTTCCAAAGAATGCAAGTGCCACTACTGGACAAACAGAACTGTATGGAGGGAAAATGAGCCCTACATTGCCTGTTAGTCCTATCTGATGATTTAATTCTGATCATAATGCTAATCTAGCATAAATGTTAATTATTATGGATGTAAGATAGTCTGATATTCAAGTCTTGAGAACCATTAATAACTTTATTTCCAAGAACAGTTAGTATTTTCAGTTGTGATGAAAACTTAGTTTCTTTGTACACTCTTCTGCAAAAATAGAATAGCTTTTCTCTAGTAGGCTACAAATTAGAAACAACCTCATTTGTGCTTCTAAATTACTAATGTGACCTCTGCAGGGCAGATGTCCCATGATTCAAGATCATTATTTCTGCCTATACGCTACCAAAAGCCAAAAAACACTATGAGATTTTCTGACAGCATGTGTGATTTAGGCAGCAAAAGCACTGTGCCCTGAAATCAACAGCACTCGACCAGTTAAATCATGTAAGCATTCAGTTTCCTAGAAAACACTTGAACTCTCAATTTTCACCTACTTACAGGCTTGTCACTTCCCTTTAAGTCTCACAATGGATGTACTGGTTCATCCCACGATGATTTTTATTTTTTTTTGACCTTCTGTATAAGCCAACATGTACTTTTATTAAATTAAATATAATCTACTAGTAACAAAATATGAGACCTCTTTAAAACAATCTGTGTTTGCTTCTAGTAGCGTGCAGTGATAGTAATAAGAATTACAGCATCATCTTGTGCTACTTTCTGATGTGGTGTAAATTGGTATAACTGCTGAAGTCCTGTTGATTTACAATGATGGGGTTTGTGGCTGGCTGATCCCTTTAATTTCAAGCTTTCAACGCGAAACACAAAAAAAAATACTTTGCCTGCACTGAACAGTAGGTACAGACATAAGACAATGCCTTCTTTCCTGCAGCTACTGTCCACAACACGAGCTCTCTGTGCAATGAGGTGGCAAAAAAATACTGCAACCCTGAACACACAAAAAGGAGACGATTCAGTGAAAACAGGCCATGATTTGAGCTTTCTATTTGCCACTGATACAACACTTGCTATAACACTGTACTCCAGTTTTTGCATCCACACTTAAAGGTGGACATCAAATACTAGGATGCCCAAAGACCAAATCTAGAGGTCTTAGGTTCCCAGAATTGCTTGGACCAGCCATTTGAAGGCTACAACATGATTGAGTGCTAAGTTGCTTGTACACTCTCATCTTTGCTCCAGAATAAGTGCATAGATGTTAATAGCTAGCAGGGCATACAGTTCCGTAACAATCATCTGGACATGCTTCACCCAATTAATTTCCTGCCTTTGCTAAGTGACAGGGTTTGGGTGGCACCTTCCTGCCTCAGGCAGGCCATCTAAACTCCCATGAAAAAGTCTAAGACAAAAAGCACGGTCTGTACTTCTGCTGTGAACCAAACTGTGCTTTATTCAACTCACTAGAGCATTTCATCCAATGATGGGAGCAAGCCAGAAGAATGCACCATAACTAGAACCAAGAATCTGTGGCTTCAATTCATATCGAAGAGATACGCAAGCATCAGTGAGCTATCAGATACCCTATCCTCTCCTTTTAAGAGCTTCTTAAAAGTGCTTCTTAAGGAAGCATTAAAAAAATCCATGCTGGAGAACTGCAGAACAAGCTATCCTTCGGAGAAAGTTCTTTCTAACCTCTATTAGTTACTGTCTGGTTTGTGTCTTAAAGGATGAGGGCTTACAGAAGAAACCTGCTTCCACACACTGCACATCACTGGAAGGGTTTTGGATTCATTTAGTTTTATGCCAACTGTTGTGGAAACTTACAGAAATATCCTAGCAGCTCCAGGGGAAGTAATTTTGTCACATTTGTGCATACAGCACATAACACAGGAAAGTGCTTCAGGAACAACTTCTGCCTGCAGAAAGAGAAGTGCAACACCAAGTCCCTAGGAACTGCTCTTTTGCCTTTAAAAGATAAGGGCACCATCGTAACTGAGAGTTATTTGCAACACAGTTAGGCTGCCTTGAACATACTGGCTTTCAACCTCATTTGAAGTGTCGTTACACTAATTGGCATTAACACCACAAGCTGCCAAAATAACAGCATGTTGAGACAAGCCAAAGGTACAGCCCAGATGTGTATCTCTTTCAACCTGCACCAAGCAACTGTGCGTGCTTCCAGCTGATGTGACTGCTCCATGAGATCTGTGGATCCCGCATCACCTGTGTCAGGAGGGAGGTGTCAGGATGACATCCCAATCTGGACAAAATTACAGGAAGCCAATGATCCTCCAATGGCGACTGTAAAGCTGTGCTGCAAGTAGGACTTCCTGCATTTCTCCATTGTAAGCTTTAGCTTTTATTGGCTTAGTGAAATTGAAAGAAGCCATAAAATTTCTTTCATCATCTTTAGTAAAATAGTCTAGAAAATACGCCTTTCTTCTGATCTTCAGTGTGTTGATACACCCCACTTGTACAACAACTGAGGCTCACTTTTGTCATTTAAGCAGTATGACTCCTCATGGTCCCCTCTTCCTGCCTACAGAGGTGTCTAAGCCCTAGAGCCTTCCCTTTGGGCACCTACGCCATGTTTCACAGGAAGTAATAAGTACTTCATTAAGGGTTTTAATGACTAAAAAGCCGCTAGTGGAAGTTGAAAAGGAAGAAACCAGCTAAGTTCCTCTCTAAAATGTAATTAACCTGTACTGTTCTACTTCTCATTAGAACAATTACAGAGGTAGGACCCAAATTGTCATTTCAAGTCCCCTCCTTGTCCCGATGCAACAGCCTCGGAGCATTCCAGCTGAATGACTGTTGTTTACTCTTTAACTTTTAACTGAGAGGTATGGCCCTGAAATATAATCAATGCTCACTTTTGCAACTCTACAATTTTAATTACCATTTCCAGACACCCTCTATCACATGTTTTATGTACAATCAATGCTGACCCCATAAAAGGAAAGCACTCTCACATTTTAGAATACAAGAAGTTTGCTCTTTAAGAAGAAAACAATCAATTACTGATCATCTAACCACCTCTGTGTGCATATCTATCACTCCTCTGTTATTGCAGATTAGACATGATTATGTCCCAGGAAAGCAAAGATGCAATAAAATTCTGCTTCTGATACATTTGGTATAAGAATTTATTCAGGTTCTTACTTAGAGTGATAGATGTTATTTTATATTTTTTTTTAAACCTACCCAAAGCATTGTTCCCTATAAAGCAGCTGAGCGGAAAAAAAATAATTACATCTAGGAACACTAAAATGTGATCAATGTGGTTTGACACTGCTTCTTTGTAAATCATTTTTAATATGCTAAGATCTGAATGCATGTTGACACATCAAGATACCATTGTGTGAGAGTTGTCACGTACCAAAAGAAAACTGTTCATGTATGTGCTCTCATTTTAATATGTTGTAGCAGATCATGCCTTAAGTAGCTTGTCATTCCCAGATTCTGAGTTTGGTTGTTTCTTTCTTTGGTCAAGGGTGGGGGTCAACTTTTCAAAGACACATCACCAAGTGTCAACTACATAAGAGAATTACTGGCTTGAAACAGACAAAAACGTTTAGCTTAACACACGTAAATAAGAGGCAGAAAAAGCTTTGTGACAGACCTTTAGAGAAAAGATGTGCTGGGGCATCCATGTTCTCTACTGTTTGTTCATAAGGGATGGGTTGATAAAATACTATAGAAAAGCCTACCTTAAATTTGTATTCAAAAAGATTAACAAGGGTGTGTAGGTGGGCACTCTCACCATGCCTTAGGTAAGTTGGTGTAATCGGGAACACTGATTTCAGTCAACATCCTGCTGAAGTCAATAGCATTTACACTGGTCATTGAGAAAAGATATTAGCTACTGTATTTGGGGCTAGAGACTAGAACATAGTAAGAATAAGCTCAGCTGCTTACTCCTTCTCCAGATGACCTAAAAATGTACAGTATTGGCCTTCTGTACACAGATATACACACATCTCTGATGGCATGCTAAATACCACCAATCCCTTATCTATATGCAAACCAGAGATTTGCACAAGTACGGGTAGCTAAACTTAGAAACAGAAAGGACCTGTTAAGTATATGCATCCTATGGAACACTAAATTGAGCACAAAAGTTGCAAAAATCTTATTACTTAAAAAAAAAAAAAAATCAGGTCACAAAAGTCAGTGTATTCTTGGACACAAAACCTGTAGCACAGAATAAGCTGACAGGCAATTCAGGGTCACAGAAGACTGGGGAGAGAGTTCTGCTTATGCTAAAATCTTTTGACTTAGCTTGGTCAAATAAAAAACTTTTCTACAGTCAAGGAATCTCTAGGAATCCAAGTTACTTCTGTCTTCAAAACCAAAGCTGTAAAGGCAGCAACCGATATTCCCACAGGTTGGGAATTTAGGAACTTCTGAGGGTCAACAATGCAGGCAAAAGTCATCCCACTTCTTCTGTAAAGTTATTTAGCACGGCCCCTTGAGCTTTCACTCATTTATTTGCTTGTCTCAAAGAAAAACTGTCATTAAATACAGGTCAGAAGTAAAGCTGTGAAGTTATAAGTACTGTACTACACCCAAGCTGCTGCTCCTCTCAAGTAAATTATGTTTCTTGCACCAGTGTGACATCAGTGTGACAACACAACTGTAAGAAGACAATACCATGAATCTGGAAGGGGATTTGCATGCAAATTTAGATGATTACAGGTGGCACTAAACATTAGGGCTAAAGAAAAGCTGAATGCATAAATTGCTGATATGAATGCTGAAAAGATTCAAGACCTGCAAGCAAAAAAGAGTTTTCAAAATTTTGTTTTATCAAACAAGCATTCATCTAGGGTTCAAGGCATAATCAACATTGTGGATGGTAAGTCCTACCTCAAAGGACAACTTTAAAAAGAGAACAACATTCTCCTATTATAATTTGTCAGTTACTCAAGCAATGCTTTTCAGTGAGAGCTTCCATTTATAAGGCCCCTACAAACATCAGAAACCTGGCATCCTCTTATGAGCTGGATCTTATTCTACATAACTGCTGGGACCTGAAGGGTGCAAAGGTCTGTGTGGCATCCATAAAGCATGTTTCATAATAAATACTTCAATTTCTTCAAAGCTCAAATGGTGTCCAGCTGTGCTTGAAGTCCCATCACTCCCTATCCCTAGGATGTCAACTGCAGGGCAACTGAAGCAGGAGAGGAAGTCATTTCCCTTCACAGAAGAAAATAAGAAAAAGGAAAGATATGAGAAAGCTTTCTCCATTAAAGGAAGTTTAACAAGTGAAGGACAGGCAGCCACCAGCCCCTACCAGAAAAGGAGCAGAGTGCTCTTGTAACCACAGCAGCCTGTCTTGGCTCTGCAGTAATATTCCACTCTTTACCTTCTCCTATTGCCACAGCAGTGAACCTTGCATGTTAATCCCTAGAATCCTCCTTATTTAATAAATGCATTAAAGTCTATTGATTTTTTAGTGACTATGAAAGGTCAAGTCAAAACAAAGAAGGAACATTTTGTAACGCATGGGGTTGTAGAAGGGGGAAAAAATCCTAATGAGAGTAAGCAGTTACTGTGCAGATTGAAGACAAACCTCAGCCAGAACAGTTCATCTCTCAGTTGCATGGATGTAAGCGAGGAGTAATTCCACTTGGGCCAAAACTTCAAGCAATACTGTCTGTGCCCTTGTCCTGAATTTCTATCTACATACCTGCAAAATGGATTTTAATCTCAAAACATCAGAGATTATTAGTATTTGTTTAAAGGCCAGGAAGGGCTTCTCTAATCTTTCGGTGTGAGCTCCTGTTCAATATAGACTAAAAGGCAGCAGCCAAAAAACTTCCCCAGCCCATGTTGCAGGGGAGAGTGGGCTGCAAACCAATGCCCTTCCACGTACTTGGGCTATACCACGTCAAAAAGACACACCACGGGTAACAGGGATGCAAGTGAGAAGCAAGAACACACTTCATTTTAAATATCAGTGATTTGAAATCTGTCATGTGAGGTAATTTTCAGAATATTCACATTGTCTTTCTCAAACTTCCCCATCCCACCCAAATCTATCCACAGTGAAAAATGATGCTGTGATTAGAGGCATACTTAATTACTGTTCAGCAATAAAAGTTTATGAACCAATATTTTATCCTAGCCTGTGTATTGTCTTATTTATTTTTATATATTCATAAATATGCAAAGCCATTAAGATGATTATTAATTGCAGCAGAATACAATTAGGTGGGTTTCAGCAATAGCAGTCTTTGAAACTGTAATGTGTATTCACTGTTTTTCCAGCGCCTGTCTTCAATTACTTAGCTTTTGGAGGATCTCTGTTATCATGATATAATGAATGTTCTGCTTAAATAGCATCACTGCCTGAAAGGAAGGACACTGATCTATTACTAAATTAAGCTCTGCCATGTTGTGAGTTGTGTCATTTTATAAAACCTTCACAGAACTGATTCCCTGTATAGCCTCACTCTCTCATTACAAGAGGTAACAAGTTACATACTCTTTTTGGGCACTAAGTTATCATCTCTCCCTTGCCTCAAATAATTCCTCTTTAAAGTTTTCATAGTCTTTTTGCACCGTTGACACTTAATTTGCAAACTAATATATTTTTAAAAGCTCTGGTCCGATCTCCCACACACACTCAGTGGAAACAGTTAATGTTGCGACAGCAGCGGGGAGAGACCATTTATAAAACTGGGGACACTGCAGACTACAGGACACCAAAAATCAAGTTAGCAATCTGCCTTTTCAGGAGTTACTCCTCCAGAAGGGAAAACTCTTTTGGAAGGTGAGCAGCCTGGCCTCTCTGAGGTTTACAGCACTGGCTTCACCACTGACAGGATGGATCAAGCATCTCTCTTGGGTAAGCAGTGGCAATCTTCCTAACAGGCAGGATACCGGTACAGCTTGCAAGACCTGACATTAACTTTTAGCCTAAGTGGTAGATCTTACCTCGAAAATGATCATTTGCTTTTGATTGCACGCCCTTACATCGTTTTAGTCTAACCTGACCTTAACTCCCACCCTGTGCTCCTCTCTGCCACACGTGGCTGCCAGTGTCAGCGCCCGCTCTACCCTTACAAGCCTATTACCAGAACCGCAACGCTAATTTAGAAACATTTTGCCCAATTACATTGTTATCCTCTTCATTCAACTTACTAATAGAGAGCCAACTCAAGGTCTTTGGAGATTTTCAAGACCCGCCTGGATGCAGTCCTGAGTAACATGCTCTAGCTCTAGGCAATCCTGCTTCAGCAGGGGAGTTGGACTAGATGATCTCTATGGTCCCTTCCAACTCTAAAAATTCAGTGAAATTCAGTGACAGCAAAAAAGATAGTTGTAGGGCAACACTGAGGCTGCTGAACAAGTCAGCACACAGAGGGTGACTGCTCCCAGAAGGTGACTGCAAGGAAGGCAGTGGCCAGCCTTGCATCAAACCAGCACCAGCAATGGTCACCTCCACCATTCCACCACAGTGACTGTGCGGGGGACGTGAAATGTGGCAAGGGCTCCTAGAAATCTCCTCAGGTCTCTCTTGGGATTTGGTACGGTTTTGTCAGTTTCTACTTTGGTAACAGCAAAACAAACCAAAGGCACATCCAGGCAGGGGTATGCACTGGACTTCAAAACTTTAGAGTGTTAGGGACAGTACTGCCCCTAGCATGCCAGGCACAACTCACATTTCTTCCAGAAATTGTCACAGTTTTTCCTCAACCTCAGCTGTGTACAAAATCCAGGCAGCAAACCTACCACTGATTTTCCTCTCTATGAAAAACTGAGATGTTTCTAAAATAGCCTACAATACCACATCACCTTATGCTGCAACACTGCCCAACCTTGATCCTATAAACCCCTCCACATGGGGACATGCTGGCAGTGGTGCTCAGAGCCCACCAACAGCACAGGAGCAACCCACTGAGGTGCAGTTTCAGGATGGGGGACTCGAGGGGATGGTTTTGGGAGCCCTGTACACATACAGCAGGAGAAGGAGCTCACAGCTGCCACAGTATGGTAGTTCATTCTGGCTGGAGATATAACGCTTTTTCCTCTATGTTCAGTCAAAATAGTGGTCAGATATACAGATACAGACTCACTAACTCATCTGAGACCACACTTTAAATTTAGGGTTGTATAACCCTAAATAACAGTATTGAAGAAACATCACAACCCATTCCACTTTTTCTTATTAACACTCCTCGCATTATTAAAGAGATTTACAAAGAAGAGAAATAAATTCATAGTTGTCTGCTTTTCCTAAGGGTGTATTTACTCATCTGCTTCTCATTTAGGACAAATACCTGTTCTGCAGAAACTAACCTTCAGGTGGGAGAAAAGGACTCATCATTGATGTGTACCCAAGGTTCAAAGGCCAAGCAGAGAGCAAGATTTGGGCTAGGATGGACTGTGGCTGCAAAGGCCTGGGTGGGATGTGGGGTCTCTGCAGCACGGAGATGCTGCACCACCACACCAGGGAAGGGCTCGCAGGGGAGCAGCTCACAGGAGATTGTTTTGGGTTGTTTTTTTTCTCCAGGGGCCTGGAAGGCATCCTCAATGTCTATGTATCCACAGAGGCCACTGCCAACCACTGCACGGCCCTCACCTTTCCTCAGGAGGGGTCTCCTTGCTCCTGCTGACCTGTAAAAAGCAGCTCAGAGTGAGAAGAACTTCTCATGCTCCCCAGCAATGCACAGGAAAGAAAAATTACCCCTTTGCAATAGGAATGTAGACAATGATAAACAAATCTGACTAGTAAAACGCTGCAGTGGCTTACCTGGTACCCCTGCTAGCTGGGCAACCTTCAGAATTGCTAAAAAAACCACCACCCAAACACCGACTCACTTTCTGCCTTTTGGGGTTTTTTTGGCCCTCAGCAGCAAGCACATGCAACAAGGATAAATGAAATTTAAGAAAAAAATGCTCTCAAAGCTATTCTAGGAAGGAAGAAAAAAAAACCGAGGTGACAATCCTGCATGCCAGCTACACTACATAGTCTATTTCTAGAAGGTACTCAGTGCTACGGAAAAGGAGGAGGTGCAAGATGATGGAAAGGTGTTGATGCTCCATTGGTATCTGAGTGGCTGGGAGAACTGCTGGAGCAGACACCAGCCTTGGCAAGGGGACCTCCTTCCTTTGATCTCATTAGCCACTGATTTACAGCATGGGCGCAACATCCCCCTCGCTGTCCTGCCTCTGTGCCACGGCGTGAGGACAGCCCATCCACAGCACACCCAACCCAAGGAGAGAGGCTACCTGCTGCCAGCGTAGATGTTCCACCAGTGCGATTCACAGATCCACCAGCACTCAGGTCCCTACTTGTTTCCAGCCATTATCATCACAAGCTGGATTTCACCCAGCCAAAATGTGTGAGATGAATAAAAGCAGTCATTAGCTAACGGGAGATAAGTGTATTAGCAGACAGCTTCTCTACTCAAACAACTATTTTTTTGCTGCGTAATACCGAGATACCAAATTTACTTTCCAATTTTATTTATACCTTCAACATTAAGACAGCAGTTAACTACAGAACAGACCAGCACATTTTACTAGCAGTCAAGATTTTAATTAAAAACTAATATAAACTTAACACCAAACTCTCAAAATACTTTGAGAAATAAGGATCTATTAGATAAGAGGCTAATATTGCTAGAACTTTTCACATTGGCCTATGAAAATTTAACACATTAGAAAAAAATTAAGCTGAAACTGCATGCTTTAATCAAATCCTAGTGACATAATTTTTGCTGAATCAATTTGGAAAACCAGAAAGATTAAAGCTGAGATCCATTAGTAAGATGGCAAGTGAATATAAACATAATTTCTGCAATTTCTGCTGATTCAATTTTAAAAACCTACAAGATTAAAACTAAGACCTACTTATAAGATGGCAAGTGAATACAAACTTATTACTCTTCAGATCACGGGGCTTTAATATGAAAATAATCAATGAGAAATCACATTAAAGCTGCTTTTCACATTCATCAGATTATTTGGTAAAGAAGCCAAGAAAATTAAATCCCTCCTGATACGATAATATGAAACAAATATAATATTTTTCCAAATCACGAAAAATTGCATTCCAAGATAATACCAGTCACAACCCAGAATCAAACTTGCACTGCAAATCAACAAAGTATTATTAAATTAGACCCAAGCGTGGAACAAGAGACTCTGTCCTGTACACTGGCTCCTCTGTATCTCGGCAGGTCTAGATGCTTCTGGGAAATTAGCCAGACTGATTACCGTTATAAGAAATCTTTCCTTTGGCTCTTCAAACCACTGATGTCAGCTCCTTCCAATTTTAAAAGAACCCATGTTAGATTACAAATACCAGCACTGAAGGATTACAGCAAAATAAAGGAATAAAGGAGAAATAAAGCTCATATTGCTCTAACAGCAATACACAAAAATATTTTCACTGGAGCAATTAAGTATCTCAGAAGATACAGACCTGGGTACCTTTCGTCGGGGTTGTCAGCACAGGATGGGAATGAGCCACTGAGGGATGAAGCTCAGCATCTTCCCCTGCCCACCCACCACAGCCAACAGTGCAATAAACCCACATCCAGACCCAACCTCCTCTCCCCTCCCCAAAAAATTGCTGCTTCACCTTTGCCTCAAATATTAGGGATGTGGGGAGCCTGGACAACCAGTTGCGTCTCGCTTCAGAAAGATACACCCCCTAACAGCTAAGACAAATTAAGAAACGTCATCCTGACCTCTCTTGGCAAACAAAGAAAAGCAGCTTCTTCAGGCCACAGACCAGCAGTCAGGTCCTCACTGGTGGAGCCCAAAGACCACAGCAGAGCCCCAGCGACCTTCCTAGTGCAGAGGGACACGGCTGCTCTCCTCGGACTGCAGAAGCAGTTTGCGATGAGAGCATATTCTGCAGTTTATAAAGTGTCCAAAACTTCCCTCGCTCCCTGCCCTCCAGCCCAAGATTGGGGATTTTATTTCTCTGTGATTCTAATAGCGTTGAATTAGACACAGGTTCTGGCCAGCAGCCTTGACTGACCTTTTTAAAGGCCTGAAATAGATTTAAACTCAAAGTCCCTGGCAAAGGAAGCCTGGCACGCTTCTTTCACGCGGTCAAACAGGGTTTAGTCCCAGCGACACTCCCCCACAGACCAGATAGGATGAAAAGGGCAAGTCTCTTAAAATGTGGCTCTGACTTTGAAATTCAGATGACAGGGCTTCTGGACATATGGTATTTGACAGCTCTGTAACACAGCAGCTCTGGTCACCCCTTGAAAAATTAATCAAAGTTTCCATAAAGACATGCTTTTTCAATTCTGTCTTCATAACATTGCTGAAGGGGTCCGTGGGTTCCAGCAACCAGACCCTTTAGAGGCAGCAGAGAGATTTAAGCAGACATGGCAACTTCTGCAGCCTGAAGCTACCAAAGTGAGTTTTCCCCTCCTTTTTTATTTTTTACTTTTAAACTGCATAATTAAATAGAATGCATCAAATACAGCCATGGAGCAAACAGCAGTCAACATAGAGCTGAGCACTTTTGTAGAATAATTAGTCTCAAAAACGTCAGCTCCTCAGAAAAATAACTCAATGGGGTTAGTCCACTTTTTCAAAAAAGTCAGGAGAGAGGGTAAGATAATTTCATGACTTAAATAATTTGGAGCATGTCCAGAAGAGGGCCGTGAAAACGATCAGAACACTGGAGCACCTATGCTATGAGGAAAGGCTGAGACAGTTGGGGTTGTTCAGCCTGGAAAGAAGGCTCTGGGGAGACCTTATAGCCCCTTCCATTACCTAAAGGGGACCTACAGGATGGGGAGTGACTCTTTATGAGGGAGTTGAGAGATAGGACAAGGGGTTACCATTTTAAACTGAGAGGGGAGATTTGGATTAGATATTAGGAAGAAATTCTTTACTGTGAGGGTGGTGAGACACTGGAACAGGTTGCCCAGGGAAGTTGTGGATGCCCCATCCCTGGAGGGGTTCAAGGCCAGGTTGGACAGGGCTTTGCCTAGTGGGAGGTGTCTCTGCTCATGGCTGGGGGGTTGGAACTAGATGGTCTTTAAGGTCCCTTCCAACCCAAACCATTCTATGATAAACATTACTATGCAAGTTAAACTTGAAACCCCTGCAAATACATTGCCCCATGTAGCAGAGACGAGCAGTGACAAGTACCAGGTTCACATCGCAATACCCTGCCCCTGCCACCCCCTCACAGCACAGTGCCTCTGCTCCACCGCTGCAGACATGCCTTCGGTTACCAAACATAAAATATGCAGGGGAATATAAAACATTTTGGTGAATCACTGCATTGTGCAGCTCTGTGCAAAACACCTCCGGGGATTTCTCATCTTCAGTCAGTTCAAACCATGGACGAAGAGGAAGGCCAACAAGAGGAAGAAGGTCAACCAAGTCTTGGGCAGTTGCTGAAACGGCCTGTCCTGAGCAAGACGTTCCTCTCCAAGCACAGATCGCAGGAGTGGGGCCGCCACCACAGCAGGGATTGCTCCGAGCACTTTCCTCTCTACAACCTCGATTGTAGCGATTGCGCTCAGACACGTGGAGAATTAACACAGCTATTTCACGGACCAAGGCATCCCGGTGCTGAACCAGAAAACTACTCTGCAATAAAGCAGGACGTTCGTTTACCTCGAGCCTGACGCCTTGCTTTTATTGTGCAATCTTCCACTTTACTAACCCAAATCGAGAGCTGGGGAAGCCCTAAAGCCAACCTGCAAGGAAACCACTTAAAAACCACCACACGCCACTAACAGAACAAATTTAATTCCATTCCAGGAAGAGATGAAAAGGGGCAAATATAATGGGAAACTACTGTTTCATACCAGCTTGTGAAACATCCCACTGTGTCAGGGAGAGGGGACCGTGCAGCCGTGTCAGGTACTTATTGACGCTACGATACCTGAATAAAAACCCATCACTTGTAGGATCGCACTGTTTGGGTTATCTTTTAATTTACTGCGGTTTTTAATCACCCTTAAATCATCGCATCTTACCACTTCAGAGAACAAACCTTCCTTCTTTTGTACCTTACAGCAACGCCACGTGCAAACTGTACACATGCAGCTGGTATCTCATGTGCTTCCCATCCTAAGGAAGGTTTAACAACCATTACTCAAGCAGCCATTATTCAAGCTTCAGGGTCACACTGTACCAACTCCTGTACAAACAAGCAAAATAGCCACTCTCCTGGGCAGCTCCCCATCTCATCATCTCCTCCTGTCCACCATTTATCTTACTTCAACAAGGCAAAAGCCAGTTCCTGCTCCTGTGCCTGTTGCAGCGCTGAGCATGACATTGGTACTTAACAGCTCTTCTAACTCATTTTTTCCAATTTGAAATTTCCAACCCACAAAACAGATCTAAGCTTTGAGCAAATTTTGCTTTCAAAAAGTTCATAAGTGAGCAGGATCCATTTAAAAAAAAACAGAGAGAAAAGGCCTAGAAGGGACAGACTTGAAAAATAAATAAATAGAGGCTATAAGAAAGGAGAATCATATGACAAATGTAATTGAAGCCAGCCTCTCCGAATGAGTAAAAACCATCTAGCAAAAAAAGACTGTGTAAGGGTAAAAATGAAGTGTGATAGTCCTGTCACCTTTGGGGCTTCAAGGGATGAGTAATGAAAAGTTCAGGATTAGAGATCATAGAAAACAGGGATGGAAGAGACCTCACGAGGTCATCCAGTCCATCTCCATGCCCCAAGGAAGGAACAGCTCTACAGATATCATTCCTGACATGTTTTTCTAACCTATTCTTAAAGACCCACAATGATGGAGGTGCCACAATCCCCACATGCAATCTAGTGCAGTATTTCATCCTAGAAAGTTTTTGTCACTAAAGTAAGTCTCACTTACTGCAACTGAAGCCCATAATTTCTCATTTCATCCCCCATGGACACAAAGAAGGGTGTTCCCCCTCCCTGCACAACACAACAATGTCCTGAGTGCCCCAACCTTGGTGTTGTTTTAATTCCTGCCACTACTGTGCCCATTACTCTATTTAGTTTGTAATACTGATTTTTTTTGGAAGGGATACTGAATGTATCATGGTAACGGGACAGAAATTTTAACTGATCTGTCTGGCCTACAAATGGTTAATCTTGAAGAAGATCTTCTCTTCTCCCTAAAGATGAAGGGAGAATCAACAATTCTTCCTCCCATGACCATAGTGCTTGTAATTCTGTGAGGATATTAGGGCCATTGTGTCCAGCAATTCTGATCTCTCTGAACCTTTCCCTTTCAAGCCACGGGCTCCTGCCAGCAGACAATATTCAAACATAGGATGGGAGGGAAAAAAAAAAAGGAAGCATTTGTCCACCACAATTTCAAGTGGCAAGTCTCTAGATAATGACAGGAAAAAAGCCAAGTGCTCCAGTCAAGTGAAAGACGTTAGCTTGATGCAGATACTGCCAGGCAAATTACTGCATTATTACTGTATTATATAGTATCTCTTCTTTGACCTGTAATGTTACGGCGTTAAGAATGGGTCAAGCACACTTTTGAGAGCAAGAAGCAGAAGCCAGTGAAAGAGATATTCTCTTAATAAACATTATAAACCGGTTGGCTCTGGATATTTATACAACACAGCAACATCATGGGAGTGAAAGCTGTGGCTTTATTTGTTCAGTGGATTTTTTTTTGTGCATTCAAATCCAAAGCTATCACATTTTCATGCTGTTCTCCCCAAATAAGTGGACAAACATTACCTATGATGAGAACTCAGATTTTTGCTTTGTCACATCACTCTGACAGCTAAGATATTTCTTAAAAAAACCTAAATATCTTGGAATTCATAACATCAGTGCAAACACTACCAACAGGAGGCTTCCTAGGAGTATTTCTGACTCAAACAGTCCTTTTTTTTTTTTGCTTATGAATCCAATGACCTGCTCTGTTTCTTATTGCCAATTAAACATCCAAGAAAAGGGAAGAAGAGGTGACATCAAAGTTGTTACACTTCTCTTGTGCCTCTCAGCCAAAAGCTTGTCCCCTTTTCCGAGCCTTTTATAGTCCAGGCAGATCTCAACAGCGTTTCCAGCCGAGGGAGAGCTCTTGCCTAAGGAGCTGTCTGCCTAAACTCCTCAATTTATTAGAGCCTACAGACATCAGGGAGCAAATGGATGCAGTCAGCAAAGATGAGTTGCAGAAGAATGAAAATAAAAAACAACCATTACATACACAACACACATATCCTTGACTGTAGGATTAAAAAATATACAAAACAAAGCACCCCCATTAATCATTAATTACACCACATCTCTCTGAACAGCCATACGTTCACTTCACCAATCTGAAGGTCACATCCAAGATGATCCAGTCATTCAGTCTCGCAGCTTCAAAGCACACAATACCGAGTATCCCCCCTTCTGGATCAGTTCCTTCCTCTGATCTCTTGGCATACATTGACTTAGTGCAATTAGGAGCACACATTTAGCAGGATCGAAAGTAATGGACCTACATAAAAGAAGTGCCTGGCTCTATAAGCAAGCCAAATGCCAAACTCCTTCGTAAGGAAAAATTCCCATTCAAAGTAATGGGAATAAAAAATACTTAAGGCTTGGTCCATTGGGATAGATTTTTAGAAGAAAGCAGCTTCTATTTCAGTACCAAAGCAAGTAGCCAGACTTTCTAAGTAGTAACTCCACTTAGATGCTCACCAGGTGCTAAGCTCTTATGAAAAGTGTAACAAAAAGCAGGTTTAAAATGTGCTGCCATACCTGTGGTGTTTAAAGACTGATCTTGAGTCTGAGAGAAAAAAAAAGAATTAAAGGGAAAAAAAAAGGAGGAAAAAAACCACACCTAACTGCACTTGTAGTCTGATCTCTTGCTTCAAAGTGGATTTCTTTTCACTGACCCAAAAACTAGACTTGCCCTACTGTTCCACTGTTTGTAACTAAGAAAAACCAGGCAAAAATGCAGTTTCCATGAAGACATCTATAGGAGTTTGCATCCTACTCTACTTAAGTATCAAAATTTTAACCAAATATTGACATGCACAAAAATTAAATGTGATTTTAAAAGAAAAAAAAAAATCCCAAGACTCCTGCTATGTTCTTCAAGCTCTTTTCAGTCAAGACTTGCATTTGAGTCAATTATGTCTCTTAATAAACAAGTAATCTTTCAAAAATTAACAAAGGAAAGCAATCCTAAAGGCTATGAATGTTAGAAAAAGAAACAAGAATAATGTTGCTGGGTTTTTGCTATGCTGGATGAGACATTAGTGTGCCAGAGGCACAAGTAATGGAAATGTACTTTTATATAAATCTCCTTTCTTTGCTTGGATTATTTTAAAACGACTCCACTACAGTGTATATTAACCTAGCCATCAACCTTCCTGTAGTCAGATTTCTTTTTACAGTTTATTAGGAACACAACCACTGTGGAATCACCGAAGGATGGTTAATATCACTGTGCTCCCTCTTTGTTTGTTAAACACACAGAAAGTTCATTCTAGAAATCAAAAAAAAAAAACAAAACCAAAGTCTGGGAAGCAAATCTTCTGTCCTTGCCCTCACATATTCAAACCATATTGCACTGGATATGATGGATGAGCAGACTTCACTTGCTTTCAGCACGGCAGCACCTCCATTTGCCTTGGCCAGAGGTTATGACACCAAACAGTGGACAAGCACCTGCCATCTGGAGGCATTTTCTCCCCCTTTCCTTGCTGGATTGACTTTTAAATACTTTTTTTTTTTTTTTTAACTGGAGTCAACACTGTAACTGGTTAAGCTATAACAGACTAGGGGTAAAGTTAGGAACACACTCCATATTTGCTCAAAATTACCTCTTACTATTCCTGTGCTATTTTACCCATCTGTTCCTGCACTATCAAAAACCTATGCTCAATACTGACCAAAAAACACAGTTATGCTGCTCCACACATAAACATTGCACTTCATTTTGGCACATTAAAGTTCCACGCCGTAACTAGAAAAGATTGTCTCCCAGAAAAGTATGATTGTGTGAATATACAACAATATTCATAACCAAGAGCTAAAAATCTTACCTCTTTCTCTTCCAAACAGTATGTAGCATCCAACGTTTTTTCTTAATTTTTCTACCCTACAGCACAGATAGCAGTACCCTACTTACTTCGCAAGTCTACAGGGAAACTTCAGCATTTAGCAGTGGTGAGAAAATTGTTTTAGATCCCTGAGGGAAGGTGCTATAGAAATGCAGTCAATACAGTTACAATTCAATCCACTTTGCTGGAGCTGAAAGAAAACAAAGTGCTTTCAAAGTTAAAGTGAAAGCCAAGATATGTATATTTTTTTTATATATGTGTGTATATATACACACACATACATATATATATACACACATACACACACACAAATGCTCACACACACACCCCTTTATAACTTTAGGAAGTGAAATCTCTAAGGAGAGAGCTGGCCTGTAGGGACAAGGTTAGCACAAGGCAAGTTGTGCAAGGTATACAAAAGACAACGCTATATGGAAAAGAACAGTGAAAGGAACTTGCTTGTACTATCACCACTTTTTTTTTTCCTGGAATATGAAAAATACCTAATCAAATCAATTAAACATTTTACCTTCAGAAAAAAAAAAATTGAATGGTGCATAACCCTCTGAGTTGCTATAATGAATGCAATTCCGTATTTTGACCAAGAGAAAAATGTGCAGTATTTTCCTCCAACGTTTGCATCGGAAAAAAACACCGGTAAAGTTAGAATTCAAAGAAAGAAAAGTGCCTCACACAGTACTTTCCTTGAAAGGAAAAAAAAAAAAAAAAAAAGAGCCCATGCTGTGTAATTATATAAAGGTAAACAACTAGGAAGGCTCATTGTAAATTGTACTGTATGCTGGGTGATTTGTCACGCTGACGAGCTTCCAAAGGAGAGAGCCTGCAACACGTGCTTCTCTCCCTCTATCTCAGACTTCTGCATAATGCAAATTGCAGAGCGAGGAGGCTCAGTTCTCCCATTCAAATTAGGCAGCATCGATATTTTGTCTCTGAAGTTTGGTACCCAGTGTGAAAACTCGCCAGCTATACAAAACAAGGCAGAAGAACTGGTTCAGACAAGTAAATTACATATCAACTCCTCTCTGACCTTCAGCATCTTGGAAAAATTGGGTGGATGAGCCCCTGGCGCCGTTGCCAGCAGATCTCCCTGAGCTCCTCAGCCTTGGCAGAATTATAGGGGGCAACTTCACACATGGATGAACTGCTCCCGAACAATCTTCCTAATGCAATAGATGCAAATAGGCTTTCCTCCAATACTAGCAAAGCATGTCCCACATGTTTGTTTCTTTTGAATAATATTCCTGCAGACAACCCAGCGACATTTCTGGGAGTTTCTCTCTAATGGTGCTGCAGGGGTCAGTTAAGTCATGGGGGAAAATGGGTGGGTGAGGAGCCTCCAGCATTCCAATCCCCATAAAAATGGGATTACCTTAGTGGAGAAACTTTTGGGCATCTTCACCTACAAAAATTATATTGATGATGACACTGTGCTGTGACACCACAGCTATAAAGGTGAGAAAACAATGAGTATGGAAACTGGTTCCCACCGGAAATGCCTTCAGCCATAGGAAGGGTTCTCAAGGTGTCTGTGGTACCATCATGGTACCATCATGGTACACATCCATTGGGGCCACATCTGTTAACAGCACAGGGAAAGCAACACAAATGTCAGCAGTAGCCAGCCCAACACAGCGACACCAGTGCTCTTATGTGGAGGAGTACAGCGTGAAGAATAAAGCCAGCCTGGGGTTGGCTAATTGTCCTACCCCAAATAAGCACCTTCACTATTTTTCACGTATACCAACTAAGCATACATATCCCCTGCTTTCAGAACAAAATTGCATCAGTCTTTATCCCCAGGAATTCAGGAAAGGACAGAATGGATGAAAAGTAAGAGCAAAGGCCATCAAAGGTTAACCTCTGAGATCAGAAGGAATAGTGCCATAGGGAGTAGATTCTCCACTCAGTCCCTGAAATCTCAGCGCTTTGCACTGAGATTTAGTGCGGTATGTACTCAGCAGTACATAGAGTATTGCCAAAGTTTTTATTTTTAAATAAATAAAGACCAGAAAGTACAGATTTCCTTAACTCTCCAGTGGCTTCAATTATGCAGTACTGCATCCACCAGGTAAGCAATATTTCCAGAGCTTTAGCACTTGACATTTTGAGATAAAATGTCATGAATAGAATTTGTGAACCTCTCCCTCTTTGCCCCCCCTCTTGAATTTAAATCCTTAAAGGCATCAGATCACTGCTTGAAACTATCCCCTTCTTCCTCTTTCCTCAAATTTGGGACCAAAGACCAGACAGACTGTTTGCATCTTTACAAACAGTTTGCTCTAAGTCTTACTTCAAGAGCTTTTCTTCTCCAGTGCTGCCCACTAGGCTAAACGATGATTTTTCTGTTCTTTAAGTCCTGAAGTGAAATCCTGCCTAACAGTAGGACTCTGCTGACTGTTTGCTTCTCCTGCCTTCCCTCTTTCCAACCCAGGACCACAACAGCCTTTCAGAAAAAGAAATCAATGCTATCTGCCTGGATAAGAGCAGTTTGACCTTCCACATTATTCCAAATCTCAGAGTCTTTAAACTGGTCATTCCAACTTCAAGTTTCCCTCACTTTTACTCCTACCTCCTTATGCTCATCCTTCTCAAATCTATCCTCATTTTCTATGTCCTAAGCAAGAAATGATAGCCAAAAAGAAGATAAAAAAATAAAAAACAACTTTCAATGCATTCCTGTGAACTTCTAGACAGCCTTGAATGTGAAGCAGGGACATAAGAAGCTATTTTGTCACATTAACCAGTTAGTACAGGGAGTTTAATGGTGTCTAATGGCATCATCTATGTAACCAGTTCCTCCACTGGAACATAGATTTATCAGTAAAACTGAAGGAGGACAGTCATTAATTCTATTACACTCTTCTAAGAAGACTGCCGTGGTGAACCCACCTCCTGAAAAGTAAATTTTGGATGCTTTTTCTCTGCCTGAAAATGGAGAGAACCTTAGTCCCAACATCCTCTTGCTCTTACCTGATGCAAATCCGCTGCTTTCAAATTCCACTCTACCTTGTCTGCTACTTTATTCAGTTTGCCTCTAATTGTACGGCTTCTCCTGAAAGGTCAATGGTTCCTCATCTAGCTGATGGCCTCCCAATGGAGTCTGAACTGATTATTACCCCCTGCCTACTTATATAAGCTATGGTCAAGATGATGCTTGGCATTATTAAGATGTGATGTCCTGTCAAGGATGCCTTCACAGCTGGAAGAGCTAATGTGACAGCTCTGAGCTGGGGAAAAAAAAAAAAAAAAAAAAAAAAAAAAAAAAAAAAAAAAAAAAAAAAAAA
>NW_015090893.1:10905189-10928899 GCF_001431845.1 Calidris pugnax
TCTGCAATATTTGCCCTGTGCTGTCACACTGTGTGAGGGGGCCACACTGGCATCTATCATCCATTCCCCCAAAGGAGTCCTTCACAAGAGTGAATCTGCCTGCAAAGAAAACGGGGAGATTTTGAAGATGGCATGTGGAAAGCTGCCATAGGTCTTCCAGAAATCTTTTCTGAAAAATCTCCTAAGAGCTGACCCGGGGCACACAAAACCACAGCGCTTGTGAAATACAAAGTAATCACACTGAACTCTCTTTCAGCCATTTGCATTTTCAACAATTTCTCTTCAGAGAGATGCCCTGTGCCTACGGGAATATTTGCCTCTGTTCGCAGCTGACTTTTAATCTAAGTTGGAATCTGTTGGCTGCTCTTTCATAGTTGACAGTGAAGTTGTGGCTCTGCTAAGATAAGTGTTCTTTTTGTTGCCTCTTGTATAAAATTCCTGGAAGATGTGCCCTCAAACAAATCTCCCAGAATACTAGGGCAGAAATAAAGTAGCACCGCTATTACTGAAAGCTCTCAGCAAATCCCACACAGCCCAGGAGAATCCGATGGAAGATGTTGAAAAAAGATGCTCAGTACGGCCAGACGGAAGTAACAAACAATGAACAAATGTTGAATTATAAAGCTTGAAATCCAGAAGTATCTATTAATCCTTTAGATTTGTTACCTGATGCCTAGGATATTTTTTTTTTGTCCAAGTCGCAAGGTAGGAACTTTAAGCTGATGAATCTCAAATACAAAAGAGATCTTAGATTTCTAGAAGTAAAAAAAAATTAAAAAAAAGGAACGTTTTCTATAAAGTCAAAAAGTCAAAAGCAAGAGATTCTGGTTTCAGTGTTGTTTTTTTTTTTCATTGGGGGGTTTCATGGGATTTGTACTTGCACTCCTTCTAAGTATTTGAGCTTTGAATACTATTGAAAATATTAACAGCCTCAAACTTGCTGGCCCCCAGAAGTGATGCAACTAACCACCAAAAGTCTTCACAATAATATTACAAATTAAATTAGATCATCTCAGAGTTCACAGGCAAAGGAGACAAACCCAACAAAAGCCAATCTGTCCTTTGTAACTGAGGTGAAACTGAGCACTTGTTTCAATATGAGGACATTGTTTATTGATAGATTTAAAGACCGCTGTTTCATTATGAGAAATGCTTTCAAGCCGCAAGAACAGAAATATTCTTCCCATGCTAGTATGTTCAGCTGAAAAGCATCCTACATACACCAAGAAGCACAAGCAAGAGGCCAGCTAAAGACAACTCTTTGTATGGAAGAACGGGAAGGATAAAAAGAGGCAGAATTTCCCATGGAGATGGCACAATTCAGAGAGGAACCTTTGCTAATCCTAGGGGACCACTAGCTAGGTATTAAAAATGGGGCAGTGGATAACAGATCAGCTTCTGCAAGGACTCTTAGCCCTCACATCAGGCAAGGCTATGTGAAACGTGAAAAGCCGTTTGGAACATCACCTAAAAGCCTCCCATCTTCTCATCCAGTCACTACAGCGAAATATTTTTCAAGCATCTCAGCAGATTAAATACAGATGAAGCAATTACACAATACTGGAAGAGGGTTACTATTAAAGTTGTTTTTCATAAGAGGTCAGTTTTCACCAAAATGGGAATTAAAGAGTAAATAGCCATCCTAGACAGTAGTAGGATCCATAACAGTTTGTCTCCCAACATCCTGTATCAGAGCAGCAGCTCATTTCAGCGCATGCTAAAAAAAGACATTGTTAAGGATGAGCGTAACCCTTGCAACCCTCCCACTTCTTTGCTGCAGAATCAGTAGATCTGAAGTGTGTGCAAACAACACTTAAGCTCAGAGCCCCCTGAGGTAGTGTCGGCTACAGGCATGGTGAGAGCTGACAAGGCTCTCTGCTAAATGACCTCACCACGCAGAAAACATCCTATATTTGAAGGAAGCTCTTCAAGAACAAAAGAGAATTTCAAAGTCAAAAGGAACAAAAGATAAAGAGAATTGAGGTAGCCTGCAAAGTAACAGTAACACAGCTAAAGTCAGTCATACGAAGTCCCAGCTAGAAAGCCAACATAAAATTCTGCTTTCAAGAGGAAAAAGTCTTGCTTGCTATTTCCTTGTTCTGGGCTGTCCCACTGCAAATGGTGAGGATGAGCATTCTGGACTCCTCTACTTGACTTCTGCCATTCCTGCTGATGGGACCTTGGAAAATTTTAACATCTCTAGCAGACACACTGAAAACCGTTCAATTATTCAAAGACTAAAGTGCTAGATCGGAGTCAAGGAAACAGGATGAGGAGGCAGGTCTCAGTGCTGTGGTTCGCAGAGCACAGAATGGCTATAACCACAGCAGCGCCTGCGGTGTAGGCATTGAGCAGGGCTTCAGAAATCAAAGCACAGCATTTCAAGAGAAACAAGTGGGTTTAGGAGCCCAATTCTTCTTAAACGAATTGTATTTCTAAACCCAGCAATGGCTTTTTTGCAGATGTTTCATCTCCATCGCAAATATTATAAGTTGCACCCAAATTCCCAGCCCCTTTGCTAAAGCTGTTATCAATCTTTTTTCTTTCTCCAGAAATACTATCACAATAAGAAAAGCAAGACAGTTGATGCAATTTGTTTAATTAGTTGGGGAGCCTCTTACTGATGTGACATCATGCGAGAGGAGTTCTTAAAACTAAAGCACTTCAAGCGTGTAGGATTAGTAAGAACGTGTGTTTTGTTAGTAGTTTCCCAGTCAGAAAGACTGTCCCACTCAAATGACGACTTAGTGTCATGGGAATCATATTTCTTTTTTGCTGTTTTATAGCCACTCATCTTGAACTGACATTGTACAGCGCTCTTCACTGCTGGTGTCAGATGGTATATCAGCATCCAGAGCAGCCTCAGCATCTTCTGGATGAAAAGTTTCTATGATTAACTTTAAAAATGTCAATCGTTCGCCACGTTCAGTATTCAGGCTTGTTCATCAGTTAGTAATAACATTCCTAGCTGAACTGAAAATGTGTTCTGAATAAGTGCTGGGAAAAGGAAAGCTTAAACATTTGACAGCAGTTAGAGATGAAGCAGACTATACTTTTCATTTCCGAAATGAGGATGCAGTGATTTCAGCAGGCTTCTGCAAGAGAAACAGCTACAAGATTATGGAAACAGGCCTTTCCTTTTAGTTTTTATGACAACAGTTCTACATTTCTCAGCTCTGCCCTGCAATTAAAAGGGGAAGATACCAGAAATAGCTGAAAAAACAAGAGACAAGAAGGGAAAAATAAGCTGATTCCAGCTAGTCCCCTATTTTCCATGTGTGCCATACACATTTCATTATTAGATTAGAAGCTTCTTCCAGTACCATCTCCACTGGCTTTGAAATTGCCACCATTAAAGTACGTCACAAAAGTTATTTTTGGACCATGGATTGTGTTACAGAGAGAATCTCATTTTTAAAAATGTAATGGAGGAAAAGCATTCATTAGAGGACTGTGACAGCTGAGGAGAAAAATATTCATCATATTCAGAGGAAATAGAAGAGAAAAAAGCTTGGAATATGTTCTTGCTCTCTCAGCCTGAATACCTCTCTCTTCCCTGACTGGTGTCAAAGACGATCAATCAAATTAATTCTGCACATACTAAAAATCTTCTCCAAATCATTCAGCTCTAAAGTCACAGACTCTCTTCACTCACGCTGAAGTTTAGACTGCCACCTAAATGAAAAGGTGCTGGTTCCATGTGCTGGAAAGTAGGGGGATCTGCCATAAGTCAACCAACCTGATTTTGAGATACATACCAGTGTCTGCAACATGCATCGGTCATGAAGCCAAAAAGAAATGAGTAACAGATCTGTGATCACTTTTCATAGCAGTGCCTGTACCCACAGCCTTTTCCCATTGTCCTCTCGCCCATTTTCACAGGTTGGATGGTCTTCAGGCACCCCAATTCCCCAATGGGGACTGCCACCAGGGGACATCTGCACTGCTCAACACCACTGCAGCGTTTGAATGCTCTCAACAACAGTTTAAAACAAGAACACGGTTATCGAGCCAAACTCAGAAGTGAATAAAACATCGAGCTTGAAAAATCCCCCTGACTGGCAAAGGCAAGTGAATTCATGTCCTGCTCAGATGCTCAAAAAAAGACAGAGGAGAGGAAAAAAGTTCACATGCAAGAGAAAGGACAAGACCAATGTTGAACAGGAAGAGAAAATTTCTCCCACGCACAAGCAAATAAACTCCTCATGCATTATTCACGGGCTGTGCAGCTGGGGACTGGTACACCTCTTCTGGAAAGGAAAAAACCATTCAACATCCTCACAGCTTCAAAACTGCAGTATCACCCCAGGGAAAAGATTCAGGGAAGAGGCTGAGGTGTGAGGCAAGTTTACAAGTCAAACAGCGCAAGAGGGGTTTGGGTTTTTTGGGTGGTTTTTTTTTTTTTTACATTTTAGAGGCTGGATACTTATCTAAGAAAATGTTAGACAGAACTGGTCCAAGTTTGAAAATTATGCTCAGGATCTATACTAAGCAGAGAAGTGGGGGGCAGGAAGAGCAACTCTTAGCACAAGTTATCACAGCCACATGTAAAAGACAGCACATCCGCAGTCCAAGCAGATGTGGCTTTATTCCCTTTCTCAATACTGTCCTGATAAACTGAACCTTCACAGGACTTTGTCTCACTATTATTAATCTCCGTGCCCCCCTCCCTTCCCCAAGAGCGCTCCCCAGTTTCTCCATGCACAACACGAGCAACATTAATAAGAACCCGTAAGGGTCAGGAGAAAGCCTTGAGCCAGAGCTCTGGCAGAAATCCAAGCTGGAAGAGACACTGACTATGCACAACGGCAAGCGAAGACAGACAGCTTTTCCCCAAAGTGATATTTTAATTCAGAAAGGAACCTTCACTAATCTCGGGAAGGGTTTATTATTATCTGTGTAGCAAATGGGACTGTAGTTGGTCTACATAAAGCATTAGTTTCCTACAGGGCATTTTAGACTTTAAATGATGAAGAACCGGACCTAAACCAGAAGTCTGCTGGAACTCTGCTCTTACCTTTAATTTGATTTAAGCATGCATAAAGGCAGGGAATGAAAGTACAGCAATAACAAAAAGACCTCAGTGGAACGCAGGGCATGGGAGGGATGCCCCTGGGCTGGGATCTACACGGAAACCTCCCTCCCTCCTGGGACTGGCCCCCACATTGGGCTGCTGAGCATAGTCCTCCCAAACCAGTGGCTGGGAACTGGGAGACCCAGTGAGAGCTGCACTCTCTCCAAGCAGAAAATGCAATATATCGTCAGCGGAGTTGTCTTGCTGAAAGACATCTTTGCCTACAACATATCTCACTGGAAATAAATGGCCTCACTCATGATAGGTGCTTTGCTCTTGGGCCATATTTTTCAGCGTGTTCCCTCAGACACCAGTGAATTCTCCAACTGCAACGACCAGCTCTTGGCAAGACTCCTTCTCCACAAGTCCTCCCACATACTTGATAAAAAGAGCAATCATCTCTCATTGTGCATCAGGACAAGACTTAGCACAAGGGAACCAAAGTCTTGTTTGTGGATGCCAGCATAACAGAAATGCTTTGGAAAAAAAGGTTCCACCATGGAGCACAGGTAGGTATAACCAGCAATAGCCTTCCAGTGCAAAATTTCTAACCTCTCATAGGCTGAGACATTAAACACAAGGATGATGTTCACAAGCACTGACTTCTGAAATGCAGTAACTCACAGGGTTAAAGAGTACTCCAAATTTGTTATAAAACAACGATCCTGATCCTCCAACGTGGCACACATCCCACACCACTTCCCTCCCAGCCCCTCGCTCAAAGATGTACATTACAAAGGAGATTTCCTCTAAAGCTCTTCCTGTGATGAGCTTTACTGAAGAAAAGAGGGGAATCTAAAAGAAAGATAAAAGCCCAGGGATGTGGGTTAGAAGAGGTCAAAAAAAGCCACCACGTACTGTTACTGGGTTCACAGGAATGTTTCATTAAGTATTTTTTCTCTTCCCCATCCTGCACTGTAAAGTCTTTTTCCAGAATGCTCAAAGGTACCAATAATCAATTTAAAATATATGAAAAATAGTTAAAATGCATTTTTTGAAACTGAAAGCAGAGTGCTGTAGAGTAGCCATCATTAGGAAAATGGTCTGCTTAAAAGACATTTTCTCACATATCAGGACGACTGTGAAGCCTTTAAGAGTCTAAAAATATTTTTATAGAGATTGCTGGGTAGGAAGAGCTAGGTGGGGATTTTACAAAACCTCCTCTTTTAACCTGAAATGTGCAAGCTGTACCTACAGGCTTTTTAGTTATCTAATGTTCTCATCAACTGAACTACAATTAAATCCATACACTGATACCTACTGGCTGTTCCCCTCCAGGCTGATGATGACCAACATACAAAAGCTGAGTATCTTTCCTAACGATTATTACTCTGCCTTCAGGCTGTGCAATTCTCCTTTCTTTAGGACTGTGCAGTTCTTCTGTTTGGGATTCCAGTCCATGAGCAGATGCATCCTATTTCTAGCCATCCCTCTTAATGATGGGCCAGAACTGCAGCAAACTCACTGAGCATCCAACTCTCTTCCCAGTGAAGTTGAGGGAAACTTTGCCAGGATTCAGTCCTCTCCACTCTGGAGGAGATCCAGCCAGGTGTCTCATCCTCCTGCAATCTGCTCAGCTCCACTGACTCATGGAGCAAGCTCGCCCAAAATTTTGCAAAAGAACACACCCAGGGAAATCGGTGGGATTCAGAGCTCCACAGGATCATTGTTTAAGCAGCAGCTTGGAGTCCAGGTTTCGGCGTGACACACGTGTCGCCATTGGGGCACCCTCCATGGACCCACATCCTTCAGCACAAAGCACCCTCTGGCACCGTAGATGTCAAGCTCCCCGTCAGCAGTAGGTCTTGGTGTGCCCAAGAGTATTCAGCTGGATGACACGGCACGCTGAAAGCGTGCCACCATCCCCTCTTTAATTCTCACTGTGCAGACCCATATTAACTGTAATTGGGATAAATTACTCAGAAAACATAATAAAAATCTCACAATGTAACTCCATTCTTTGATAAACAACCTAATACACAAATGCTGCCAGTCAATCTGATATGTCCAGATATTTGATATTTTTATTAAAAAACAAAAAAAAACCAACCAAAAAAACAAACAAAAAAACCCCAACAACCTACAGCTTTCTACTACTTGCATCAGAAACCAGACCAGAAAGCTACAAGAAGATTTGGGGCAGGGGCATAATAATTCAGAGACTTTCAGGTCAGGCAGTAGGTTTGTCATTAAAATGATAATTCAAAGCACTGCAGGAGGCCCAAGCTAAGCACCATGGCACTATCTGCTCTCTACCACGCAGCAGATCCTCTGTATCGTCTCCTATTTTTATCACTAGAATACTTAGCTTCATTACTCTGAGAAGTGGATGTGATTGATCAGACAGGGATTACTCCTTTCTCTTACTCAGCTGCCAGTTAATTAAGCCAAGTTGTTTAAAGCCTATTGCAAAATTAGGAGAAATATCACCTGGTAAGCAACACTGAAATTGGAAGTCACTAGTCCAGCCTCACAGGCTTTCCCCACTGAGCCAACACCAGAGCAAGAACATCTATAGCCACCAGATTTTAGCCCGAAGAACTGTCCAGGCACCAGACCTCAGTCCTGCTCCCCACTGTCCGAGCTTCCTCAGCTCATCCAACAACAAAAACAGGATCATTACTGAAAAGTACAAATCCTGCAAAAAGTAAACAAGCAAGGACAAAATCAAACACACCAGAGTTTGTGCTGCAGTTTAACAGACTGAAGAAAACTCTCTAAAATAAATGGCAAATTTTCTCAGCTGGGGAGGATTTAGATCAGCACCAAGTCCCCAAAATTGCATTATATACTAAGGAAAAACTTTTTATTATTCAGATTATATCAATCCAGATGAATAGGCTCCTGGAAGCAGTGAGACATTAAAGAAAAAAATAAAAGGAAATTATCATTAAGAAGGAAATAAGGTTGGAAAGAGAGTTCCTTTAGTCACTGAGGACTCTATTACCAAATACAGCTTTTACATGAGTTAAAATATCAATGCAACTGGAGACTTAAAAAAAAATAAAATCAAAACAACTAGCAAGAACTTAGGTCAAACGGTTTTCAGCATTTCAGACTTCTCAACACCATTTCTTATTTCAACTGTATTTTCCTTTGCCATTTTGATTTCTTACTTCTATTCATGCTGGGTTTGGATGTAGTAACCAAACTGCACCAGTTATTTCTTCTTTCAGTTTGCAGCTAATAAATTTCTAGACTCAGGAATGAGACAGCAAAGGCATTTTCTTTTAATTTGGAGAACTGTAATGAGGAGTGTTTCCCCTTGAAACATTGAACCAGTAGTTTGAAAATTAATCCATGTTTTCCTTTCTGGAGAATGATAAACAGGAAGAAAATACCATAACGTATAATTTATGCCAGTGAAATTTTCTGAAAGATCAAAAACTGATGGATACTAAACAGTTAACATTCAAATTACACAAACGATGAGGAGGAGTGCAATGTACTTACTGAAATTAAATGTACCTGCTCTCTGGGTATAAATCCAGCACCAGCTATTCCAAGCTCCCTATATTAAATTTTATTCATGAAGTTCAAACTAAGATTATGCTGATAAAATGCCAGACTGCATCTGCACTCCTCGGCAACAATACCAATGATAATTCCTGTTGCTCCTTTGCTAAATTCAGTATCCTTATGTTTTATTGCAGCCGCACCAGACCCTTAACCTAGCCAAGTTTGTGCTGCCAGTTGGCATTATAATACTTCCAAAAATAAACATACTTGTAGTTCTGCTTTTTTGGCTCAAAAATGTCCATTTCTCTTCAGCTTATGATCAGTCTAGTCGCTAACATGCTCCCAGTTGTCCTAAGAGACCCCAAAGGATATAGACAGGCACAGCATAATTGCCAGGGGGTGCCTCCCCCTCCCCTTTCTTAAGTGCTCCTTTTGGAGATGTTTCTTCACTGCACGAGTTTAAACAGAGAGTGGATGTCTTTTGGAAAGTCATATTCTGGCTCCACCAGTAGTTACAAGCCCAGCAGCAGAATCACCTGGTCTATACTGCGTAGGAGACAGGAGTGCTTGGATTTAAAAGACATCCTCCCTTCCTACCTGACATTTAGGTTTCTGCATACCCTCTCCTACCTGGGGGGTATGCAATATTATGCCTTTGGGCTACCACAGGTTAAATTCTTGAGTGCTCAGGATCACATTTTTGAAGCGCTACTACCACAAACGCTCCGTAGTAGCCATCTAAGCCATGCTTCCTACCAAAACATCTCCATCTCCTAAGCACTGCGGCAACTTTGGGTAACAGTGTTCAGTTTTATATACTGTTCATTAAACAGACATAGTTAAGTGAGGGAGAGCACAGCAGACAACGCTGCAAATGCACCAACATGTTAAATTAATCATTCATGTTAAATGAAACAAATAACCAAACAAGCGGTCTAGAAAAGAGAAGACCAGGAAAGCATGCAAGAGGCATCATCAAATTGTGCAAACTGATTAAAATGAGGAGGTAGAACAGCTGGTCGCTGTGTGCACCAAGGATACGACATGAATGACCAGTTTAGTTTACAGCAATGAAGATACAAGTTCAATGATAAAGTCTTATTGCCCAGACATGACTGCCTTAATATGTTAAAAATGCAAAGAGGTATGAGATGCTAACGCTTAGCTTGCATGCAACAAGGAAGGATTTTTTGCAGAAAATACAACACATGATGTACTGGGCCAGATGCTTCTCCAAACCTACAGCTCTTTGGCTTCAGTCTTAAATGAAAGCCATTTAAGGGGGGCTTCATTTGAAACAGATAGACATGAGCATAACTGTCAGAGAACCATGAAGTTCATCATTTGTTCATCACAGATCCCAAGGCAAAAATAATTTTGTCCTGAACGGTTACATAATACCTCGTGTTAATAAAATCCAAGGAACCCACGTGTGTTCAAACATTTCTCCGGATCGTTGCATTGCTGTCTAGGCTTTTAATGACCCCTATTTCCAAATACAGCTTCCTCAAAACAGATTACAGAACAGCAACATCACTTTAATTTGCAGCAGTAGGTAGGCAATATATGATAATATAATAATACTTCAACTAACATATTTTACTTCTTTTATTTAATAAGACAAAGCATATTAAGAATGCAAATACCCTATGCATTTGCATCTCCTTTCCTTCCTCGCTATCCAGCTCCTCACAGCAGTATCTAGCCCTGTAGAGAAGACCTAGCAACACATTTTGTTACCATTATTCTTCCCAGAAACAGATAATGTGTTTTTATATGATTACAGAATTCAGTCTTAGTGAGACCCTTAAGTAGTAAAGCACATCTTTAAGTGAAATGATTTATCGGTGACTCCTAGGGACTCACAACCTAGCACTGAATAGAGGTTTTATCACTGAAATGCAGACAGTAAAGAGAATTACTTGGAAAAAACTTCTCCCGCATCACTATACTTCTTTTTATTTATTTTTTTTAAGAAAACACCAAATGCATTCATTTGGTTTGGGGAGGGGCAGGAAAGTTTAATGCAGAAGCTTTCGAACATAGACCTCAGAATGGAAGAACATTTTTCCTTAAGTTCAGATTCTGATTCTGTGCTGTGCCTTGCATTTGCTTCCTGTTCATATTTACCTAACCCGTGAATCAACTATTAACCAAGCTACACAAACTTTTCAAGTTTTAATAGTACATATTATGTAATGCAGAAAGATCTCAAAGGACCAAAAACCTGCCAAAAAGTACAATATTAAAGAGAAAGAGACCAAAAATGGTTTGTATGAGACAAGCCCAGCTCACAACTACACAACACACTTGCTGTTGACTTCGCAGACACAAAACACCTCAGCCATCAGTATTCTTAGTCTTAATCCTCTTAAATTTTTAAGATAATTTAAGAGTTATGCTTGATCTAAGTTAATTAAGTCTTTAATTAAGCAATAATCCCTGACAAATCACTGCTATACGTAAAGGAATGGCCAGTGTCCCAGACAATTTGACACCAGCGTTGTTCAGAACCATAACTTCCCCATCACCTTCTAAGCCTTTCCTCAAGCAATAGATGAGCTTCAAGAAGTTCTCACCAGCCATTAAATACTTTGAGGGGAGCTTTCGGGCAGGGCAAGAGCTATTTGGAGTGAAGTCCCACACGTTAGGACAGTGAAGTTTGTGAAGTCCATTACTCACAAGTCAGAAGGTCCTTTGATGCAGTAATATAGGATAAGCAATACAGTACCTGCTGATAAAGCCTAGATGATATAGGACAACCCCAACTGCATTTAGCTCTTCAGCCCAAACAGGAGTCACAGCCAGAGCACCAACACATCCCAGTATTATTAAAATGTATTCATGAATACAGACACGCTCACACGCTTGCTAAGGAAAGCTGAAAATAACCATTTGAATTGCTGAGCAGCAGTTTCAATTAATAGGTCTATTTTCCCCATCTATGGGCAGAGGCTTTGCTTGCTTAACTCCCATTAATGTTAACAGAGTTGGACTTACAAATCCCTACCCGAGGTGGAATACTGACGTTCCTACTGCTGCGCCTTTTCCGAAGTTAAAGCAGAGCAATTGACTTTTTTTTAACCTTTGCTTATTTTGCTCTCTCTCAGGAGCTTTAAATGTAAACTTAAAAAATGATGAGCATTACCTTGAGAAGAAAATACATTGTTTTGCCTTTTTCGGTTTTTAATCAACAAGCACAGCCATCCCAATAGACCAATTATAAACCGATTCAAATAAGAAAACAAATCTGTATACGGCGGTATTAAGATAAGTCAAATAGAGCTTACAGGTCAAATTTCTTGAGATGAAGCCTTTCCATCTTAAATAGAACAAATATTCCAGTGGTTTCTGTGTTTACTCCCTTTAATTCAAAAAATTAAGCTGATACTTCTGAAAGGCAGATTATGCAACAAGAGATACCACTAAAACCTGGGGAAAAAATAGAGAAAAAATGAAGTGTCAAAGGATTCTGGTCCCAGTCAAACAACTCAGTATAAGCAACATTCGTGCTGCATTTTCCATTGTGGTCCGGTTCACTAAAAAGTTTGCTATGAGCTGGGTGCCTAATTCACTAGTACAGACTATCGGCACTGACTAAAGGATTCTGGTCCCAAACACCTCGGTGTAAGCAACATTCATGCTGCATTTTCCATTGTGGTCCAGTTCACTAAAAAGTTCTCTATGAGCTGGGTGTCTAATTCACTAGTACAGACTATCGGCACTGACATACATACGAACAGTAGAGGCAAAATCCCAAAGATCAGTTCACCCTCACCAAAAACAGCGAGACTGAGAACCCATTTCACTCAAACAAAAAGCAAAGCAGTGTGGACGCTTCGGATGGTCAAAAACCGGTACCAGTGTCATTGCACGGGACAAACTTCCCCTGAGCATCAACACAATGAGCTGTGAACTCCAATACTGGGCAAATTAAGAGTCCAAGATAGATCAGACAGAGCATGCACTGAGATCCAGCCTGAAGTTCATCAGGGCTCTGCCTGAAGCAGACAAGGTGCAATGGGTGCGAGAAGGAGCTGCCTTCCCACCAAGATCAAGAGCGACACGCTGTTCGCTGACAGCTTGTCATAACACTGTCTCGAATATTTGGGACTTGCATTTTCAAAAATCTTTTCTATGCTAATGACTTCCTACAGATGTTTTGAAATGTTTTAACTGTTCTGGTTTGATTCAGGGAGCCAGTGATACTGTGATTTGAAGTGAACACAGCAAGAGCTGCAGCAGCGAACCCATCCTGGATATCCAGTAGCAAATTCCCATCCTTCCTGGGAGAGTGGGGTGTGATGAAAGATGGGGACAGAGTACTGATGGGACAAGAGGGCTGTGAGTACCTACATCTCTCAGAAAACAGAATTTCCATTCTGCATGAAACCTTGCCTTTTTGAACTGACTTTTCAAACCAAGCGAGAAGAAAAGGTCAACATTTCTATATACCAGAACTTTTTTAATGTTGATTCCGAAGCACTGACATCTCCCTAACAATATCAAAACAATCTCAAACATAAATACGGCACCAAATAATAAATCCAATAGTCAAAAGGAAGTCAAGCATAAAAGCAACACACAATGTGTAAACATCCCCCTATCAAAACAAGGGCCAAGCACCACATGTGCCCACAAAATGGTTCACTGTCAACGCAGCTACATTTTCAGAGGACCCCACCTGTTTCTTCTCCATTTCCTTCTCACTCTGCTGTTTGTCCATGGCTCGGCATCAGATTTTGTTCACAATGCAGTGCCTGCTTAGCGTTTAAAATTCAACTGTCCTATTACATCTCCAGAATTATTTAAACCTCTTCTTCCCATTTTGCTATTTCCTTATCATATATCATTAAAATTAAGTGTTATAAAGTTGTTTGGGATTTTTTTAAGCAGAGAAAACAGTAAGGAAACCAGCCACCATCATCCCCAATCCACACGCATGATCTTCCTTCTAACGTGACTGACATACAATGGTCGAAAAAGCAACACAATTTCTCTCTACCACTAATGCAGCTGGGAAGAAACGAGCAGGCTTTTGGGTTCTGCATCCCTTCACCAGACATTTAAGTTGAATATATTTAGACTCAGGGACTCTTAATAAAGGCCAATTATGCTAATCAATAAAAAAAAGCAGGGCAAGATTGAAGGGAGTAGGATTAATGTGAATAAAGAGAAGGGAGAATACATGAGATCATTAAGATTATGAAAGGCAATGCCATAACACACGGGGAACAGCTCACAAGCAGCAGAAGCCACTCAGACCAGTGATGCCAAGGGACTTCCCGCCTTTCAGCTACCACCAATGACAATAACTTCAGTGTGATTTGTCAAGGTGACTTGTGGCCCCCCAGCTTTGAGAACTGCAAACAAAGTAAGAAGTTCCTCAAAGGTTCAGAGCCTTTTCTTTAAGATGTGCCAAGTGCAGCTGATGAAGATGCTCAGATGCATTCAAAGTGCAGCAGAAACCAAACGGCCAAACACTGCCAAGTACCAGAGAAGACATTTTAGACTTATCACATAAAGAAGTATTTTAATTTCCCAAGAAAACCTCCCAATGGGTCTTATTATGGATTTGAAATAAGGTAAGGAATTTTTCTCCCATTGCGAATACAACTCGCCTGAAGCTGGGGAAGAAACCAATCACAAGCTTGACTGCGTGTGCTTCAGCACAGATGATCTTTCTCACTACATTTACGCTGTTACTCTTTTTACAGGGACATCACTGCTGCCTGACTTCCTACCTTCTCTCCACACCTCCAGCGGTTAATGAATCATTCACATAGTGAGATTTTCTGGAAAAGTTAAGGAAGAAATCTTCTGGGTAGAGGAAATAAGTTGTTACAATAACAAGCAATTTACTATCTGAATGCTACGCATACTGTATCATCTTATTTGTATTTCACAGTTAATCTCCCAGCTCACAAAAGTTTTATCGGATTGGAGGCATGTGCTGTATTCCCCTTTATAAAATTTTACAGTCCCTTGCTATTCTCAGGGCTTGTTTTATAGGCACAATTTGCTGCTTTAATCTCACCCAATTGTCATGTTCTAAATCACGGTGTATAAAAATGTCTTAAAAGGAGAGATGCGCTGAAGGGTAGTACTTAATTACACTTACTGCCTGATTTAAATGTTATCTGTGCTTTGCCAAGTGCCAGGCACGGAGTAACCCAGCAGTGCAAATCTGCATAAACTGATACAAGTCATTATTGGGCTTTTAATAGTAACCCTGTTCTCCTGTGCAGCATTCTGATGAAGGTGTGTTCCTCCTCCTCCTCTCACATTGGCTTGTAAGAAAATTAAGTTAGGAGGTTGGGGAAGCTGGTAATTGGTAGGGTCTTTCCAGTCACTCTTCCCTAACTTATTTTGATCTCCTTGCAGAAATCTTTGTCAAGACATTTCACTGGTCATCTTCTTGAGTCTAACGTGTCCTAATGAAACTGGAAAGCAGAGTGCAGAAAAACCATTTGTTCAATGGTTTTCTTGTTCCTTTTGTAGTACTGCCACTCCAGAAGAGCTTCTCTTTACAACCCTCTCCTCCCAAATCCCCAAAATCAACAAAAAAAACCCCAAGCCCACCCCAAATTAAAAATACTACCAAAATTTCAGGCAATTAATCACTTGCTTTCTGAATTCCTTCTCCCCCACCTAAGCGAGCACATCAAGGGACTGATCTGTCTCTGCACTAACTACACGAGACATGCAGTTAAAGCCTCTGGCTCAGGGGAGCAGAAATGCAGCTTGGAGTACAACAGACCCAAAGACTTTCTACTTCACGCTCCAATCCCTGCTCCAACCACACACAAGACAGATCATCACAGGACCACTTTAGCTATTTCCCTCTGAACTTGAGGAAAAGCAACAGAGCAACCTTCTTTGCTTGGGCTCATCATATTTAATGAGCCAGTGGAGGTAGGATAAGTACTACAACTCCCAGTAATCTACCCAGCAGCTTTATTTCTGGTCCATACCACCAACATAAATTCAATTCACCTTTTTGTTGTTGTTGTTGTTCCCTTGGGTGTGCTGTACTCACGGTTCATCACTGCCAAAGTCTAGAAGGGACTAAAACATACTATTTTGTGCCAAGCGCCAGGCAAGTAAATGTGAAAGAACATCGCTGAGTCAATCTCAGATACTCAGCAGCTTTCTATTCACATGAAATTTCTAACTTCGTATTCAGTTCAAAGAATGTCAGAGCAGTCCCAGTTATGCACTACTACTTCTTTACCCATTTCTGTAGCATGGTTCTGATCATGAGACATTGGCATTGCTGCATGCAAGATAAACAACATTGCCCCTTATGGGTAAATGAAATGTGTACATGCTACTGTTACCACTCACAACTTGCACTACCCTTCTTTCAGCCTTTGAAAATAAGCAACTGTTTTAAGCAGCCTTCTGGCTGAAGCCTGGTGCAGAGGGTGGAATAAAAGGGGAGGGAAGAAACCCAACTCAGAATAATTAGGCATTTTATCACCTGATTTTAAGTGTTTTCTCAAGCCTGGTGGTGTGAAATACTAACCACCCCTCAAGCTGCACAGAGACCTGAAGTAATACAATGCCTTGCGCAGCAGAAGCTGAGCCCTTCAGAAGTGATGGGTCCAGCAGCAGCTTTTCCAGCTCAAGGTCAGCATAATCCTAGCAAGACCCTGGTAGGATGACTGTGCTTCAAGCAGTTCCCCAAGTCCAGCCAGTGGATCCTGGGCAACGTGCCTTCCTTCGGGCAGAACAAGAGGAAGGATATGAGGTAGCAAAAAAGCTATAGTATCGGGAAAATGCTGTTCCCAAGAACCTCATTCACTCATTTTCTCTTAAAATGAAGAGCAATATTTTCCAGACCGCTGGTCTCTGAAGCCATGTGAAGAAGTTCACATCTGTCTCAGGGGATCCCATCACACCTCAGCAGTGATTTTAATTAAAATTTTGATGACAAAAGCGCGTAGTCCTCTGCAAGTAATTTACAGAGTTAAAGATGACGCATAACTCCAAAGTGCCTCAGACCCACTGAGTTATAAAACTATAGGCTTAGAAGTAATGAGTTGCTGGCTTGGTTCAGGACTATAAAACATTCCCCCATGTAATGGCTTATTTCTGTGGCCACAGACTAAAATTTCTCTGGAGGCAGATCAACCTTGCCATTCCAGGAGCAGCCGCACATTAGAGGATTGGTGCAGCAAAACCTTCACTTTTCATGGTGGTCATATCCCCCTCCTTGGAAAACTGGCTCCTCTGATGGGTCTCGCCACACTCCTCTTTCCAACACCCGATGGAAATCCTAGGGCTTCTTATCTCCAATGAAGTCACCTTTTTTTTTTTCTTCCTTTTTCTAAAGTAATAATATTACAGGATTAATTACTTCGCAAGGTCTCTATAAACTCATCTGCCTTTGAAACATCTACAAAAGCACAAGTGAAATTCCAGAGATAAACAAACACAAACTCCCTTTTAATTAAGCACTGTGCCTCTCTGCAGGGGGTGACAGAGTGAGCAGATGCAGGGGGGATTGCCAATTAAGATACAACTTCTTTGATAGGAAGGGTACAGCCATACACAGGAGGAAAAAGGAGAGGAACTTGCCATCCAAGTCATTATTTTAATTGGCTGCTCAGAAAGATTATGCATTCCCCACATCTGATGCTGCCAAAGAAGTATTACTGATCCAAAATACTAAAAAGCCATCAAAACATGTTCTAAGCTGCTTGCGCCATGTTAATACTAATGCTACCTGTGCTCCTCACTCATCCTGTTTGAGAAAGCTGTAACACTGGGAGCTAATTCTCAGGGTTAATTAGACAAAGAAACAGAGAACTCTTGAATTTCATTTCCTATTATTGATCATTATTATTCACTGAACACCAGGCATTTTTGGCAAAAACTTCTCGAAAGGAATGCTCAATATTCCTGGCCTAACTCAGTAAAAAAAAAAAAACCACATGCATAGCTTAAAAAAAACACCAAGAAATTACATGAATCGGGATGCACTGATTTCGGAGACCTCAGGATGGACTGGTCATCTTCTGCATAACATCCAAATATTTTCTGTGTGTTAACCTTTATTTTCTGTGATCCTAATGGTGATGCTGTCATTCTCTCAGCTTCATTAAAGAGCCACATATTAACTTTCACTTCTGTTTTTCTCTGGTTCTAATGGAAATGCAAATCAGTTTTTGCATGGCTGGTTCCACGCCTTTGTATCCTTTGGGGAGGAAAAAAAGGCAGGAAACTGAGAAATGGTTTGTTTGATTTGCAGCCTGCTCAGGCATCTTGATTTTCCCTCCTTGTACACTATGTCTCAACCACAGAGGCCTGAGCACTGTGCAGGGGAAATTTCAGGCAGGGGAACCCAGAAAAAGCAGCAGCTGCTTTATCTGAGCCTTCTTCCCCTGAACACGACGGCTCTGTCATCCAGCGCTATCAAAACACAACAGCAGATTGGGATTTCACTGTCTCCACTCAAAATAAATGAGTGCGACAGAAAAGGACCCCTTGTCTTTGTGAACAGAAGAAAAGCACATTTCTTATCGGGAATGGGATAACCAGAAACGTATTCCTGCCTTGGGAAGAGAGCCCAGGCTGCAGAGGTAAGGTGGGACAGAGAAGCTACTCTCTTCTGGTTCTCTCCAGCTGGCAAATTGCAAATAGCATCATTAATAAATCTCACAGTTGTACACACAGCAAAAACAATTCTGGCCTTTGTGGATGGACAAAAAAAAAAGCCTGTAAAGGTGAACCATATAGCCTCAGAGCACTGCAGGCTGTGAACTGGCTTTTTAAAAGATAAATATATGCAATTTGAGAGCGGGAAGTGAAAAAGCCACCAACTTGCTGGTTGGAAGATATATCAACAAACATGTTCTTGGGAACCAGCAAAGCCTTCCAGGGCCACAGCCCTCCCAAGGGCCATCACCTCCCTTACCCTCCCATGAACTACACCCCATTACCCACTCTTTAAAGCATGTTGCTCTACTAATTACAGTCCTTCTCCTCATTACTAGTCCAAATTGATTCACAGACAAAGTATATCTTCTGTTCTTGATCCAGTACTTTGTTTTAACTTACTTCTTATTCTCCTTTGTACTCCTTTCCAGCTTTTAACTAGTGATCAGGATGCTTTTCAGCCTTCATTTTCCTTTACTCATCTCCTGTAAGGGCTCCTTTCAGGGCTTTCATCATGCCACTGATTTTCCTGTAATCCTGGCCCAGTTTAGGTTCATCTTTCTAAAGAAACAGTCACTAGGAGTACCAGTACTATTCCAGTAGAGACATCACCAATGATATTTCCACTGTCATCACCAGAAAAGGCTCACCTGATCTGTTATCTACCTCTGACCTTCCACAGCTTCATTTCAGATAGCACTCATAGACCAGCCGATGCACGTCTTACTCCCCTGTTGCTTTTAACTGCAGAGCTCCCAGCTTAAGGACAAATCCTTACGACTCCTTCAGTGCACGACCTTATACCCTGTCTTGTATTACCAATGAGAGGTCACCTTTTCAAAGCACAAGCAACTGCAAACCAAAAACTGTAAGAACAAAAGCCCTTATTTCCCATTAAAAAAAAAATAATCAAAAAACAAAACAAAAAAAACCACCAAAACATAACAAAATGAAACAAACCCCTATCTTTCTCTCTAGGAAGTGCCTCAATGCCACTGTCAGGACAAAAAAAAAAAAAAAATGGAGAAAATAAGAGGAAACAACTACGATACCCTCCCTTGACTTGCTCACCCTGGGACAAATGCTTCATTTCCCCCTTCGGGGGCTGCTTGCAATCCTTGACCCCAAAGCACTGGGGAGTTCTTTGGGAAGAGCCTCCCCAATGTGCCATCAATACTGAATAAGGTCCCTTCCACCCTAGAAGATTCTGTGATTCTGTGATGCTGTGAATATCCATCGACCCCCCCAGACCCTCTCAAGCCACGGCAGATGGAGGAAGTGCCAGACCCCAGGCTGAAACTGTCCCTCACCCCTCTCACGTTGTCTGGGTACAGCACTGGTCCAGTGCTGATAAAATACACTAGAGCTAGAACAGCTTCATAGTACTGCCATACTCAGTTACTAATCACAGTCTGAATAAAATGCATGAAAAAGTAAAGGAATTAAGGTTATTTAATTTATGAATGAAAAGTTGAAAAAGGAACCTAATTACAGCTAATTAATTCCTGCACATGGGAAGTACATCTCTTACTACAAGGCTCCCTCATCCAGCAGAGTTCTAGTGCCTGGAAATCAAAGCCAGATCCACCAAGGCTCAGAATGGAAACATGATGCATTTTTTCAATAAAGAGGAAAGTGCTTCTATCTTCAATTTCCTTAGGCAGATCCTCCATCACTTGAATCCACTTGGTGGATATTGATCCACCAATATCACTAACTAATTCTGAATAATTTTCAAAAAGAAAAAATTTTTAAAAGAAAGAAAGGAAATGGTGTTTCCAAAGACACAGAAGGCAAGCAGAGAGAAGAGGTGGGGAATCAGTTCGATCTAGGCAGCTAATTTAAGCATCCAAGTCAGGAACCTCAACTCCTCACATACTCTCAGGAGAGAATCAGGCTCTAAATTCAGAGCTTTGAATCACCCTGTGGAGGCCCTAGTGACTGTATATGGCCTTGAGGCTCCCAAATTAGACACCCGAACTTAGCTGTGGCTACAGCTATTGGTCATCTTTTTTTGGTTAACACTACAGGGATTTGGACACCTAATATTGCTTTTAATTTTTTTTTTGCTTAACAAGTGTGCAATGGCATTGATGTAGGAATGAAAAAAAGTAAGAATTATCATTCCTCCTTTAACATTCATAACAGTAGTGACAACAGTCTCAAAAGTCTAGTCTCCTTCTAGGAGAAAGAGATATTGTAACTAAAGTACAAGATACTCTGAATATCTACAAGCTTACTTGTAGTTAAAATTTACTATCTGCAACATGCTATATTCATACACTTGATATTTCAGCCTCTAAAATTAATATAGATACAGAAAGTGACACATCTTTGCCATAAAAAAGGACAAAGCAAACTTCATGCCAACAGGCCGTGGGCACACAAAACCACAGAAGTTGTTTTAAAGATATTATGGATGCAAATCACACTGATGACTTTTTTTGCAGACAGATTTCAGAATTCCTTGTTTCTACCCCTGGCACATTTATCCTGTGAAACAACTCTTCCATTATTGTACAATTTCAAAAGCAAGCAAACACCAAACCTTCACCTCTACTCTGTTAACAAGAACCCTCTTAAACATAGCAGTTCTTGAAAAACAGTATTAAAGCAACTGAACTTGCACATAACTCTCACTGGACTTTATCTGGCACAGTATATTGTCAGAAAGCACCAAATGCAGGTTGGACTCACATTATCTGTAATAAGACAGACAGTCCTTCATTTTAACAAGGTACCACTGCCAATATCAGCCCTGCTGTGTAAAACCCAATGCAATGATTTTGTTATTTATACCGGGGCAATGAAACCCAGTGAGATGGGATGTGATCGAAGGCCCCTTCCAGCAGCTGGCACACGCTGCGTGGTCACACAACGCCTTCGAGAAGCAGCTTACATCCATACACCCTGCACCATGGCGGGTACCAGGGCACAGCTGGGCAGCACAGCCCGGAACAAACAACCACACACACACACCACCATTCAGCCCCGCACACCTATTTCAGAGGGAAAACAAGCTGTTTCAACAAGGGCAATAAGAGTTCGGTGATTCCCCCCCAGTGAAATGTTTAATTTTTCCCATCCGCCATCACAAGGCTGATGCAGTGAGGCTGGATGGTTTCTTCATACAAAGAGATGCCAATACTCCTGGGACCTATCCCTCTTCCAAGTCACTTCGGCAGCAGCAAGGGTTGAGCACCATGACCAGATTGGGCAAGCAACCCTACAAACCCTACGTGGGCTCTCAATCTCCATTAATGGAGCAACAGGTTAGTTCTCTTCCCTCCTGGCTTCCAGGCAGCTCTAGACCCCTTCAGCAGAAGCCAGCGAGTTGCCTATTGTTGTTCCTCGGACACACGTTTCTAACTGACCTTGCTCAAGAACATGCCATGCTTCAGGCCTTACTTCCATCTGCACATAGAATTTCCACCCCTCATTACAAAGGGCAACGATGAGCAACACCACTAGGTTGCTTGAGTTGCACCAACAGCGACTCAGCACAGCGCAGAGTGACCAGAGCCATCTCTCATGGCTTTGTGGGGACAGCACAAGGATAGCAATGCAGACAGTTTGCATTTGGAAATTCTGGTCTTGCCAACAAGAGCACTCTTCAAAGAATGTTAAGTCACTCTCACATTCAGGTCTCTGTCTTCTTGGGACCAAATAACTGGAGCTGTGGAAATTTTATTTCTTTCGGCTGCCACCACCCCAGGGTGGCTCACAGCTCAGATTGCAGCTGCTCCGTGAATACAAAAGCTATTTCAACTCTAACTGCAGGTGTGCAACTGAGGCACAGAAAAACCCAGAAATAAGGGAGGGAAGAACAACAAAATTAAGTGGAATTACCACAGAATTTTATGTGGAAGTCATCCACTTACTGTCTGTTTTAATCACAAATTTTTGAAACTATTACCTGAGTCTACTTACCGCTGAAACAGGTAGCCCAGACCTCATCGTTAGGAGGACGGAATGCACTTCTACAACTAATGCCCCTTTTTAATGCAAGGTCACCATCGTGGATGAGAGAGAAAATTCTTGATGAGACAAAATTTGGAGACAGTGCAGATTTACACCCGATGGTCCTGTAACCTCTGGACAAGACTTTCCTCACCCTTCAGTGAACAAGATGACAATTTAGTGAGTAAATGCTTTCTGCTGCTAGAGCAGAGAGGTTTGAGAGCTCTATTAGCCTTGGCACATAAGGTCACAAGGAACATGTATCCACCACGACCTGGTGCTTCAGGAGAGACCAACAGCACAAAACAAAAGGATGGATCTGGGAATGTCAGCCGGACCCTTCCAAGGTAAGTATTTACAAGGACTGTAGTGTTTTCCCCACTGCGTTTCATTACAAGACTTCACATATGTATTTCAGATTCTCCTGCTGAGAACGTAGATAAGCTTCTAACATTAAATTTTCCATAAAACAGAGTTACAATACAAGGCTAGTGACAAATGCTGGCATCAGAATCCTGCAGTACCGGTACTCTGTTAGGGTTTTGTAGAGCAATGAACAAAGATGTAGAGAGTAAAATAAAAGTACCTGCTTTTCCCAACTTGTAAGTTTTATTTCTGGAACCTTTAAAACTGAAACACGCATGGGGCTTCGAGCAACCAGGTCTAGTGGGAGGTGTCCCTGCCCATGGCAGAGGGGGAGTGGAAGTAGGTGATCTTTAAGGTTCCTTCCAACCCAAACCATTCTATGATTCTATGATTGAAGTTCCTTTGCTGGGCATGCAGATGGAGCCCTATGTCTTGATACTTCCATATACAAGAGGGGCTTAAAACCTCAATACAACATTTGGTTTCAGTCAACATGTGTTATAGTGTTCAATCTATTCCTCACAAAAAATACATTAAGGCTTATTACCATTAATAAAGTCTCATCTTGTACACCTTAGGGCACTGCTTTGAAAATTTTCATGGTGAAATTCAGCAGTGACGTGCAGTGTAACATGATAACACCATGGTGACGTATCACGCATTATTTTCATCATTTGTGATTCTGACCCCGCAACTCTGAACAAAGCTGTAATGTTGCAGTTCAGAGTGGGACAAAAAAAAACCTCCACAATATCCACAAAATATTATGTAAAACATACCCCAATTCTTTCATTGCCTTTTCACAGCTGAACATTTCATTAAATAACAAAACGTTCAAAGACATAGACCACAGGGTTTAAATGCAATGCAAGAAAAATTCATAGAAAATATAATAAAGAATAGAAACAGTGGGTGCATTATATACGTAGGAAGAGTCTGAGGTTTTGCAGAGAGCAGGCAAGCACAACCAATCTGTTTGACTTCCTTGAAAGAGTTAGCAAGCACAGGAATAAGGTGACATGGTATGCACATAGCTGATGCAATACGTGCGACGTTTCCCAAACCCTTCAGAGAGTCTCAAAGAATCCTAAAAAGAGTCTTAAAAAAAGGTAGGCTATGACGGGAAAGAAAGGGCATCTTAAGGATCAACAACTGGCAAACACACACACCCCCCCCCCCCACACTAAA
>NW_015090893.1:10928909-10938654 GCF_001431845.1 Calidris pugnax
CCCCCCCCCCCCCCCAAATTAAAGGAAAGAATAAAGAATCATTTGTTACAATCATGGAAGGCTGTTAATGCATCATCTCAGCATCTATACAAAGACCTGTACTAGTCCATATACTCATTAATGGTCTGAGAAGGGGGGAGGAAGGTAATGACATGTCAAACTTCCCTGACAAAACAGAATGATTAAGAGTAGGCAAAATTATAACTGACGCGAATGCCGCAGAAGAGTCTCAAGACACTGCAATTGGACAGCAAAATGACAGAGTAAATTAAATGTTAATAAATGTAAAATACTGTACAGAAAAAAAAGGAATGTGACTGACCACACTGACAGGCTCTGAAATAACTGTTCCAATGCAGAAAAGAGATGCAGTCATTATAGACAGTTTTCTGGAAACATCAGCTCACCAGAAAAAAAAAAAAAGTAAATAATTTCAGAACTATTCAGGAAAGATACCAAGATTGAAATACAAAATACCATTATAGAATAAAAGAAACTCATGATTTATCTGTATCTTAAAAACGCATATATTTCTGGTAATCCCATCTTTAAAAGAAAACATACAAAGACATGCAACTGTGATGGATCAGAAGAGCAAAATTATTTCTGAACAGTGAAAAGCCTTGTAAATTAAGAATGCGTAAGAAGTAGAAATACAGTGGGACTCTACAGCTTGAAGAAGAGTTAAACCACCCAGGACCAACAGGTATCACAGGCAGGATGCTGGGCTACATGAGTCTTTAGTCTGACCACCCGAGTTGCTCTTACTTTCTTGTGAGGTAGAGGAAACAGCAAGGACAACTTCTACTTCCCTGTGAAACGTTAGTAGGACAAGCCAGAGCATGTTTAGATAAATTGTATTAATTGGACTGAGATTTGTAAGAGACTTCTCATTTCCATCTGCCCTGGAAGCAAAGATATTTAATAAGTAGTTAATAATTTGGCTCACAAAGTGCCATAAAATTTTACCTTTGGTCTTACTAGGGTAAGAAGTGCGAAATTTTGTATGAGACTTGAAATTATGGAATAGATTAGATTCAAGTTGCCTCCTAAGTTAGAAAAGAAAAAACCCTCCAGAGTCAGCTATGAAATCACCCATCCCAAAAGGGCAGGTCCAAGTTCAGCCTGTTCCATTTCCATCTGAAAAGCTGCACCTTCAATTTTTTTTGACTACAGACTTCAAGAAAAAGCAACTTTTGTATATGAAGAGTATGCATAGGAAGTACTAAACACAGCACTAAACAGACAGATATCTACAATATCACATTATACACAGATTGGGTTAGAACACCCTGAGTCTGTTATACAGTTGATGCTGTTGTAGCCAAAAGATGCAGGTCCAAGCTGGCTGAAAAGCTTGGGGGGAACCAGGAAGAAGCTATGAACTCCTGAGAACAAAGGGAGACATTTGGCTCTTCTCAGCACCAAAACTACCGAAGTATAAAACATTATTAGAGGTCATCTAACCAACCCACTATGAGGAACAAGATCAGCCCTGAAAGATAGAGGGAGAAGTCATGGCAGAGGATCACACCAGGGTTAAGTTGAAGTCTGTAAGAGAGCACATCACATGGTGGTAACACACCAAAGAGGGCTCTCAGTCCAGGACAACACTGCAAGGACATCCCACCTCTGCTACGACACCGTGGCGGTACAACACATACATCTTGCCTCCCTTCTCCAAACTCTAAATTGCAATGCTTTTTTATTTCTGACTCAACTATAATACCCTCCACATTAGTAATAAGGAGACTGTTAAATACAGTACTTAAAATTATTCACCGTTGACTTCACAAAGCTCTTTCAGGAAACACTTCTTAACAAAAAAATCATTACTGTAACACTCAGGAGTTAGCACACAGGTGATTTTTATCTAAAACAGTAAATAAAATGTCCACCTTCCAAACTATTTTCAAAGTGTGAAATTAAAGCATGGAACAGCACATAATGCCAGCCTGCGTAAGGGACCATGCCGTAACTGCCAAAGAGATACCATGGTATTTAGAGGAATTTAGAAGCACCTGTTGCTCAGCAGCCGAAGAGCTCCACTGCTGAAGTCAGACAGAAAGAAGGAGAACAAAGAGAACAGGATAAAAGAAGAATATCTAACAGATTTGTTTTTCAGACAATTCAATGAATACATCAAGTCTTTTATTCACACCTTCAAAAACCATCATCTGTTGGTAATTAATTACTGCATGCCTGACTCTGTTCCCAGTATTTTCCTTGACACCCATGACAGCAGGATTGGCCTCTTCCCTATTAGCTAACTCAAACCTATAACGTGCTCTTGAATATCTCATTCAGATCTAATATCTCCTTTTAAGTATCCATTTCTGGCAGAGTGTAAAATAATCAACCTATCATCAAAGCGCTGCAGTTTCATCATTACCCCCCCAAAATTAATCATGTTTCAGTACGTGCAAGGCAAGGCTTTTGTAGCAAACATTGCTAAGCAGGAACAGATAAAAGTGGATTTCCCAGTGCCTACGCTGAAACAGTAATTCAGCTAATGATTTTCTACAAAATGCTAGTGCAGCTCTGTGAACAAAACTGCAGCTATTCAGGATCAACATGTAAGCAGAAAACCAAGTTATACTCTCTGAGGGCTATGATTCTCCTTTGGTCTTACTGAAACAAACTAAAAAGTAGTCAGGTTAAATAAGGCAAAGACTTGCTCTGAAGTTTATTTCGGATACACTTCTTTGAGAAGTCACATACACTAAAAAGATGAAATTTGAAAGTTGGAATATCTGTGAACTTGATAATGTAAGACCACTAAAATTCAGGGTTAATATTTTACCTGAGCATGACAGTAACAACAGTGAATTTTATCCTCCTTCAGATGGATAGCATAAGGTAGAAAATCCATTTACAACCCATTTATATCCATAAAATAAGCTGCAAGAGGAGTAAGGCTGCCCATGCTGACACTCCAAAAAAACGTTTACGCTTTCTGCATAAACAATTTCGTAATTCAAATATATATATATAAACAGAGAGGTTAACAGATTATTTTTTAAGCCATGGAAAGGCTCTCATGCCTCACACCATGGCTGTGCATCTCGTACATACACATGGACAGCTCTCAGTGTCGCTCGGGCTTCACTCCCCAACTCCACTCGCTCTTCAGATCTCACACTTGGCAACAGCCTGAAAGTCAGAATAAAAGCCGGGGGTTGCTGCAACACAGTTTTGAAAGACTTCAAAAAGTTACTGGAGCAAGACAAGCTGCACAAGAACAAGAAGCCAGGCTAGCAGCAGTCCAGCAGCTCAAACCAGCTCTCATTTAATTAGCGATTTGCTATGTATAAGAGAGGCTGTAGGAAGCGCCCAGCGCTGCATCCTCATTTGTGCTTTGCTGTGATCCGTGCAGCAGCCATTCAGTCCCGAGCGAAACAGAGCTCATTATCCAGCAGAGATGAACTCTCCTCGGCAGAGAAGTGTTTCTCCTGCCGTTAATAGCATCAGCTCGATATGATCACCCCCACCGCCCGCTCCCGGCAGAGCGCAGCCAAGACGTGAGGGTGATACAGGCACCAGGGAGGACCTGGCAGAGCTGGGCTGGAAGCAAGGATGGAGGTGGGTCTCCGACAGGAATGGAAACACTGATTCTTCATAACCAGTTTGCAGGGCAGGTAAGAATATGAAAGCAAACTCAGGGCTGGCTCTGGTTTAAATTTGCTTTCACAAGCCAGCACGGAAGAGCCCTCCCAAGGAGGCTGACCTTCCTCCCTGGCTCACAGGCACCTCCAGATGATGTTCTTTTTTGCTTTCAGAGCAGCATGTGCCACATTTGCCAGTTGGGCACAATTCCCTGCCTAAAAGAAGGTTAAGACCCTTATCGTCATCCTCCGCAGACTCTCAGCTCATGCTTTAAAAGAACACTTCCATTTATTTAGAAAACGCCCAGCGCAGCGCTGGGTCATGCCCTTTGATCAAGCAGGAGAGTGTTTGGAGCCCACTCCACTTAAACGGCCTGGCACTACCAGGGCGAGCAGCTTTATCTGCTCTACCTACTAAAAGCCTCAGTAAATGGCACCTCATTGATTTAAGTGGTGTAAGAGCACTAATACTCCCTGCTTTGAAGAACACAGCCCCGAAGCAGAGCACATCAGCCGGTGGCAGACAGGGAATGAGCCAGGTTTCCAAAACACTGCCTTATTCAATCCAATTGCAGGAACTTCCCATAAATTTTTTTCCCCCACTTCGTGCTTATCATCTTGCTTTTATCTGGCAGCGTTTTAACAGCTGTTTTCTTATCACATTAAACTGACATCTCTGACAAAAAAACAAATGTCTAATTTTCCTGGATTTCCGCACAGTATGCTACAGGGGAGCAAATCTCTACTGAACCATACTGTCTATTTGCCTGAGCACAGATTTCACTCCTAAAACTAAATACCTTTCCCATCCTCAAAAAAAAAAAAAAATCAAACTAAAAAATCCTCAGTAACAATCTTCTGCTCAAACTTTCCCCTCCCCAAAAATAACCACAGCAGGCCAGCCCTCCAGCTAGTGGCACAACTGGCACGGTGCCGGGGAAGTCAATGGAGCTACGCTGATTTAGGACAGTTAAAGATCTGGCTTGGAGATGAGTCACGTGGATTACTTGCCGCTTGAGTTTCAACTAATTCAAAAGGCTTGGGTTTGAGTTTGTTTTCTTTGTTTTATCTCTGGATGTGCCATAAAGCTTTCTTTCTAAATATTCAGGAGCTTTCCTGAAAGGTGTCAGGTACAAGCCATGCCCAGGTGAGCTGTCACTGAGCACAGCCAGTCAAGGGAGAGGGGGAAAAAAAGGACAGAATTCACAGGGAAAATGCACAGATGCATGAGTCATATCAGGAGCTTTCCTGAATATTTAGGAAGCACTCAGATCTATGAGATTTTCAGGTGTGCTACTTCTTGGATTTGGACAAATCTTTTCCAGCACAGCCACCTACTCTGCCATCTGAAATAGTCCATTAACCTACAGACTGAGGCAGCTACTTTTGATCAAGAGGTGAAAAATCAGATTAATTCTGAGCTTTAAAACAAGAGGGGAAGAAAAAAAAAAAAAAGCCACAAATTGAAGCGGGGAGGGAGGCTTTGGGACCCCTTTCCCCACGGTCAGTCGGAGCGATGTGACTGACTGCTGGCATTTTTGGGTCCTTGTGTGATACGGTCTGCTCTCCCTCTGCTGAGCAATCCAAGCACTACAGAGAATAACGGAGCTGCCTTGCAGCAAGAGGTCCTTGAGTCGTGTCAGCACTGCAAGGGAACAAACTTCAATTCCTAGGCTAACACCAGAAAAAAAAAAAAAAGAAAAAAAAAGGAAAAACAGCCCCAGAGCTGGGCTCAGCCCCACATTCCCACCTCGCCGAGCCACCATAGCCAAACACAACTGAGTACAGGGCTGCAGAGCCATAATGGGAGAGCTGCAAGCCCCCATGGGGCAAGGACCTACTCACCCGTCGAAACCAATACATCAGCTGGTGGCCAACGACAGCTATAAACCAGGCAAACCTCCAGAGAAGGCAGGAAAGGTTTTAACTAAATGGCTAACCCTGGCTGCTACATTTCCTGTCTTATTGCTCACACATCTTCTATAGAAGGAATGGATAAAACACTCACATTTCAGCTGCTGGGGTGATCCCAGCAGCGGACAAAACCTTCCAGGACGTGGTCCCAACACTGTTCTTCTGCATTCATGGCACTTCAACACCCAATCTGGTATACCCTACTGTTCCCTTGGGACAAAGAGGGGCAATAATGCGAATATCACCCTAAACCAATACTGCCAGCTTGACATTTTACAATGCACTAGATGCTGAGAGCTTTCTGTGCAGCACCAGATTCTTAAAGCCATCATTAAATTAAAAAAATAGAACCAATAAACCCCCAGTGTCCATATGAGATCCTCCAGCTAAACTGAGTGACGATGTTGAGATTTTACTAAGTTTTTGCCTCTGTGAGGAACTAGTGCCCTCCCTTGCTAAGCAAAGCAGCAGATAATCACTTGGTGTCCCATCTTTAGTGAAAAGCAAGATCCCCTGTTTTTCAAAGGCTGAAAAACACCAACAACCATACATCCATTTTCACCAGCTGTACTCACATTAAAGAGCAGCTAAAAATATGTCAGAAATCAAGGGGGCTAAGGGGAAATACAAGGGAAAAGAAAAAAAAAAAAAAGAAGAGGCTTGGCACCAGAAAGGCAAGATTTCAAGTGTGACCCAGTGCCTAGTAATGTCTGTAGGATCCTTTTGAAGCATTTCAAAATGAGTCAGATAAAAGCCATGCCCAGGTGAGCTGATATTGAGCACAGCTGGTCGAGGTAGAGGGGAAGAAAGCACAGAATTCACAGGGAAGACGCACGAGTCATACCAGGCCTTGATCAGCAGGCTGGGAAAAGTATTCTCTTGTTTCTTTTTCGAAATTTAGCCGCAAACTGAAAAATATACCAGCTTTTCCATAGGGCCCATCTTAAACTCAGGGAGGACAGGAGTGCAAAAAGTAGTTAAGACCTAAGATTTTTCAAGGTTATTTAAAAATACATTGCAAAGTTCTTTACTGTGTTTAGTAACCTGCTGCCCCCCCAAAAAGTTAACAATGTGTTTTCAAATTACTCTAGGCATATTCAGCAAAAATCTCCACTTAAAATCAATGCCAGACAAGCTGTTAGCTGACTGTTGTGCTGGAAAGCTGCAGATGAAATACAAAAAGTTCCTATGCTTTCACTCCAGATACAAGAATTCAAACATCTTCAGTTACCTCATAAATCAAAGTTTGTCATTAAGCTACACCTAAAGTGCCATCTTGCCAAAACCTCTGGAAAAGCATCGAGGTGGCTTTTAGTTATCTTTTTGACAATCAGTCTGGAAACATTTCTCAGGTGAGGAACTGTGGGCTGGTACAAACCCTGCCTCCGTTAGGGTTCTGGGGACCAACGGTACCGAGGTGTATCTGCTGGTGGCCAGAGACAAATGGAGTCCGAGGGCGAGAACGTGTGTGAACTTTTATGCTGAGATACTTTCCTCCAAGCACATTTAAGGGGCTCGATGTAAACTGATAACAGAGCTCGGGATTCTCACAAATGAAATAAAAGCAGAAGTAGACAACAGAGAAAGTTAATTTTTCACCTAGAGAACTGCAGCGTTAGAAGATTGTCCTGGAGGTTTTAATCAATGCAAGCGAATCTTTTATATTTTTCTTCAGTATTCCCAAAATAAGTCAATAAGATGCACTTTCTCAGCATAGGGTGACCATTTCCCAGAACTTGAGTTCAAGTCTTTATCAAAAGAACTAAAGAATTGCATTATGATTTCAAAGAAAAATATCATGCAAGGAAACAGCAGCAGCAGGATAACCTTATGAGGCCCAGTAGGTTTTCAGAAGAAAAAAAAACTTTTTACTTCTTTTATTCTTGAGGATAATTAGAAGCAAACAAAGACTAGTCTAACCAGGCATTGCTGGGGCACAAATACACCTGCAGCTACCTTAAGAACAGCAAAACATTTGAAAAATGCACACCACCATCAGACACTACCTACAGGTATTTCCACATCCAGAACCTCCTCTCCCGTGCGGGAAACACACCTACTTGTCCATCTGCTTCATCACAGGTGATATAAAGCTCCTTAACGCATTCAAGCAACTTCTGTTGCACCCACCGAAGAGCCCATCACCCAGAGGATCTGTGCACGAGGATCGTGTCCACACACGTCACCTTGAATAAAGAGCAACAGACCACGTTACGTAACTCCCTTCTATATAATTATGAACACCTGAATAAATGGCCCTGCCTGCCCGAAGGTTTGCACACAGAGCATAGGCAAGGAGCCTTCTCACGTCAACGAGCCAATTTACAATCCCACCTTCAGCTGGAGCCCGAATCATCTGTTTCTCTGATTAGTCCCTCCATAATTTCCTCTTTATAATACTCAGTTTGAGTGCACAAAACAAAAGAGCTGTCACTTCTTAAGTTTTAAAAGCTTTAAGCAAAATTAGCTATTCTAAGTTACCTGTAAAAGCAGAGAGGTGTAAATGAAAAACATCAGGGGCATAGGATCCATGATTCTTCAAACAAAGTGTTAGAAGTTTCCAGAAGGCACAATAAGGATAGAGTCAACATCCTCAGTGCACTCCAACACAAGAATTTCAAGGGGCAAAGACAAAGGTAATTTTTCAGTGGCAAAGGGAATATTGCAACAGCTGTACCTATGCTAATCAAGGGGTTTAGAGACAAAGTTCACACACTATGTTATCGAGAGGTGATGCTCTCAAAAGAGCTTTTACTGTAAGGAACCTTGTCTGGCTTGTTTCAAAATGATGATTTTTTTTTTTTCCATTTATCAGTACAATTTTTTTCCTCAAACTAGCCTCCAAAATAGAGCTCTTCCTCAGGAAAGAAGGCAAAAAAAAAAGGTCTGACATACAGGAGCAGATTCTCAACAGATACATACCAACATAAGAAGTTAATGGAATTCTCTTATTTTATGCCAAATGAAACATAACCAAGGTTTCTTGCCTTTGAGATGAAGCTGGGATGATTACGGTCATTTATAGCAGATGCTACTCCTCATAGGCACGGGAACGAGCTCTCGTGCCCTGTGCTATGTAATGTCACAGAGCAAATATATCTGTTAGCAGGAGGGGGACTCAGTTCAGCACATTAATGTAGAAACGTCACTGGCTGACCTATTCTGCCCAGCACACAACTGAGAGTTGTTCATTTTTCTTTTCAATGAGGCACTATGCAAGTGTTGATTTAATGGTTCATTTATCAACCCCTCTGAATATTAAGCAATTCATTTTGACTTAATTTGGACAATTCAATTTCACCCATCCTTTCTCCCCTTGAAAAATGTGAATCACTGTCTAGGGAGAAGCCGTTTTAAAAGTTGACTTAACAGAAAGTACTTGGATCCACGGGCTTTATACCCTTTCATAATCTTGTATATTTCTGTCTCACTTTTTTTTTTTCTTTCACACGTTACAGCTGAAATTCACATATGCCAAAGCAAAGACACTTCAACGAACACTCTTAACGCTGCAGACCAAAACGCATCTTCTGCAGCATTAGCTACTCCCTAAGAGGACCACCAGAAAACTAAGTGCATTGTCAATACAACCAAAAAGAAATTCAGTAATACTTAGGGAAAAGAGCTTCTCATTGAAAATCCATTACTTCTCTTAGAAAGTTTTTGTTACTGGATACATTTTTCTCAACAGGAAAAATAACAATAATCGGTATCATAAGCAGGAAACACTTATTCCTTCACCCTTCACGAAGGCAGTTCCTTCAAGAACAAGTTCGCACCTCGAAGAGCCCCCCCGGGGCAGCCCAAGCCCCGCTGCGGAGCGGGGGTCGAGCCGGCGCCGTCCGGGACCCCCCCGCGACACCGACCCGGTCCCCCGGTACCGGACCTGTTGGTCTCCCCCCTTCCCCCGGTACCCAACCGCATCCCTCGCCCGGCCGAGCGCTCCCACGGTGGTTTGTTGTGGGTTTTTTTTTCCGATTCAGCCAGATTTCTCCCCATTTTCACCTGCTGCTCCCGCGGTGCCGCCTTCCCCTCTCCGCAGCACCCGCGGCCGTTTAGCATTCACCCCGTCCGCTCCATCCCCGCCGCGCATCCCCGCCGACCCCGAGCCCCCGGCGGGTCACTTCCAAAAGTCCCCTTTCCCCACGGGAGCCCCGGCCGCCCTCCCCACCACACGGCGCATCCCCCCCCACCCCTCCCGGCACAGCTCGGCCGAGCCCTCCCGG
>NW_015090893.1:10938664-11134556 GCF_001431845.1 Calidris pugnax
TTCCTCCCCCTTTCTTCATTTTTTTCTTCTCCTCCTTTTCCCCCGTTTCCTCATTTCTCCCTTTTTCTCCCTTCTCAGCATCCCCTCCCGTTTTTCCATCCCCCTTTTCCCCTCCCCTCCCCCCCCCCCCCCCATTTATTCTCCCTTCCTCCTTTTTTATGGTTTGGTATCTTTTTTTTTTTTTCCCCTCCTCCTTTCCCCCATCCCTCTCCCTACCACAAGGAGCTGGTGGCCGGCAGCCAAGCCGCCTCTCTCTCCAAGGAGATGGCCAGGGGCTGGAGGGAGCAGACAGCCTGCTGGGGGGAGCGGGCAGCAGCCGCCGTGTACATCACACACACACCACATATTCCCCGCGGGACCTGACCCGACCCGACCCAGGTATGGCTGTCACAGGAGGACACTTCCAGGGCCATCCTTCCCTCCCACCCTTGGGAGGGTTAAGAGAAGCCAGTGCAGTTTGTTTCCAAAGCAAGAATCAGGGAAGGGAGGCGTACGGTGCATGTAACGCTGAGCAGCCCACCATACATCCTGGCTCCGTAACCTGAACGTCCCAGCCCTGAGGTCCAGCTGGTCCCCGAGTGTCCAACCTGCAAAGTGCCACCAAGGCGGCAGACTTGCTAGTTGGAGTCTCCAGTTGGACTCTAGGAGGCTCAGCTGGAGTCTCCAACTTTGCCACTCACCAAGTTGCTGCTGTGCCACTGAGCCTCGCTATCACTAAAACACCAAAATTAAATGAAGTATGAAAAATAATCTGATTAGCGAGCAAGAAGATTCTTTTTTCTTCTCAGTATCACTCAGTTTGAAAGTTGTTTTCTTGCCCATCTGAAAATATTGCAAACTATGAGTGCTTTTGAGCAGTGCATGGAGAGTACGTGAAGGTCCTGCCCCATATAGATGCCTCTGTACGTGCACTCCTCCTATGTGTTGTAGGTTATATGGAACATTTCTGTGTTCATCCCATCTCCAGCTCCAAAAAAAGTGAAAGTATTGAAGGCATTTGACAGACCAAAAGAAAACAAAAGCACATCAGCAAAATTGGGAAGTATTAAGTATCGTAAATTTCATCGTCAGGCCAGCAACAAATTTGAGCTGTCGCTCTTCCTCTTCCTTTTTGTTATTCTTTTCATTTTTAATTCTTCCTTGTTGTCCTTTGTTTGCACTGCTTTGCACTGTGCACTGGATCCAGTTGGCCAGCAATGGCAGGGAATGCTAATTCCATTTAGTTACCGGAAAATGCAATAAAAGCAAATATGTTTCCCTAAGGCCCCAGCCCAGAGTGATGAAAAATCCAGAGCAACAAACACATTTTGTTAAAATCAGTCTTGAATGCCATCTCTTTTCCCACTGAAAAATAAACGTGGGGAAAGAGTATACCAGGCAAACTGAAATATAAATGACGGACCCTTCCCAGCTCCAGTAATTGCATCCCAAATATGTCCCCAAGCTGGGGAAAGAGTGACAGTCTCCACCCCAGAACTGGGCAAGACCTCATCACGTCAGATGTGCCACGAACACACAAATGCCGTATGGCCATAACTAAGATTATTCAAAGTTATGGGGTCAGTGACAGCAGCAGCTGCTGCTCCTGACCTCAAGGGAATCACGGGGTCTGGTTAATGCAAACTCTTGTCCTCCCATTTCTCACTGGGACTTACTGGGATGTGAGCTCTTCTTCGAGCTGCTGCAATGGGCTCCCAGTGCTGGGCTGACCATGGGCAGGGGTGTGCTGTAGCATCAGAGGAAAAGGCAGCACAGGGAAAGATAAAGTAACTTTTCCTGTTAGAGATGACTCTACTTATTTTCCCTGCCTTTAGAAAGGAACAGCTGCTGCTCAGGTTTGCCAGCACCCAGCACTCAAAAACTGTGAGTGAGAGACTCAGAAATAGGATGATTGTCTGTAAAACAGTCTGATGTTGGGGAAAAAAAAAAAAAAGAAGCCTCTTTTTATTTGGCTTGTGATTACTCAGACTGCAGGGATCCTTTTTTTTTCAAGCTTTTTCCTTAGATCACGAGGAGCAGAGATCCACTCTTTTTTTTTTCTTCCTTTTTTATTTCCTTCTTTTTTCTTTTTTTTTTTTCTCTCCAATGAATGCTGGGATTCTAACATAATCAACTAATTCCAGGAGCTGAGGCTTCAAGATAAAAAAAAAAAAAGAAAGTATACCATGTCGCAAAGCTCACAATGCAATCTCATTGCATTGCCATTGGCAGCGGTTCACTTGGCTCTGGAAATAATAAAGTGGGAGACTGAAATGACAAACAAACCGGAGATCCAAACCGAAGTACCACCAGGGAATGCAAAGCAGATGGCCAGCTAAAGAAGACTAGCCCAAAGAATCGCTATAGTCTTAGCAGGAAGATTACTGACAGCATCCACCGTGGTGGCCTCCTTCCTATGAGCTTGCCTGGCATGGTTTGCATCTTGATGTCCTTGTCATGAATCATTATTAAGAGGAGTAAACAAGCTAGAGAGTCCTCTCAATTGCAAATCATTTGTGCACCCTCTCATAGCAAATCGGGAGATTCAAGAGCACTGGAGAGCCCACACAAGGGTCAGGAACAACTCTACATTTCTATGCCATCATCTGCCTACGTTGCTTCCTTGAACTGGCCATTTAACTATCACAAGGTAACAATGATGTGCACTTTCAGAAAGAATTGATTATTCATCACGCTTCTCTACTTAAAATGGCTGCTTTGTTTCCATATGTCATAATATTATTTTGTCAAAGAGAATTTATTCAAAAGTTGCAAAATTAAGTCTGTGCTAAACAGGAGCTGGCATGATGGAAATTAGATTTTTGGGACTCCCCATAAATATGCAAGCGTGAGCATATGAAATCACATGTAGCAATTCATTTTCAGGAAGAGGAAAAAACCCTAAATTACATTGTCTTCTGTCATATCCAGTTTGCTCAGCAGAGGAAAACACATGAATATCAACTGTGACCATTTGAACTAAGCAGTGTGGTAAAATGCCCTGCAGAGCTCCATCGGGATGGATCCTTTCTGCTTACCCTAATCAATACATTGGATTATTGAAGAAGAAAACAATTATCGTGGAGCAGGTTTCAGACTGCCAACCCCAGCAGATTCTCTGTGCTGCCAAATAGGATTTCTCTTTAGTTTATGTCCATCCCTAACACTTAGCAAAGCTGCTCTGTCTTCTTGTGCTTCTAAGCATATAGCCATCTTCTTCAATTTCCACTCTTTTAACCAGTCTGGAAATGCAATGTTTAACACTGACTAAAACCTACATGCTCTCCCCTGTGGCTGTTCACAGGGATCAGGATGTTGAACTTTGGACTCAACAGGACAAGTTTTTCTGCAAGCACCCGGAGGCTAAATCCTACCCACCATATTTGTGGGTGTTGCTCCTTCACCTGGCGGTTTGAAATAAGCAGGATTTAATCATTTGGGGATGACAGTGAATTACAGCCCCTCATGAATGGATACAGTGCTCCCGTCCCCCTCTCCCAGCCCGTCTGCTCACAGGCTGGTGCATCACTGGAGCACAGCCAGGCAGCCATAGAAATGCATTGAGTGAATAAGGTCTTCCTTCCCTATCAGCCAATAAAGATAATTACACAGGCCAGCATATATTAATTTGGGTTCAGTCCTTTTCCCACTCAAATTAACGTCGGTTTTGCCATTGACGCTGATGTTAGCAGAAGCTGGCCCAACAACAGGGAGCTAAAATTAGATTGCTGCTATAGTTTGCTGGTCTCCCCCTTTCCACCATACCGCCCGGCAGAGGGTGTTACTGGCCCAGCTGGGAATCGCTACTAATTCCAGCGACAGCCCAGGTATCCAAGGCACAGTGCTGATGGGCTCTCAGCACCTACTGCAGGAGCTCAGGCAGCCCCATGATGCTAGAAGTTGCACCGTGTCCACCCCGTGGCACAGCAGCCAGGACCCAGCCATGCCCACCACTCGGGAACTCATTTCAAATCACAGAATCATAGGTTAGAAGGGAGCTTTAAGATCAGAGTCCAACCATCAACCTAACACTGACAAAACCACCACTAAACCACATCCCTCAGCACCACATCTACCCGTGTTTTAAACACCTTCAGGGATGGCAATTCCACCTCTTCCCTGGGCGCCTTGTTCCAATGTTTGATAACCCTTTTGTCTTAGAACCAGTCTAAACCTCCCCTGGCACAATTTGAGGCCATTTCCTCTTGTTGCATCGTCTGTTACCTGGGAGAAGAGACTGACCCCCACCTCACTACACCCTCCTTTCAGGTAGTTGTAGAAAGGAATAAGGTCTTCCATTAGCCTCCTTTTCTCCAGGCTGAACAATCCCAGCTGTCTCAGCTGCTCCTCATAAGACACGTTCTCCAGATCCCTCACCAGCCTCATTGCCCTTCTCTGGATACACTCCAGCACCTCAATGTCCCTCCTGTAGTGAGGGGCTCAAAACTGAACACAATACTCAAGGTGGGGCCTCACCAGTGCTGAGTACAGGGGGACAATCACTTCCATAGTCCTGCTGGCCACACTATTTCTGATACAAGCCAGGGTTAGGGTTAGGATTGCCAAAGACAGCACTAAAAGAGAGCAGAGAAGGAGGCAGGCCCAGAAAATCAGGCACAGGGCTCAGGGGTTGGGAATGGCAGCTTTTTGTGAAGGTGCCCAGGTGTGCTCACACGGGTGTGTGACACACACCACTCTCCTCAGAGATTCCCCGTGCGGGGCTGTCGCATTTTATCTAGTTTCCACAATGCAGAAGTCTCTCGTTATCAGTATCGGTGATGCCATTCAAAAAATCAGGGGAAATCCATCATGGCCCATGAGGTTATTCTGGTGTAACCAGGAGCCCTTGTGTCTCATTTTTCAGAAGTGAGACTCAGCCCTTACATCTCCATTCCTGCGCTGCCCTAAGCCACCCAGGTGGCGGCTCAACGCAAGGCTTGTGGGGCTTTTCTGCAGTCCAGCAGTTTGCTTGCTCCCTGCATACATGCAGATGCAGATGCACGTGGATAGACACACACACACACACATATAATTATGCTCCGTACTTGGTGTCTGAAACAGTTTTCCTTTTAGGCAGCACTCTGCCTATCAGTGAGTCTGAGTATACAGATATACAGACGTTTACCAGCAAGGCTAAAAAGTCTCCTCAGCCACACTTCCATGGAGCGCACGTAGCACCCTGATTTGCACGTATCTCAGAAATACAAACAGTTCCTCTCTTTTCATATTCTGCTGCTACAATAACTTCGCAGACAACTTTGCTTACTGGACTTGTATCACGGTGGGTGTAACTACCGGCAATAGCTTGCTTCTACTCAGAGCAGAGTCACATGCTGTGATTGCTCATACGCCGTTCAGATTCTCTAACAACTGAGAGAGAAAAAAAGAGAGAGAGAAAAAAAGGAAATGCAACTATTTCTAACTGAGACACATTCCTCTGTTGTCTCTGCCTCGGCTGTGAATGCTCTCTGTCACACTGATTTCCTTCAGCTGGTCAATCCCCCACCCTGTTTCCACAAACACGGAAAGCAACTGTTTATAATTCCAAACTCCCAGCCTTGTGCCAGATAACATTTGCCGATCAACTGCCAAGGCAAGCTTCACACGGGAGAAAAACAAAAAAAAGAAAGGAAAAAAAGAAGGAATGGCAGATTAAACAGATCAGCTCTGATTCTTACCTTCAGAAGCAGACTTCACTCAAAGCCCACAAATACTTTTACTTTGCTGGAAGTCTCTGAACTATTTTTAGCTTCCCTTGGGGATGCCATATAGGGAGAGCAGCCCCCTCCCTCCCATTACTAATCTGCCCAACATAACAGCAGGACACCTGCTGCTAGTGAGTCATGTTTTGTGTAAAGCTAATGGTATATATATATATATAGGGGAAACGTAAAGACAATTGCTTATTTTCCTCCATACCCCATGTGTTGTTTGTGTTTTCCTGTTACTCTAAGCAAATCAAATCAGTGTAAAGAAGACAAATACACAGGAAAATTCATGTTCTCTTCAGCCCAGAAGCTCTAGAGTGGTATAGCTGAAGTATCCCTGTTTTTCTTTGTGTCATGTATACCTGTGTGTTTACATATATCTGCACTTTTACACATGCACTGAATGATTGTGTTCTTGCAGGCTCCTGCTCTGGCACATTCAAACTAGTGTTTTCACTTAAAACATGAAGGGAAATTAAGTGATTATAAATCTAAAGCTCCATCCTGAACCCCTTTGCTACTCATACACAGTAAGAAAGAACAAGCATGGGAAAGGGGTATATCTAGGGGAAACTCAGGTTTATAACCTGCTAGCATAGAGAAAAGAAACTTACCACATGTTCCCCATATAAGCTTCCAGATCCAAGGCAGAAGTAGCTTAGCGGTTGTGCAGTGGCTGTTAAACATCAGCTGTATTCCCTTTTGTTTGCTTCACAGCCATTACTTGCAGTGACAAATAAATATATATATAGAACAACCCTTTGGTCTGTGCTAGGAGCCTGATTTAGCTCTCCCCTCCAAGCCATGCATTTCATCGTTACGGGCTGCACTTCTAAACTTTTGAGAGCTGCAGTAAAAAGCTGCTAGGTTTGGCTTTGTGATTTCTGGAAGATCTCTCTTTTGCTCCTTCCTGTCTCTCTTTCCCCCACCCTCCTATTTTTTTTTTCCCCTTTTTTTCCCCAAATGTGAAATTTTGGTTATTTCTATCTTTGAAGAGAGGCATAGTCCTGATCTTCTGCCTTGGGCAATATTTGCATTCATGATGGATACTGCTACTCTTTTTAACCTTATCTCACCCTACTGTCCTTAAATTCTGTAACTTAGTCACTCTTATTGTAAAATGTCTACTAGCATCAGTGGAGATAGGATGAACGGCTACTGGAAATACTAGAACACCTAACAATAATGTTAATTGTCATGGGCGGAATCAGTGTTAGACAATGCAACAAATGAAGCCTTACCCTGATTGATATAATCACGTAAGCCTGCATGCTCGTAGGAACCCACTTGTCCAATGGATAGTGAAAAACCTTCTGTAGGTTTATGAAACCATCGTATTGAAGGTATTGCAGGAATGTATTTAAAATATGCGTAAAGAAGATACTTCTCTTCCCAGGGAACTCTGTAGATTTTCAAATACATTTATTTTAGTCTAGCTTTTTTTCCCCCCCTTTTTCTATTTTGCTTTTTTTCTTTTCCTCTCTACATCCTCCTGTTGATCTAGAAGAGGGGTGGTAGACACTAAGAAGCTCTCCCAGCCTGCCTGGTACCTCTTCTCCAAGAGGAGCTGAACTAGGCAGCAGCAAATGCCTAAATTTTCCTTCTTTGAGCAGCTTTAGGATATGTGCTGCATAAAACCCCTCAAAAGATGAATGAAGCTCCTAAAAAATTGCACTTACATATATTCTAGGCACTCTGAATGGAGTTCAGAAATGCATTTCAAGCCCAATAATTTAAAAGAACCCCTGGCAAATCAACACCGTACCACTTAAAATGACCAAACCCTGAATGAGGGAAAGGATTGCAATGTGCCCCAAATACCAGCCCTGGGTCTCCTCACTAGATAAAGGTGTGAAAAGAAAACAATGACGGGCACAATCCCTTCTATATCCAGCTGCTTCTTCAGCTTCTGCTGTAGCAGAAGCTGCAGGGTTTCAGGCAGACAGACCCTGAAGCATTTGCAGTTTTCATAGGTAAAATAAAATAGGTGCCAGTGACCCAGAAGCTCCGCAGTCCTCCATTCCCCCCTAGTGACCAACGCACACCGAGGGCATTGGATCAGCTGTAGTTTTGAGCTCCACAGAGCTGCTGCATCTCCGGAGCACGAGCAGCAGAAGCTCTGATTTTGGGCTTCATGAGTCCTCTCCGGCACCTCCTCTCCACAACCGCCTTCATCTCAGAAGGACAGAAGTAACCAGCTGCAGCGGGGAGAGCTACCAACCAAGCGTGAGGGTCAGCTCTCCCCTGCCATTCCTCCGACGATAGCCTGAGCACGCCGACAACGTATTCACTAACACGGCGCCCTTGTATGTCTGCTAAGCAAAAAAGTGGAAGCAGAAGGGGAAAAAAAATCCCCAAACTCCTCGGCATGTCTGCCTTGAATCCCAATTAGGAAAGAATTGTTTGCCTTAATTCTAAATGTATTTAGAATATGCAGCATATATTTCCAAAGGATGTTTTGTATTTACAGCGTGTCTGTCTGGTTATACTGCTGCAATGTAATTGTTTTCCTGCTGAGAATTATAGCAGCGAAGTTACTCTGGGTACGATTACAGCTAATTATAGTTTCGCTTTGGAATTTAAACCCACCCCCCCCGCAACACTCCCTCCTTCCCATTTAGAGGCACTGGCCTTGGAGCATGTTGTGACTGCTGCCCGTCATTGTGGTAACCGAGGTCCCTAAGGTCACTGCCAGCTCTGTGACACACGGGTGCATTTGAGGCTTAGTTGCTAGAAAACGGGCAAGTCATTAAGGTAACAGTATGAGGTGAAATCTCTAAGGACTACCCTACACTGTGGCCGTAGCCGAGACAATCTAAACCCAAACTTCACCAGGTCTGTGCCTGGAGGGAGCTGGACCATGAGAAGGCAGCAAACCCTGCCTGGCAAGGCTCTGGGAGCGAGAGCAGCGCAGAATCTGTATCCAAATGGGGGATTTTTGATGAAGAGCAGTCATGTTCAGGGCATTTAACAGCTGAAGAGCGAGGAGACATCCACTCCTGTGCCACAGACTCAGCACAAGGTGACAGCTTTAATGTCAAAACCAGAGCCCTACAGCACAAGTAAGAAGGCAGACACGGCTGGGCCAAGCCGTGGTGAATTCATCGACTGCTCCCTAATAGGAAACACTTCTTCTTGACATTTTTCATACCTGGAGTTGCTCCTTTTGCCTCTAAATCTTTACAGCTTGATGCTGGAATCAGGTATGCATCGTAAATCTCTTCCTTCTATCACAACTTTGCCTGTCACTGCTGATACTCCCCAGCAGAGCGCTGAGCCCTGGCGGTGCTGGAGCAGCCCAAGGTGGCCTCAGCGTTAGTTCAGCACAAACCACATCGATGGCAGCGGAGAACCTCAGGCACCTGAAGAAACCCTGCCCAGGCTCTGGAGCTGGAGGGGACAGAGTGTGCCCAGGCAGCCCCGTCGCTCTCCCTGCCCCGGATTGTGCAGGATGGGAAGAAACGCGCTCCATCGCTGAGTGGCACCGTGTGTTTCAAAACAAAATGTCAATGAGCTTTCCAGATTAAAACATTAAAAATGTATGAGCAACAACTGTCGCACACGAGGAAGCTAATATCACCGGTAGGGTTTTGCCTTTTGAAATCAGGTAAGAACATTTTTAAGATCAGTGTGCTCATATGCAGTTATAGTTTCATCAAGTTGAAGGCCAGGAAGACTCATTAGATCTTCATTTGACCTTATAACAAACTGTTGTATTTTACCCAGCTATTTCTAATCGAACACAGCTATAAGTCCCAAGAAATTCAATAGTGGAGAAAAACAGCAAGTCTTACCAGGCAGCCATCAAAAAGCAGAGAACCCTTTTTTCTTCTTGGTAATTTGCTCTAATGACTAAAATCACCTCCTAGTTAAAAAAAAAACAAACCCAACAAAGACCAAAAAACCCTACCAAACCCCACACCTCATTTAATGCTATCTGGTTCAGCTTTCAGATACAGGCTTTTCTTTCACTTTTCTGTCCCTTTAGGGCAGAGTATTTTCTTCCCAGAAACAGTCTCTTGCACAAAAAAAGTCACCTCAGAATTTTTTTTGGTCAATGAAACACACTAAGCCTTTCAGGCCGCCTATTGTAAAACATTTCCTCAGACCCTCAAATAATTTTAGCCATTCTTTCCTACCCATTCTCCAACTTTTCCATATCCTTTCAAAGTTTCAACAGTATTTTTCCAGTTTGAGACCTGTTTTTAGCAATGCTGCGCATAAAAGTAAAATTAACTCTTTTCCTGCACTTCACTACTTCATTGTTTATACATTTAAAGGCCACATGAATTCCTTTTGGCAGGGCATCGCAGTGGGATCAATGCGCAGAGGCTTTTTGGAGCACTGATCCCCTCATCCCATGCTCCTGCCAGCCCCATCCCGTGCTCCTGCCTGCAGGGCTGTGCCCTTGCACAGAACAACATGTGGTTTGATAAATTCCTCGTCCTCTTTACCAAAAGATTCAGCTTCCCCAGTGCCCGTTCTCTTTCCTCTTCACTGCATACCACTCTCTCAATCTTTGTATTTTGCAAAAAAATTTCATCTTGTGTTTTGCTGCAGACCATTGGTACGAACAATGGAGAGCTTTGGTACTTATACTTAACCCTGATGTGCCCCAGAAACCACGGGTCCTGGTTCTCCATCGACAGCTACTTGTTGAGCTCTGTCAGCCACTTTGTAATCCATTTAATGTACAGTCTAATGTTACTGAATAGTGCTAATGTTTAATCAGCACGCTATTCAGTGCCAAGTCAAACACCTCACAAAAGTCTAAATGCACTAAATTTATACAATCGTTTTTGTCAACCAGACGTAATATAATCAGAGAGCGAAAATTAGGTTTCTTTGATAAAGTTTGCCATAAAACCATGTCGTTTAGACTACTTACTAATTTACTTTTGCATCAGCTTTTGAATTATTTAACCCAAAATGATTACAAACTAACTAGCCTGCTTGAGTCTCAGGAAATACTTCCTCATAACAACCTTCTGTCTAAAATTGATACAGACACGTTGGATATGACCGGGTGAGCATTAGTTCATTCACAAGGCAGCTCTTTGCTTTTAGGGATACTGGAGTAGATTTGTTCCCTTTGGAAGATGTTGTAGGTAAACTGGGCTTTGATGGGACCAGCTCTCTAAACGCAGGGCACAGTACCCTGTTCCTCCCAGTACCCCTCCACCCAGCTTACAGAGCCTCTCTAGTGCTCGTAAGGCAGACAGACAAACAAACCCCAACATCTTCAGTGCACTTTTCTTTGCAAAAGCTCAGGAACAACTTTACCAAAAGCCAAAAACCCCACGATTTGGGGCATTTCTGCACTCACCTGCCAGCACACGGCCGTTGCTGCGCATGGGCTTGTGATCTAGGGCCCCAGATATACCTGCTCCTTAACTACATTAGTACAAAGCTAGAGCCATAATTTTATGGGCTGAAGGATAACTATTTAGGAAGGGATCCAGCTGCTGAGAGGATTTTTATGCCTAGTTTCTATGTAAGGTCCATCCACAAACACAAAAATTTCTTTGTACCAAAATCCACCTCTTTTTTGTTCAGACCAGATTATTTGAAGGAGCCTAAAGGCATCTGTGAACCTCGTTCCCTTTGCCCATTCTCCACCCTACTCCTTTAAACAAGTTCATTTTGTCCTGCCAGAACCACTGTTGCCTTCCTCATCAAATAATAACGAAACCTCAAGGAATTCAAGGGAGGACTGTGTGTTTTGCACACAAAGACACAATGCCTTCTCAGCGCTGCTGCTGAGTTGTTTTTTTTTTCAGAAAACATGCAAAATGAAGCTGCGGCAGGGAGCAAAGCAGGGGACAGAACTAAAGCCTTCATACTTCACAAGCCTACCTCATTTGCTCTGCTGTCAGCAACTCAAAACTCCAATGAAAAAAGGAGGGGGGAAAAAAAAAGAAGACACAAAAGAAAGTAATTATATGCAAGCTATTAGACTTATCACTTAGCTTTTAGCAAAATATTGACTCCTGAATGATCTTTGTCAAATCTCGTAAAAAAACAGCCTCCAGGTGATGAATCTTGCCACAGGCATTAAATGGAATGCTGCTGGAGAAGGAAAAGAAGGGAAATGGAAAAGAAGGCTTAATTTTAATGAAGTAAAATACCCGTGTCTGCATTTGGTCACAGCTCTCATGATTTGGAAAAAGAGGATGCTTGAGGGCTTGATTTTTGTTTGTTTTAAATATTCATGACATTTTAAACGTCTTCTGTGCTGGCCTTGGTGGACCTGACGGGAGCTGGCTGAACCAGCAATGGTGTTCCCAGCAGCCTCCCCAGCAGCACAGTCCGTTCCAGAGGATGCTCAGCCAAAACCAGGGATCAGAGTGGAAAACTTAGAGTGAAGGCGCTGCTGGGACCCCTCGTACAGGGAGCCGAGCGCACGTATTGATTTCAGGAGGGAGATGGATGAACACACAGCGTGTCTGTATCAGCAATCCAGGCATTTTGGACTGGTTTTCTGTGCTGACATTTCACTATGACCTGGGTTTTTGCAGAGGCTTTAACCCAACTATTGAAGCTAGGAAGGACAGTACTATGAACAAGGGGTAAGCAGTGGGGAGGAAGAAGAGCAAAGTATTTGTTATCTAGAGCAATAATTTATCATTTCCAGACAGTACGGCAGGATAAAGAATAGTCTCATGGATGAAGAATTGATTTGAGACTGGGAGAATCAGGTCTGTCCCACCCTTGGCTGCAGGCTTCCTGGCAGATTTTGGACCTGCCAAATAGAGACGTAAGATGGAACAAATGCTGCCTGCCCCAGATGTGGTCTGGGTGGTGGTCCAGTGCCATACTGACAAGCTCTACTGCAAAGCCCCAGTTAAAATCCCAGGGAAGAAATTTGCATTATATAAAGTAAGCTGGATTTTTCATCCTTAAAATGTGCCATAAGTGATAGCTGAAATATTCCACACACAGTCTGCCATTTCTAGTTTCACTCTAATCAGTAATCAACATTAATTCCATGTTAACTTAGGACTCGATTTCTTCACCCAGCTCATATTGGCACCAGGCAATCCACCCGATAGTCTCTCCCTCACACTCCTTTTTTTGGAAGTGATTTTTAAAAATCACTTTAAGTGATTTAAGAATATTCCTAAATGTCAGCTGCAGGCAGGAGAAGATAGTTATTGGTCTGTTTTTAGAGAGAATTTTTGGCTCAGTTTCTTCTTCCTACCCTGCTCATCACTGATGTATTTTTAAATGAATCCTAAAATACACACCAGGAAACTCTATTAAATAAAAATCATGAATGACATGCAGACTGTGCTATTACTGTGCATAAGAAGATAACAAGACTCAAGAGACTGCCCTTTACATTCTGCTGCTCCTGATAACTACAGATCTGGCCCGGCAAATGCACACGTTCCACGAAGAAAGGACAGTGCCCGAAACAATATGCCTGGAAAGACGCCGGAGGAATAAGAGATCAGAGAGATAATCGGGATGCCATGAGCTGCAGCTCTCCGTGTTCTCAATTAACTAAGTGATTGGACATGCACAACCAGAGATCCCAAACGCATCATTTGTAGGTTATCAGTGATATCGGACATCAGATGGAGCGGGGCTGGACTCCCCCTGCCAACAAACTGGAGGAAAGAATTAGAATTCTGAAAGCTTTTTAAAGCCAGACTCTCACCTCAAGACACAATAAAAGAAAAGCTTTTAGATCATTCCTGGCAGAGGAGCTGGAAAGCTGCCATGCTCACACAGAGTAACTATGGTAATCCATATCAGGTTGCAGAAATCATCTTTAGCATACAGTCTTTTAAGCCCTCCAAGAAGCTTTCTTCCTAATCTACTTAAAAATAAAAAATAAAGGGTGTTTCAAGGTCAAACAGTACCAATAATGGGATCAAAGACAATGAATGAGAAATAGGTCGAGGCCACACGTCCCTGAGCACCAGCCACTGTCTCTGCAAGGCTCTGATGCACGAGGCCATCGCTGGGCAGGGGAGAGACCTCCCTGCCTTGTGCTCTGCATTGCTGTGTGAGCTTGAACATCTATCTTGATCATCATGCTTGAGCATCTATCATCTGCAACAAAGACTGCGCAATTAAGATGCACTGCAGAAAACCTATACTTAATTGCTTTGATGTTGAGGTGATTGAGAGCTGAATACATTAGTGTGTCAAAATTGCTGAACACAAAGGCCTTGATTCTGTTCTTTTCTGTGCCGGTGTAAGCGATGCCCAGAGTTCGCCTTCGTAGGCATCGCTGGAGAATTTACGTAGGCAGGCTCAGCCCTTGGTGACCCTCCAACTCTATTTAAATATTTGAGGTTGCAGTGTGCCTGGTCTAAAGGAATTTTATTCTATTGTTCACTCAGGCAGAATAAGGAGCATAGAAAATCAAATTCCATGATTTTAAAATTAGATCAAAATTAAACTCTGCTAGTTAAATCCCCATGCCACATATACCCCAAACTTTTGCCCTGCTTCACCCAGTTGTGTGTGCACTCCAACCTACATTATCATCTCTTCACCTTCTTCTATGCCTCCAGAATTTGGGGGACCCCTGTACCTCTCAGAACACACTTGAAATTAAAGGTAAATGAGCATCATTTGGAGCTGTATCAAAAAGGATCAAGAAGAACAAATGTGGCACAGGAGCGTTTGAGGGAAAAGATAACATATGACCACTAAAAATTGTTAGGCATTGAAATCCCAAATGGCTGCACTGTAAAGAAGACTTATCAGGCTTCCTCGAGTCTCCGCTGGTTTAGTTTGCTGCCTGCTGAGCCAGACACCATCTTTCCCTCCTTGCAAAGACGGGAACATCTCCGATGAGTCCAACAGAACGTCAAAACTGAAAACTGTTCCACATCAATCTTATGCTAAAGGGCCAAAATCTCAGAGATCAGGCGTCTATCACTGAATGCATGTTCACAACATTCTTTTTTTTTTGATACTTCAACTGACATTTTCCTCAGTTATCAGGCTGGTTTTTCCTTTCCTTATATGCAAAATGGTTGTACTTGCATGCACAAAGCAGCTGAATGCTTATCTGGCTGGTCTGTTCATATGAATATAATAGAGGGCAAACATCTGTGTTTTGGGGGAAAAAAATAAATAGATGTCCAAAAAAAGCATGCAGGCAAAAAGCCTCAATAATGATAGACACAGCTTTGGAGATTCTTTGAAAATCAGGGCTAAAATATCAATTTTTCTTGTTCTGTGTTGCAATGACAAGATGCTGAATTGCTATGATTTCAGTAGCCCATAACTTAATTTTATTATGTTTGATGTAACATTACTAAGCATATTTCTTGGGTATGTGTTAAACATTATACTAATTCTACATTAAGGTGGTTTTAGGTCTTTTTACTTTTCTGTAATTTGGTTTTAGAATTTAGATCATTTTCCTCAATTCTCAGGTGCAGTAGCTGGGGGAATCCCTAATGTGCAATTTAGAAGGGAAAAAAATAATTATGTGCAATCAGACCTCTCTAAGAGGCTCTTTTTATGAGATGGCAGAGTTACATGTGAAGGTCAGTCAGTTATGTTCTCCAAACAGGTCTGAAAAAAGTTGTTGGCAGCACCCAGGGTACAGCAGGGGACAATAATTCAAAGCTCAAGACGTGTTGTGCATGATGTCATTTTTGCCTGCTCTTTTTTTATTTCTGCTACGATCTCACGTGGTTTTCAGGAGCACCATTCCAGGCCCTCACATTTGGTTCCGTGTGCTGTGTCTCTGTGCCCTCTCCCTGGGCGGCACTGAAGAACAAGGCGAGTTGGGTAGGGCCACGATGAGGGATCCAGCAGGAGCTGGGCTGGGGAGCATCTTTGCTCTCTGACACGTGTCTGACCTCCATGCTGCAGAGAGCAACGCCAAACTTAGTCATGGCTGTCCTGGGAGAGGGTTTCACTCTCAACTGCAGAGCCTGCTTTGGTTTATCTTCTTCTTGCAAGTGGAACCAGTTTCAAACTGATATTTGCAAATATTTAATTTGCACGTGCAAAGTGGTGTAGGCTTTGAGTCATCTGCCCTTGATTTTTTTGCCTTCTCCTTGGACACAGCTATTGACACAGGAAGAAGCAGGATATGCAGTAATTCATTCAACCAAAAAAAAAAAAAATCTAATAAATCTAGTTCATAAATTAAGCCTGAAATGAAGGCAGATCATTGCTCTTCAACCATTTGCATAGCAACCTGCTGGCCTGCCTGCCTGGTTTGTAGTTTAGGGAGAATAGTCACAACCAGTCACCCGGTGTATGTATGTTGATTTTAAGACTTTACTTGCAGGAACACCTGTGTATCCTCTCCATCTATTCCTTCCTAGGTCTGTGAGTGCTTTGGGACACGGCTGTACAATACTGTCGTGCCTGGCTGCCCAAAACCTTCCTGCTGCCTCCTCCACTCCAGTCTCTACATAGGTCCCTGAGGAAGAGGACAATGTAGGCAGGAATGCAGCTATACAGATTCCCTCTGCAAGCAGGGACTCTCATTCTCCTCTCAAGCAGTCCCTTGTACACATCCCTCCACCCTCCAAAAGGCAGGCATGGAGTGTCATGAGTATTTAATTAGTAAGTTATTAGAAACTACTCTGCTAAACTGAGCATCCTATGTGGAAATAATATCCAGGGAGTAAAAGCATGACTGAGACTCCAAGTGTCAGCTTTATGGATGTCTGCTGTTGGGATATGGCTCCTTCAGCTGTGATGGAAGGAGCTTATACTTTGGGGAAGAGATCTAGGAGCTGATGCACACGCTTCTTGTATGCACATTTTCCACCTGGAAAATGTCTGTGAAGATACGGTCTGCTACACTGTGTCTCTGGCACAGGAGGGAGAAACAGATGGAGAGATCGTCTAAAACCTTTTGTTCTCCATAGTTAATAACCTGGAGCTCTTCTAATACCTAACATGTGTAGGTTGGCTTCATCTCCGTGTGCATGCTCTTCAGAGGAAAACCAACTACATTCACTGGTTGGCTAATACGAAAATATGTGACTGTTTTACGAAGAGAACAGGATAAGCTCTTAAGACCGTTGTGTCCTTTACGAAATGCTGTTTACAGCAGATCTGTCATGAACATCAGTAACTCACCTAGCCGTCTTAGCGCAGTATGACATTTTAGTGCCAGCAAAAATGGGACTGAAATGAAACCAGCCACACTTTGACACAAGTTTAGAAATTAGGAAAACCTTTCTTTTCTGTTCTTTTTTTTTTTTTTTTTAAACTCAGACATGTTGATCTGTTCTAGGGCAAGACCGCAGTGCTTCTCAACAAAAAATTTTCAGTGCATCACCTCCTGCTCAAGATATAGCACTGGACTTATTTGGAATTAAACAAAATGTGGAAATTGTTATTTTTCCCATGAAAAAAATGTCCATTTCACTCCATCTTGACCTAATCAACAATACAATATTGCTTATGGAAGAAATTTCCTTCCCTAACCCCCACAGAGTTTGTTGTACGCTCTGAAATATATTTTATTATCCTTAATTTACCCTGCAAAGCTACAAATAACAGTAGCTGTAAAATTATTCATCCTTCGTCAACATGGAGCTGGAATACACACCCTCCTTTGATAGTGAATTCCAGAGGAGGATGTCACAGTGTGTGAAGAATCACAGTCTTACACCCATCCATGAAGAGCAGGTCACTTTAACTGACAGAAGGCAATCGGAGCTCCCAGCTCTTCCCAAAATGTACCCTTCAACAAATTAGACAAAAGTCTTCAGCTCCTACAAAGTCTTTATATGACTTTGGAGCCCATGGCTCATGGCAGTGAGACTTAGACTTCCAAATGAAATTAAAAATTTTCACCTCTCACCCTCAGGAGTTGCCATGGGAAGCCCATGTTGTTCATTCAGTCTGCAGCTCGCAATTTCCTGTTCATAAGTCATCTGCTTCTCTGTGACTTAGAGGGAATACAGATTTTTCTTGGGACACCATGACTCAAGGGAATTACCTGTAGTTAAACATCTGATTAATGGCTCATTAAGAATCAGCAACAGTGTTTATTCAGTCCCTGTCTGAGTGTGGTTTTGCAATTATGTGCTTTTGAGACTGCAGGTGTGTGAAATATTCATAACCCAAATGGAAATATGATGGAAGTGCAGTTTATACTTACTCAAGGGCTAGCTGTTCTAGATTATAAATATAAAATAGAAAAGCAAAAGTGCAATTATTACTCTACCCAGGGAGTACCCAGACACTCACTGCACTCTTTACAAACATTTAGACACTACATTTCTGTCCCAAATAATTTATTCTAAGTGGCAGAGCCTCCTATCCCACTCATGTCACCTCTGGTACATGCTACTGCTAGATGCGAGGCTTGTAAAAGCCACGTTCATCATTGGGTTACTCGTGTAGTAACCACCACACCCCGAAGAGCCCAAACCTCTCTGGGGACACATCAGGGGAAGAGAGAGGAGGAAGAGAGAGACTAACGGCGCTTGGCTGAGTCTGTCTGCTAGGCTTCTGGCCATATATTAAACACAGTGTTGAGGCTTTAATTCTGTTTAATGGTGAATCACAGAATCTTCGTGGTTGGAAGGGACCTCTGAGATCATCGAGTCCAACCATACACACACAAAAAAACCTAACCCACCAATCTCAGGCACTAGAGCATGCCCTGAAGTGCCACATCTACGCGTTTCTTAAATACCTGCAGGGATGGCGACTCCACCACCTCCCTGGGCAGACCATTCCAATACCTGACTACCCTCTCAGTAAAGTAATTCTTCTGTAAAGTAAATTCTTCAGTAAAGCAAATCTAATCTAAACCTCCCCTGCCGCAACTTCAGACCATTTCCTCTGCTCCTGTCATTATTCACTTGGGAGAAGAAGCCAACACCCACCTCTCTACAACCTCCTTTCAGGTAGTTGTAGAGGGCAATGAGGTCTCCCCTCAGACTCCTCTTCTCCAAACTAAACACGTCCAGTTCCCCCAGCCTCTCCTCATATGACTTGTTCTCTAGACCCCTCACCAGCTTGGTGGCTCTCCCCTGGACACACTGCAGCACTTCAATGTCCTTCTTGTAATGAGGGGCCCAGAAGTGAACACAGTACTCAAGGTGAGGCCTCACCAGTGCCCAGTACAGAGGCACTATCACTTCCCTGCTCCTGCTGGCCATGCTATTCCTGATTCCTGATAACTGTCCATTATCCTCATCCCTTAACTGACCCCAGAAGGACATAGGGTTTGACCACTCTCTCCCGAGTATGACATACTTCTGACATTTGCTCCGTCAGCTTCAGAGTAGCCATGTACATCAAGTAACTGCAACTTCTGACCTCATGTCCAGCTAGTGAGCAACAGTAATTTTAAAATATGCAACCATGACACTCTAGTTTTGAAGGTGAAATGAGGACAGGAGAGCAGGAGGAGGGATGGGAGGCTGGTACCTGAGCAAACACTGAGGAAGAGTTTCCCCCTCAACTTCAGGTGGGGCAAAGCCCATTCTGAAACAGTTAACTTTCCCTCACTGCGGCTGCAGCTCTAAGCATCAAGCTCTCCCAAAAGCTGCTTCCTTTTTCTAATTTATTGTATGCTGTTGTTTTTTAAAAGGGTCGTTTCAGAATTCCTCTGGGTCCCATATATGCTGTGCTACCACCTTGCAGAGGCTCTCAGTAGTACCGTACAACTAAATATTAGTCACAGGAGAATGGGAATGGATAGCCAGGCAGAAACAAATCTAAAAGCGGTGAACCATCAAATGTGAGGAACACAGGAGGAAGCTGACAGATGAAGGACTGTGCAGAGTCCCTAAATCCAAAGCGCGTTTCTGAAAGGGCACTTTTTTCTAAGAGGAGCATTTCTAATAATCTCTCTTCACTGCAAAAGGGAAGGACTTACCTGTTTGCCATTGCTGATTACCTAGTGCAAAGAGCTTTGTATTAGCCTAAAAGAATGCAGTCAAGTGCTTCCAGGTGGTGGGAGGCAGCAGGTAGGATGACCATGGCCAAGCAGCGCTTTGGTGTCTGCTCCCCACTTGCGGCAGGTAGGGTACGGAGCTGGTGGGTACAGCCTGGCCCTGCAGGGGTGTGCTGTGGTAAGCTGCTCCAGTGTTGATTACTAAAACCATTTGCCTTTTTTCTATTCTGAGTGTTTCTCACTCTGGTTGTTAGGCTCGGATCGTGCTGTGATGTCCTCCATGACATCCAAGGGTCCTCTGCTGCCAGAAGTCTTCCTCAGTGTTCGCACTTGTAAGATCCCTCCCAACTCCTCTTGGAGAAGCTAATGAGATGGAGCCACTTTTAGACGATAAGCCAGGACCTCTAGAACTCAAACCTTCTTCTAATGTGTGGTGTTTTTTTTTCAAATGCATTTCTAAATTTGTCACATAGTGTCGCAAAAATGGTCTGTCTTTATTTCTCTATATAGTGGTATTATCTGCATGCACTCATTCTTCCCCAGTTCACACATTCAAGGTTCCTATTTAATTTCTCAGCCACTGCAGCCAGCTCACATTGAGGTGTTTATCATTTCAAAAATACAGTCCCCTCAGCCAGTAAGCATGACCTATTTTCTTGGTTCCTGGACCTCGCATTTTCTGTGTTGTTCAAATGAGTCTGGTTGCTCATTGGATCCAGATCACTCTGAAGAACTGATTTATTATTTACTAATCTGCTCACTTTTGTGTTATCTGTAATTTTTTTCATTATTTGGATATTTTCTTCTAGATCATCGATAATGATGCTCTATGACACTGAACCAAAAATAGATTGCTGGGCAACTGAAGAGAAGCAACCACACTGAATGTTGGTTCCCTGCTCCCAATTACTGTAATGTAGCTAAAATATCTGTAAAAGCAAAGGCCATTTTGAAGGCCCATTTAAAAAACTTTTGGAAAGCCTCCAAAATAGAAAAAGGGACACTTCTGCACTGGTGCCAAAAAAATCCAAAGCTTAAATCTGTTTGGTTTTTTTTTTTGATCAGACGTTTTTTCATGAGAAAATAATTTTTAACTATGTCAGGGCTTTTAAGTCCTGAAGGATAAGGTCACATCAGAGGAGTCATCCCATTATTGTCTTGTTAATTCTCTTGTTGCTGGTATATATGCAAAAGACTGGGAGAAATTTCTCCTTGTTAAAATTTCTCTCATCCTTTCAGATTTGAGGAGAGCCACCGTTTATTCTCAGTTGTCATTTCTAGCAAAATAAAGAAGAAAGTCTGAGAAAAAAAATCCCCTTCCAACCTTCCATCTTATTTTTTTTTAAGCTGTATGTTTGATAAGTTCTAGCAACATGAAGTTTTAAAAACCAACTGTCTCCTTTAAGTTCAAAATTTATATAAGAGTTTCCTCTTGTAATTAAAATACTGGTCAGGCTTTTCAATCTACTGCAGAAAGGCATTCAAGGATGTGCCAAACGTTTCATTTTAGCCTTATGTATTGTACTGTTGTCAGTGCTAGCTTTTTTTTTCCTTTGTAAAATAAATTAATACACAATGGTAGTCCCCAACCCATAGAGCTTCCACCAAAAAGCAACCCAAGAAGGGGGTTTGGGTCCGTGAGTTAGTGACAAAAATAGCAAACGACCTGCAATTCTTAACCAGTCTTGCGCTATGCATGTCTTCTACCACCTGGCCAGGATATTTGTGATGTACTTCTAGGAAAGATAAGCTTTGAAGCAGCTTCAGAAGAAGATAAGGCTGAGAAAAGGATGTGTTCATGCATTTGCTTGCAAGTATTTTATCTTTATGGGGCCCAAAAGCAAGCACAGAGAACCAAGCTGTGAGCAGTCTCGGGGAAACCACATATTTAACTTCAGATGTGTGCTTGTACCCAGTTAAATCAGGGCTCCCACGGCTTGTCTCGCTCACTTGCATTTTTACCATGGGGACTTGTCAAGTTGCTCAGCGATTTACAGTTTTCTTATTGGCAGACAGCTTCCTAATACATGAGATCTTTTTAAGATTGATACAGAGAAGGTCATATGCTTTTCCTCAGTTCTGTGATTAATGCTATTCAAGGCTTTAAAAATATATATAGTGAAAGACAATAATTGTCAAGGTTTAGGTGAACGTCTAGTGAATTCATTGCTACTTTTAGGAGACAATTTGCCATACCTCTGATGGAGTAAGACAGTCTTGTAAACAAAAGAAACTGTAATGAATATAACAGGAAAAGAATGAGGCTTTTGTCCCCATTGTCACATAAAATATCTCCTTCTCCCCCCCAAGGTGTAGGAATACTTATCAATACTGTGAATCCTACCTATTAAATAGCAGAAAATACAAGAGGGAGAGGTTCAGTCTGAGAATTCACTAATAGCATCATTAAAATTAGAGTCCAGCTCCCAGGCTCTTGCGTGCAGTCCCACAGGGCAAGGACAATACCGCGCTCAGTCTCGTCCCCAGTCAGTGAAGGCTTGTCTGTGCCACGGCCAGGGGAATCCGTCCCTGAGAAGCCCTTCTCCATTCCTTTCATCTAAAAGCCTTAGCCAGAAATCTGAGGACTCCTCATTGTCACGACGTACAGAGCAGACCTGCCCTTCATTTCAGGGTTTCAAACCAAAAAAACGCAACCGGTGCTCTAATTAGCAGCTCTGCCGACTTCTTCTGGACTGTGAAGGATTGAGGAGTCACAGCCAACCTTTGATTTAAAATCAAGAGGGTTACAGCCTGGCCTTCCTTTGAGAAACAGTGATTTCCTCACTCTGGTACTCATTAGGAAGGAAGCTTTTACCGCCATACATATGCTTTATTAAAAGGTTGAAATTTTTAATAGATGAGAAGTTACACCCAGATGTTCAATTCCACCCCTTCTTTCTCTGTGCCCACCAGAGACCCATGGGGATGGGGCAGCGATGCCTCTGCTGCGACATTGGGGTCCATTTCATTGGGAGGAAGTTTTACACAGGTAAAAGCCGATGTGGAGATGAAGGTTACTTTGCTGGTTACATAAGAGCTTGGGATTTTATTTTTTTTTTTTGACTCCTTTATTACCAAGGCTTTTCAAAAATCCACAATAGGCCCAATTTAGCCAGCCCCTACACCAAGTGCCTTGCAGCGTCTGTGAGAGCAATTAAGAGGCACTATTCCCAAAGCTGTCTTCTCCTCAATTATGTCAGCAAACAAAGAGGCGTGACTGTGTAAGACCCTCTCTATTAAACAAACCAGGCCTACTTATTTGAGCTTTGATCAGGGGAATGAAGTCAGCAGGGAACAAGGGAGGCAAAGCAGCACATTCGCTCTTGGACTTCTGAAGTTTACAAGTGAAAAAGAGAAAAAGAATAAAGACCATGTGCAACTTGAAACTAAACCCCTCCTTTCTGCAGAGCCCCAGGTACACCAAGCACCGCACAGGACCGTGGGGCCTCAGGTTCCTGCGACTAGAAACTGGGCGGCCATCACAGTTAGCATAGCAAAAATCAAAGAGAAATTTCCACTGGGAATTTATCTTTCTAAATCTCCCTTTTTCAAAGGAGCTCATGGCAGGACAATCTATGGTTTGTATCCCTTTCTGTTTCAGATGTGGCAAGAGATACCATTAATTGCCTTGTCCCTGCCTCATCCCTTAAAAAAGTAAATAAAAGCCAAGGAATTATGACACTATAAATTCAACTATTCTTTTTATAGGTATAAATCCATATTTAGTCTGCTAAATATAAAAAGATAATGTGCTCTATAAACTAATAGTATATTCTTTTCTTTCTTTCAGATTTCAGTAATTACCACTTTGGTTGGTTTTTGTTGTTGCATTTCTCAGCTAATGAAACATTCTGGGCAGGGAGTGTTACTGTCAAACTCTCCCTATTGGGAGGTAAGTATATCACAGCTTTTCTTAAATCAGAAATGCAGCACCTGGATTAGCTATTTTGACACCACTCTTAAAACATACTTTGTTGTGTGTGTAACAGCCTAGAAGACAAGAGCTGTGCTAGTTCCTCAGGGTCCCTAGGAATCAGTCTCAGGAGTTATAGTAGCTCCAGCAAAGCTGCACCTCATGGAAAACCTGCACATGTCAGCTGGCCAACTCCTCAGCAATGTCTGCAGGATGAACGAATGGGGGACTTGTTCAAGGAATTGCTTTTTTTAACATAGATTGAATGTTCGCAAAAGTGGTGGATGCACAACAGTGGAAACAGAAGAAGCTTCCTTACCCACAGACCTGTGTCTTGGTGCATGCAGAGGTACTGATGGTTGGGGAGACAGCAAGCTGTGATTATAGCTCTTTACATAAAAACTTGCTCGACCATTACTTCATTTTAATCTCCTATTTATTACTGGCTGCATCTGCTTATAAATTAGGACAGTAAGTTGTCTGGAGCTCTTAATGGTACATTTGACTGCTGCTTTGAAAGATCATCTGTACAGTCAACAAAATAATATTAATGGGTCATTACTTCACTAAAGCAAACCATGGAATGACAACAGCGGTGCCATTAACAGGATGGTGATAATGAACTGTTGGAGCTTCTCTAGCGCCTGGTATCAAAACACTTTCCAAAGGAGACCAGTATGTGTTACCCTATTTTACACCCGGAAAAAAAGGAGCAATACATGGATTCTCAAATAGTAACACAAGCAGATATTTGAAGCTCAGAAAGTGAAATTGATATTTTTCACAGGCCATATTCTAGAGTTTTTAATTTACCATCAGCACCATTCATTTTATTTTTGAGTCTGAGCCTCTGCCAGCTCGAGGGCAGGCTTCTCTGAAGGAGGGGGAAAGGCTGTGATTGCCTGCTGCCACCCTCATGTCACCCCCATTTGCTAGTTCATGCCCGTAGCCTTTCAGCTTTCTAGAAGTATCCTTCATTCCTAGAAAAGTTCATTTCCTAGAGGCATGCTGTGTATGCTGATGATTTTTTTAGGGCTTGCCTGGATGGAGATATGTGGGAATATTAATCCAAAAATCCTCTGTGAACTCACTCAGAATCAAAGTAGCCTCAAGTGATTTAAGCCAAGCTAATGAAGGCCTGACTGAGCCTATCTGCACAGAGCTTTCGGTGCCATTTGAATCATCTGCTTTATCAAATCCTTAATTTTGGATCAACGGCAACACAGACAAACCCTCTCAAAATAAAGGAGAAACACCAGGAGGACAACAGGATGCGGATAACCATCAATAAGCATTTTCATAGCAACTACCCTGCAAAAGCCAAATCTTATAGTCCTGATGAGGGGAGACAAGAGGAGTCTGCTTCAGAGACTTGTGAATAATGAAACCAGGATTTTGCCAGTTGAGAAATGTACCAGGAGCTGCTCTGTGTCCTCACTTCTGAGGAAGAACAGAAGTGGGGGTGACTCAATGCAGACACTGCGGCAGCCTAGGAAACCTGTCCTTGGACAGAGCGTTGAGGGGAGAGGAGATGCAGATGTGGGGAGCTGCACGGCAATGACAAAATTAGACTTCCAATAAAGTCACCTACAGGATTTATCACCACTCTTCCGGTGCAAGTGCAAACTCTGTGACATCTGGTTGGGTTCCTAAACCTCCAGCATCACCGTGATGCAGTGTGAAAACGCATTACTTGTACTTTCAACCTACAGATCTGTGACTGCCATTTATTTGAGGAGGCTGCACTTGCAAACACCTGTTTGAGAACTGAGCAATTATTCAGCATCCTCAGCCTTCACCAAAAGATGTTTCTGACCCTCCTGGCTGGAGAGAAGTGCCTGACAATATAACGCCCCAGGGACCAAAATTGAAAGACAAATACGCTGCGATTTCACCCTTTTCTTTTGACCTTTTCTCAGTTTTTCATTAATTTCAGACCAGTTTCAGCATGCTTATTCAGGATCCAGTTCTCCTTTCCCAGTGCTGGAGTATGGGGTCCGGTGGCATATTCAAAGAGGGGATCCCTACCTCCTGGGGACCTTCCTCTCCCAGAAGAAAGGGATGGAGCCTGCAGCAGCCATACTTCAAATACTTTAAAAGCTATGGGTTTTTTGCTAATCTGCTCCATTTGAACAGAAGCACCGCAGTCAGTGCTGGAAGCTGACCAATGCCTTGGAGAAATACTTCAGTTTCTCCCAGCTTTGGAACCTAGGCACCATTTTTGATCTGCCTTATGTGCTCTCTCTAGACCAATGTATCATCACACCAGTTCCCTCGGCTGAAACAGGATCATCCTTCTCCCCACACAGCTAAAAGTCTCACCCAGGCTCTCATCATCTTATACCACAGATCAACTCTAATTTTATTTTCTCTAGCACAGAAAACTGCCATTTTGTTCTGCCTATATCATCTGGGAACGCCACGGCAAAGAAATTTTTCTTAGCTTCACTTTAGACTATGCCCTTCCCCTCTTCATAGCCCTCCTCTCACCTCACTTCAGCAGCCACATCAAACCTAAGCTGCTTGGTCTGTATTTTCAAGGCACTTCACAACTTCTATCTGCCTTACCCATCATTTTTCACTGAATTTCAAGAGATCAGCTCTCACCTTCAATCAGCCCCAGTGCCAGATGGAAGCAGCCCCAAAATCCTTCCCCCACCCTCCTCAATACAGCTAACTAAGATGAAACAGCAATTCTTCCCTTCTGTGCCAGAGACTGTGGCAGATGGCACCACCCTGTTTATTACAGGATAATCCCTTTTTAAAGGAAGATAAGGAAAAAGAAATACACAGAAATTTTAATGAGGACTTTGAAATGGAGTTCCTGCATCTTTACAGTCTGGAAGTCATCCCTGGGGTCACCGAGTGCAGTCCCTGCTATCATGTGTGCAGCATCGTATTATCTCTCCATAAACTTACCAAGCTGTGGCTTAAAAGTAGTTGGGTTTTTCTTCATCGCCATTCATATCAAAAAGCTCTTCCAGCCTCCCTGTCCTAATGGCTAGAAAACTTTTGATTTCAAGTGTACGTTTGTTTATATCTCTTTGTTCTTACAATAACACTGTTCTCCAGTGCAAATAATCCTTTTTCCTCCCTGATGTTTTTACAGACAGTAATCATAACCCTGCTAAGCCTTCATTTTGCTATGATCAAGAAGCCATGCTCCTTTAGCCTTCCCTTGTAAATCAGGCTCTCCATTCTCCTGATCTCTGTAATACTCTCATCTGCATGTGTCCCTGTTTTAATTCACATTTTTGAGCACAGATATTCCACAAATGGCTGAATCATGCAAGGATTTTAACAGCTCCTTATCTATACAGTCAATACTTTTCCTGGCATAGCCTATGTCCTTTTCACAACTTACCACAGCACTCTGCATAAAAATTTTGGACAAAAATTTTGATTCTGTAGAGCTGATGTCAGACTAAAAGGCCTGTACACACTGGTCTCCCTATTTCTCTCCTTTTCTTAAATACAGATACTGTGTTTGCTATTCTTCAGTCACACAGTGCCACCCTTGAGTTGATAGATTTATTAAAAACTCTTACTACCAGATTTGCAATTTCACACATCAATTCTTCCAGAACTTTAGGACCAAAAGTTTCCACTCCACACTCCCCGCTCCCCCCAACTCGTGGTATGGAAATCTTTCAGCTTTTATTCCACTTACAGTGAGGCAAACTCTGTTCTCACACTCTCCTTCCCATTAGGCACTGTATTTTTACCCCCCTGTGAGCTGGCTACCTTGAATTTCTGTCTATACACATTGAGACACGGTCATCAACATAGTGAGTGATGATTCTATGCCTACAGTGAAAGTATGATATTGGATTTGTGCTGAGATGTTAAGAAACACATGAGATATATTGAGCATTTCAGAAACTTAGCAGGGGTATTAAGATGAACAAGTATGTTTTAAAAACCTCTATGTAATGCTTGAGGTGGAATAAGCACCATATATCGACTGGGCCATTAAAACAAAATCTATCCCAGGATTTGAGTGCATTTCTGCAATAAAGAGGAGAGAACAATGCTTGTGGCAACCACAATGCTAGTGGCAAATAGTGAATGGCAATTGCCTGGGGACCTGGTGGGAAACCAAAGCCCAAAAGATGAAGGAAAGAGGGAATACCACAAAAAAAAAGGTGAAAACAAATATTGCAAGACACCTGAACAGCTATTTCACTGCTGCAGAAAATTGCCGTGCGCTTTCTTTAGGAACAGCATTCTAACACTCTTGCTTTCACTGAAATCAATGGAGAGCACTAGAAGAGACCATTAGCATCACAGTCAGCTGCTGTGCTATGGATCTGCTCTCTGATATCCACGGGAGACCTCAAATTCTCCTAGTTCAGCCCTCTTAAAGTCTGTCTGACATGGAAACGGGCCCCACAGCTGAAAGACTTCAGACTCCCTTCAGATAAAGCTTAACTCAAAGCTCTGCAGCTGGTGAAATCACTCGACTGTGGGGCCCAAGAGGAGCAGGACATCCCCTGCCCATCTTGGCAAAAGTCCTGAGAGGCAGTAGGCATCCAGGGAAGCCCAAGCAGATACAAGGAAGGGGCAGTGGAGGATAAAATATTTAAAATGCAAGAGACGTGAGCACGCGGGCTACCGAGAGAATCGATTCAGCTTCTTCTTCCTATTTCACCCGGGGCAAATCATTCCGTAAGCTAACATCCAGCCTGTCTAGGTGCAGAACACAGATTGCATCTCTTCCCAGCCTCTCCCTTGAAGCATAAATACATGAAGCTGGAGTCACGGGAGCCAAACAAGCCCAAGTGCCAGGCAGAAGGAGCAAGCCGGCCGGCCCTAGACCGGGGCTGGCATGCTGCTGCTAAGCAACGTGCAGGCACAGCCCGCAGCCCTGCCTCGGAAAACCAATCAAGGCAGCATCTCACTCCCCTTAACATTAAATGTCAGTTTACAAATGGAAGCGACACATCACAAACCATTCCCTGCCGTAGCGGGGTGGTCTCATCCCGAGCCCATCTCCCCAGGCCTGGCTCCTGCGAGCTGCTGCTGCGTGCCCTGGAAGCACACCTCTGCTAAATCACTCCCCAACTCTCCAAAGTACAATCTTGTTTTATCATCGCTGTCAAACCAAAACGTTTCATGCTAATTTCTTACAACCTACTCCACTGTCTGCTTCGCTCCTATTTGATATTTATTCCCCTGCCAAACGCGCATTTATTTGTTGACATTTTTATTAAATTAGACTGCAATAAATCTGTCTGCGTTTATGTTTATATCCCTTCATGCTCAAGTATGCAAAGGACCCCAAAGTAAGTTGCATACATTAAATGCATGGCCAAATGCATAGAGAGTTAGTAAAGTCCAAGTACTGGTAATCCAAAATGATACTGACCCAACCTGGCTGGGCTGGGATGGGACCATTGGAAGCAATGTTTTTGTTGAAGTGAGCAATCTTCTCTCTCCTAAGCAGAAGGGAAGATTCTGGGAACAGCTCCGCTTCCAGACTGAAAACTCACATTTTTAATTTCCTTGTAGACAAGACAGAGAATTTCTTGAGCCCTGGTGTCAGCAGATTTTTTTCAGACTAAAAAGTAGCTTTTTAAATGGTTGCACACTACAAAATGTTGCTGTAAAATACAATATTAAGGAAATTCCAACACGCAGTTAGCGGTCAAATGCTACCCATCTCTTAACAGACACTTTAAAAACATCTGTAGCTCACCAAACACTGGGTAAATACAACTGTGCATGGGAAAAGTGAGGCACAGAGGGGTTTCATTTGCCTGATGTCACTCATCAAGCTGTCATCAGTCAGGAATAAAGATCAGACCAGCTAAATGCTGTCTGTAAAAACCTGAGGGACCAGCTCAGCTGTCTCACAGTCGTGTAATTTGAAGCTTCTTTCTGGAAGTTCTATGCAAAAGAGTGTTTTTGTGTGGTATCTTTTTGCCCTAGCTGCGACAGGGAGAAGGCTAAGTTAAAAATTCACCACAGCAAGGTCACTCAAGGTTGCGGCTTTTCCCCAGCCCCCTCCTGCTGTCCCTTGTCGTACCGGTCACGCCTGATATTATGCAGCACACGTGTCCCACAAGCCATAGGTGTCACGGTGGCATGCTAAAGAGGGTCCTCACGCCTTATTTCTCCCTCCATGCCATTCACACCGAACTGGATAAAAGGAATGCAGAGAAAATTCAGAGCAGCTCCTCCAACTTCAGAGGACTCTGAACACAGGAAATTTTTGCTAAATTACTATGTCTCGAAATTGGCAACAGCACACTGATTATGTCTCATTGTGACTGTGATGTCCTTGGCGATGGAGCTGGGAGACCGCAAAGTGAATATAATGCTCCTATATGTGACTCTAATGACTGATGATGCTCTGCTGTGGGTAGCAATTTTGAAATAACCGAGAATGACGACAAAGAATATTGCCTTTGTCTTTTTGCTTCAGAAGAACTTTACGTGTAACTAAGGAGCGCAGCACAGTATTGCCAGCTACACATGCTGCTAACAGGGAAATTTGCAGCCCCATCAAGTAGTTTGTGCTAATCTGCCCTATATATAGTCCTGCAGGTCAGGCTGAGTGCGTGAAGAGTGGAAAGGTGGGTGCACACTCCCAGGCAGGGTGTTCTCACGTGCAGGATGAAATCTCAGGACACAGGGACAGCCAACAAGTGCTGCAGATGACATGATCAGATTAATAAATTGAATTAAATGTAGCGTTTTTTAAATTGGGAGCCAGATGCTTTCCTCACTCTGGCTGCTTCCTGTCACTCTGATAGCTCAAAGCAGCCGTTGCACTGAATAAAACAAGTGCTTGATCCCACAGAGGGATGAACTGAATGCTTTGGTGACATGCAGCGAATGCGGTTATGTTGTCTTCAAGACCTGACCTAGTATTGCTGTTTGCCAACCCTTGGTGCCATGGAGAAATGCCAACGTGCTCAGGAGTATCTTGTTTCGTGACTCAGTCAGCAAACGCACAGGGGACACACAAAGAGTGTCCCGCATTAGACAGGGATGATGGAGTTTCTCTCCTTCCTCAACTACCATCTGACAGAGCATGAAGGACTTTGGTACAGACAAACGCCGCTGCCACTGGAATGGAAAACACCGTGTGTCAGCAACCATCATGTGGATGGGAGAGGTGAAGAGTAACTCGCAGAGGAGAACACAGAAGGAGGCTGAATGCAAATCCCCCCATCAGTGTCATCTGCAGGAAGCTCCAGATCTCCTCTAACTCCCCTCTGCCCATCCCATCCCACCACAAGGAGACCTGCAGACCTGAGCCCTCACTGGCAAGAGCAGGTTGCAGGTCCAGCCAGCGGTGGGACCACCGAGCGCACTGACCATTATGCACGAGCTGACTATTTTGATTTTTACACACTGTCTGAACAAGCTAATTTAAACTTGTGCAGGTCAGTCTCCAGAGATCAAAGGCTGACATAAGAGGGGCATGGAAATCTATTTCTGATCTGCCAGAACAGCAGGTCCTGAGAAGTCCAAGTGCTGTGCTGGCAGCACATTACTGTTTGCCTTTGAGGGATGGGAAAATCAGAAAAGAGGAAATTGGTTAACTTCAAGATAACACAGCTGATTTGGAGAAGTGCCACCATGAAGCCTTTGCTTTGATGGTCATTCGGGCTCCTGAAGATACTGGACTGAGAAAATTTTGTTTTAATCCATCCTGAAGGATTTTAAAGTCAAGATATTGTTCTGAAAATGAGCTCCTCGCTCAAACCCCCATGCAGACTCAATTACCATGGTGGCCTTTCTGTTCTGGCATCGCGATTTATTAATCTTCTCCCCTTCCATTACTGCAGAAGCCAATGGAGAACAGAAATGTAATGACAGGCCTGAGTAAATCCTTGTGAAAATCTTTCTCTATGAAGACAGCAAGTTGGTGCCCACAGCATCTAATCTCCTCCCAACTGTGAACTTATAGACAAAATGATGCAGAGAAGGTGAAGTTTTCCTGACACCTAGGAAACAAATTTAGGTAGGTTACAGCAACCTGTGTCCTCTTCCACCCAACAACAAGCCCGAGGGTCTTTTTGAACCAGAAGAGACTGATCACACCTTAGGGCTGTTCCTTAACACATTTCATGGTATTGCAGCTTTCTGGGTAAAATTCATTCCTTGCACGGGGTGAAGGCCATACCCAAGACCTGTTTCCACCTCAGTCTAGAGGGCTGGGCGTTTCACAAGTTTAAATGGTGATGACAGCTCCGGCGGTCAAGCTCTGAGGAGTCTAGCGGAGGCAATTTAAAAAGTTAGTGCTCCCAGCGGTCCGCTCTCCCCAGAACAATTAGAGGCAAACATGTGCCTGCATTTCAATGGCTTCGACATAGAGGTTGGCATATTAATGCGATCCCATCGTCAGCCACAGCTTCAGTCGAAGCACTGAACTCTGCTGAAGGGACTGTGTGGCTCTGGCTCTTGGGTAGTAGCCGAGGGGACAGATCTTTGCTCTCCCCATCACTTGAGCCCATCTCCCTGTGCCCTCAGCCTCCTGCCAACCCCCCCCCCCAGCACGCAGACAGATTGCATTCATGGTGTTTGTTACTCCTGTGGGATTTCTTGAGCAGGGTATTTTGAGTGCAAACAGTGAGCTGGGCACTGCCCTAAATCCAGGGGCTCCAGGTGGTGCTTCCCAACCAGCAACTCAACAGGAGTCAGCACACATGGCAGCACGTGGCCAGCGGGAGTCCAGGGAGGAGGAAGCTCAGCCCCAGGCAGGATGCTTTGCATGGAAGTTTGCAATCTACCAAAGTGAACAGCTGTCCTAGCTTCTCCTTCCTCAGGCCTGCTTTTGTGTTTCAAATGAGTGGGTTTTGCCTTTTTTCCTAGAGCTGAACATTGCTTTTCCTTAGGAACACCGGGGAACAATTAAAGCAACGAGAAAATGGTAAAAATAACACAAACCCAGCATACTCCTCATGACACTGACAGCCAGAATGCTGTTCAGGATGGCAGAGAGCAGAAGCATTAACACGTTTAATAACCAAACAGGTGAGCACAATCTGTACTTTAAACCACTAGCAACCACACTCTCTTTGCTAGAAACATTTCAGAAAGCCAGAATACCTCCATGGCCCTGTGAACACACTTAACAGTGCTCAGTAATTTGGCACTTGGGATGACAATCACTGTAGTTTTTATACTGTTCCATTTGTGGCAGCACTGCGGTACAAAAATATTCAAACATTGCTAGGTTAAAATATGTGTTTTCCCAGTGGTAATTAGTACAAGAAAATCAGGCTAAACATATTAGTTTGAGTTGGCTTTTTCATTCTCTTCCTGTACTTTTACACTTCACAGTCACAATAATTGTAGCCCTTATGAACAATTATGTAAAATTATGTAAAATGCAATATGATCAAGGTATTAGACTATTATTATCCCAGCTGCAAATGCATGAATCATTACTACAGAGTACCTAAAACCCCCAGAATTTTCTGCCAGTTGGAGTTTAGGGGACTTTTTTTTCTTCTGGGTGTTGATGACAATTAAATCATACCTTGATAAATATGAAAGGAAAAAATCCAGCATAGTTATTATGAGTCCTCATTAGGAAGCAAAAGAGTGGTTTTCGTGAATTGTGCTTGTTTTGCCACTTATTTAATTGACTGGCTGCTTGCTTAGCTGGAGAGTCCTTTCTGGAACAGGTATCCAGGCAGGGCTGGGATGGATCTGTGGGGTGTCTTTGGGGACTGGCCTGGGGGGGAGAAAAGATTTGGCAGACTGGAAGAGGCCTTGGGTTGATACTGCATATTTACTGAGTTGCCTGTTGTATGCATGACAGTTACAGGTAGCTCACAAACTGCAGAAGGATCCTGTAAAACTTTAGATCTGAATGAAGACAGGAATTTCCCTCTCTGCTTTAGTCTGTTGCATTCCTTCCTGAAGTGCAGTGATGCATGTTTTTTCTTGGGTATAGAAAACAGATTGTTTTTTTTAAAAGAAGTATTTGTGTATGTGTGTGTGTGTGTAAACCCCCCATATTTTAAAAACGAGCCTCCTTTTTTGGAGAGGGCAACAAACATTATATTAATGAAAGGTCCTGCAACATGACCTTAAAATCAATGGGACTGTAGACAGATGAGGAGTCCCAGCATCACTGGTCACATCCCAGGACAAGTATTATCTTCCCTCCATGCTGAAGGACAACTATTCCCACTGATTTTGAAGGTGTCAAACTAGTGTGCTGAGGGGAGGAACACTGTGACCTGTTCCTTTCCTTTCTACTTCCTATGGATGTGTACGGCGATTTGAATGCAAGACAAAACTCTGGAGATCGCTCAGGAAATTTTCATATAACCCATTCTCTCCTAAGTCTTACAGGAACCATGAAGATCATATTACAGTGTTACAGACAATAATAGAACCTTCAAGTTAGGGGGAAAATTCAGAGAGAAAAATGTGGCTAAGCCAGGTTCTATGGAAATTACGTATCTTTGGCTTTTTTTCCTGAAAAGAGAGGGAAACAGAAATAAAGCACTAACAAATACGTGAATAAGAGTTTAGTAGTGCTGAAAACTGGATAACCACTATGAATTGATCAGAAAAAAAGAAGGACAATTATTCATACATAGGTCCAGAATAGAGAAATTGTTGCCTTGGAGAACAAAGCTAACGGGCTGGATTTATCTTTAGCCCCATTGCTCCTATATCCCACCCCTCTTCTTCCTCCTGACCCTACCTGCAGTAAAATGCATTGATTTGCTGACTTGCCATCCAACACCTGTGTCACAAAAACTGGCCAACTACTTCATTTAAGAACAAGAAACCGGACCCGAGAGAACAACGGATGAAGTAGCAAAGAGAAAAATGAGACAATGGTTCGTCAAGAAATGGACACCATAAATATTCCCTTTCTCTAGTTCAAAGTACAACAGTCACTCCGTAACAGGTTGTTACAGAGAGCTGGGGCTTTTAAGGAAATTGCAGTGAAAACCTAATGCCTTTTTTTCCATTCACAGAATCAGGCGCTGATGCCGAGTCTTTCAGTGACAAACACAAGCACTGACAGTAGGACCCAAATAATTCTTGAATTTAAAGGAAGAGCACTCAATATCTACATGTGGAGCAGAAAGCCATCTCCTGTTTTAGGTTATTGCCTCCAGGGAACAGCAATAGGGCTGCTTTGTATCTAGAGCCCGGCTGCAGATACCCAAGTTTGCAGTAATTATGGAACTGACAAAGCCAAGCCTGTTAAAGTTGAGATCAGCATTAACAAATGCAAGAGGAAGCTATCTACCTAATTGTCTGGAAAAAAAACCTATGCTCCCCATTTGCAAGAATGAGACAATATTAATTGTTGCTCAATAGCACGAATTTGCTGTTTGAGAGCCTTGTTGTGCCTTATTTTTTCCTTGAAAAGGAGAAAAAAAACCCAAAAATAAAGAAATGCACGCAGAGGGGAGAAGCGAATATAGCAAGAAGTGAAATGCTAATGTTATTTCATTAAATGATTTGTGGAGAATGAGATAAGAGATCGACATTCTCAAAGAATAATTTCTTTAAATACCTTGTGCTCAAGATTCCCCTCTAGGCAACTTTTCATCTTTCTTCATTAAAAAAATAGCATTAAATTTTATTAAAGAGTCCCAATTAAGCTGGTAACTTGCTTCAAAGAGCATCCAGGCTTAGGGGGATATGTTAAACGTTAACAGTGATGGGAAGATTCACCCGTAAAGCTGATTTTAAAAACAGCATCTTTCTGACTGGTACAATTTGGCTTGCACACCCTTAAGGCATTCTCCCAAACCTAACTGATGCTTATTTTGGGAAGCAGCACATAAATGCTTGGATTTAAGGTCAAGTAGATGGCAAAGTTGGCTGTAACAAATGCAAACTTTTCTTGATATCTTTGGAAGACGGTAAAGGACAATTTCATTTTTCTACAATGAGCATTTTTCTTAGTTCCCAAATTGATCTGATTCAAGGGTGGCATCAGACACATCTGAAGCAAACCCCATGAATTTAACTTTAATGTCATCTGCCCTGACAAGTTGCATACCTTGCCTTCTCATTTAAATATAATAGGCAATAAGCACATCAGCTAAAAAATAAACCCTCAGTCTTGAATGGATACAGGTCAGAGGAAGAAAGATGACATTCCCACCTGTCCTAATTCTCACAGTCAAAACCAATAGGGAAGTGGACACATCTTTCTGTTTTCAGAGAAATGCTCAGAATATGAAGTTGTTTTTCATAAAAAGGTAGATGCTACCAAGATGGCCCTTGTAGCCCAGTACATGGGAAAGGGGCAGCGTGGGCGCAGGGTGCTCCTGAGCACACCTGCAGCCCCTGGGAGAGGTGAGAAGCTACCTGGTGACAGAGTCAAAGCTGTAGGACATCTAATGCTGCCAAGGGTTGAGAAATGCTTTTAGATCCTAAATGGCATGAACTGCCTGCATGACCTGGCCAAATGCTCTTTTGCTGATGCCTGCCTGTGAGTAAGGGATGACTGACACTCCACCTTCATTGCTTTATGTTCTGGAGAGGAAGGGCAAGATATAAAGACAAATATTGCAAAACCATTCAGAAGACACAGGGAGCTCTGGTCTGAACCCTATAGAAAACCTGTGAGAAAAAATTGAAGGGGAAATATTCAGAGAAAACCACTTGTTATGAACCTTGTGCAATAGATAAATAGGAGAGGGAGAAAAAAACCTGCAGTGCTCCCAGGTCCCTGCTGATCCCAGGGGAAAAAGGGGATGGGAACAGAAGTGAAGGGCAGGTCTTCCACTTGAGAAAACCACCTTAAATCTGGACTTCTCCCACCCTGTGGAAAACCACACTCCATTGTACCTGTGGCAGATCTTCTCTCTGAGTGATGCTGCACAAGGAGACTATTTATGCAGCCATACAAATGTCACATTCATATTTAGACATTGATATAGTCCTTTGCTTTACATTCACATCCTGCATTTCCTTCAGTTCTAATCGAATGCTAATTTCACATTCATTCTTCATAGCCAGGTTTAGACAAGGCACCCAGTGGTGCATACTTAGGGGGGGTTATTATTATTATTTATTTTTTATCAGAGTATGTCATTCCCAGGTAAAGGATGCGCTGCCTGCAATGTAATTATGTATGCTGGATAACACTTGCATCGACTGGGAGGCTTATAAGTCAATTGCATATTGTATTGTGTATTATTTTATATTTATTATTTGCTGTCAAAGTGTTTTTGAAAACCAATGCTTATGAGCTGTGTGCACTTTACTATAAATATGGGGTCTCCTGGAGAAGGTACAAGGATCAGGGTAAATTTAATTTGACAATTCTGTCAGAGGTAACCTCCACTTCTTTCCAATCTGCCACTTGCAACAAATAAGCCAAACTGGTGTTGAATGCAGAGGAAAAAAGCTGGAGGAACTCAGTATTAAATATTAGAGTGGGCAGATACAGGAAGGCTTGTTTCACTAGGTCAGTGAGGTGCACAGCAATAATACATTTTCCTAAGAAAATTATTAATAGCACCCCTGAGATAATGCCTCCACTTTTGCGGCTCTTTTTTGTCTGTTTAATTCCTCTTACAGGAGTCAGGTTTAAAATTATACCTCTCTCCCTCTTTCAATGAGACAGCGTATCTCACAAGGGAAAAATCAATTCTAAGTGGGAATCGTGTATATTGCAACATTTATATACAATAATTCTCCCCTCCTCTCCATTGTACACATCTCCATCAGTGATAAATAATGAAGCCAATTTGCAGTGGGTGCCATGTGACAGCAGCTCTGCTTGTTCTGCCCCAAGGCTGGCTGAACAATTTCACCTCGACGCGGGCAACAGAAGGCTGAGGGAAAGTTTTTGTCAGCCCAATACATACAGGGGGCTTAGATGGGGAAGGAGAGCAGAACAAGGTTCCCTGGAAGTGGTCTAAAATGTTTTACTACTGCAATTATGATGGATGTCTGGCTTTTCACGCTATGTTACTCCTTTTCCCTGTGGTGTGGCTTCTCGCTCCTGTCTTTGAGATCTGGCACTGCCATCTGAGTGACTCTCGGCTGTGTCAGAGCCTCTGTGATGGATCTGAGCTGATCAGTTACCACTGAGGACCTGCTTCTTCAGCTTCGCTTCCTCACAACACACATCCCCCCACCCCCCCATGCCTACACATGTACACTTTTTGCACGGAAAAGTAATCAGAACTGATACTTAAAAGTCAGGTGGCACGAGCACACGTGTTCTAGATTCAGAAGCAGGGAGATCTTATCTGATTGGCACCAAAAAGTCCGGGAACACACTTTCATCTTCTTCTGCAAAATTGTTCATGCTCTTGCTCATCTACCCTGGTTCAGTGCACAGAGACCAACAGGGACCAGGACATACCCTGTGTGATATCACAGCTTCTGGCAGGGGGTGGCCGGAGGAAAAAGCAATTATATTTTATGTTCTCTCTTCCCTTCTGTATTCATTTCATTATCCTATAAACCACAGGGAACAATCACAAGAGGTTCACAGTCTGCCCAGCAAGTATGTTGAGGTCAAACCTGCTTGAACTTGCAACTTTACCCTAACTATCCTATCAAGACAACATGCTGACCTGGTCTCCAAGCTGATTAGATAAATCTTGAACACAACTCTTAATCACTCTCTTTATTCGAGCTTATCTTTTACCAAAGATAGAGCACAGTTGCTTGGCTGTTTATCATAGTGTTGGCATGGTATTTTCTGCCCTGGAACTTCAAACTCCCCCTGCCCAGAGATGTGACAATTAACAGGCATCAAAACCAGATTTTTATAGATAAAGTAGCATTTTGCTGAAAAGAAGAGCCTTTCTAAGCAGGAAAAAAAAAAAAAAAGGTACTATTATCCTTATTTTGCACAGATCTCTTGCCAGCACTTGCTTGCTATATGTCCTGCTTTAGTTAATGTTTTTATTAAATGATCAGACTCAATTCCTAGAGTCATGAACAATCACAAATGATTTCCGTTCCTCATTTCCAAGGACCCCTCTGCATTAAACCCAAATTGACTGCCAGAAATCCTTCAAGGCTTTTCTCTATAAAAGAGAGGAAAAGAGAATTTAAGAATTAAAAACCAGTGACTGTTTCCAGCCACAATAATAGAAATCCTTTTAATGCTCCCAGGAGATTCAACAACAAGAAAAAAATCACTTGTGCAAAAGACATGGTGACAGAAGGAACTGAAAATTATGTGGACCTTCAGTGCCTAGGGAATAAAACATAATATTTAAGAAGTAGGCATCTACCTCACATGGTGGAACGTGCTTTATATTTATCAGTTTCTGGCTTTTTGTGGGCCTTGAAAGATGAACCCATCATTAACCTCTTTTAATTCACCTGAGGTCCAGACATGGCTCCTGGGTGCTTTCATGATGATCCTTAGCAAGACCTGTTCTAGAAAGCAAAGCCATGATGAGATGCGATGTTTCTGCCTGAAGGCCACTTGGGAGCTGGACGGGAAAGCAAAGCAGGTGGCAGAGTGTCAGTAATGCTCTGAAGCCTGAAGAAAACCTAGCACCAGAAACATCACCTTTCATGAGGGTCCCCTCCCTTCACAACACCTCCAGTTTCCTAATGTGCGTTTCCCTTAGTGTAATTTTATTTTGCTTTCTACATAGTGATGAAAACACAGGTCCAGATTTGTGTTATCTATTTTTTTAAGTGATATCTACAATTAACTTCGGGAGATCAACAGCGTTCTCTGAGTGAACTGAGTTAAAATTGCTGTAATAATACTGCAAAACTCCTTTATTAGTGCTGGAGTACATCAAGGAGAATCAGTTAGATTGCCATCTAGGATAATAAATACTTACAGACAAGTGCAAGTAGTCCACAAAAAGCTGCAATTTTACAACTGCTTCCTCTTTTATTCTGTTTCTCCAACAGCCACTATCCCATCATCACCATAAATTAGATGCCACCTATAGGAGCCATCAGAAGGGATCTGTTTTTTGTATCTATTGTGAGTATGTGAAAAACTCGAGGGAGAGAAGAGATAAGAGGAAACAGTAAGTACAACACCTGCGAAGTGAACTGAGCTGGTAATTCCTCGTTACGTGCCAATGTTGGGAAGGAGGGACTAATTTTCCTTATGGTTTTTATCAGTGTAAATTCAGAATCACTCCAGTGACTCAGGGAGCAAGTTTGGATTCAGAGCTGAACGGTCAAGCCTTAAATCCTGTTCACAGGACCCAGTCCAAGAGATCCTTCCAAAGGATCCCGGCTTTGCACTGACTTCAAAGGGATTTGGACCAGACCCAGTTTCTCACACAGCAGGAGGAACAAGGGTTAGACACCTCACAGGGTGTGTGTGCCGGCAGCCCTGCCCAGCCATCTCCTCAGATCAGCCCACAGACTATTTAAAAACAAAACATTCACTCCCTGAATGCATGCCACCATCCCTGTGTGAACCAATAAGCAAAGCAGACACCAGGAAAAAGTTGTTATTATTATAGCCTTTCTTATGCTTTAATTTTTCTCTTCTAGATGAAATATTTCAAGGATATTTTACTGAATCTTTTCCCTGAGAATTAAGGCCAGGCTTAGCTGTGTTATTTTGACTGCCCTAGTTGGTCCAGCCTGTTCACAGAGCTGTCGCAGAGGCTGCCCAAGCCACTGTGTTTGTCTCGGCTTCCAAATTAAAATACAACTTATCACACACATGCCGAAATTACATATCCCATACTCAGACGATACAAAACTGAAAAAAATCACTCATTAGTATAATTGATGCAATTATAGTCAGCAAATTTCAGATTCACTGGTGAGTCAAACCTCAAACAAAGAAGGATTTTCAGAAACATAGAAATCTCATGGGATCCATTTGCTCCTAGAATTCAGGGTTTATCGATACCTATCACATCCCTGGTAAGTAAACCGTGTCAGGTACCTCATTGCAGTGATAATTGGTGGGAGTATGCTGGTCTGTCTGAGGGGGGCTACCCTACCTCATTCACTAAAGGAGGCTTATTGCTATAGCAACAACTGCATCCTGTGATTTGCTTGCTACAAACACCCGCAGAAAATATTCTGAAATGATCCGTGCAAAAAACAACTGTTACCTTGACCTGGTGCAATTAATGTGTTCAAATCTGAATTATTTCTGCCACAGGTTAAGCATTCTGAATTTGGATGACTCATGCAAAAGGAAGAAGTCCCACCATGCTCCAGATTAAGGAGGGGAACCCTTATTTTGAGCTCTTACTATCCTCTGTGCCATGCCTGAACTTCCACAGAGTAAGAAATAGGGAACAGAGTGACAGCTTGGTCCGGTTGGTGGGAGTTGCCACTCGGACAGCAAAAGGAGCAGGGCTTTTCCACTCAGGGCTTGATTAGGGAGCACAGTCATCCCTTCCTAACATTACTACTGCCTTCAGATTTCCTTGCCTGGGGCTTAGAAGTCACAGTGACAAGATGTGACCCTTCTGTTTGGAAGGGATGGGTGATTTGCTGCTCTCCTACTCAAAATATTTTTTAAAATTGTGTTGACGCTGTCCAACTTATCAGTAAGTTGTCCCAGCATGTAAGGGGACCCTGAGCAGGGTTGCTCAGCTCAATTTAATGCAGCTTAACTGCAAAAAAATGTTTAATTTTGCTATCTGTGTTGTCATGCAGAAGGTATCCAAACAGAAAAGCAGCCTTAAGCCAGATATTAAGGTGTAGCTTAAAAACGTTTATCAAAGGATCTTAAGGAGAAAAATGAAAAGATATAACTCCTCCTTCTGCCTCTTCCCCCTCTCCCCTAAGGGGTCCCAGTACAAGAAATGAGAAAGTAAAGTTTGGAAGGAGAGATTGGGCAGGACTGAGCATTACAGTTTGGAATGGCGTATTCCCTTCCTCCCCTCCCAGGAGGGAGGGAACAGACACCTTACAATGCAGAGTAAGAAAATTTCATTTTGTTTGTAAGCTTACCTGTAAGTTAAGGAAAGGAGGAAGGTAGAGTAGCTTGTTGGGGAACAAAGATGAGAAGGAAGATCTGTGCTGCAAAAGGCATTTTATCTTTTTATAATTTTCTCTTGATCTTGCAGACTTCTCTTTTCAGGTACTTTCTTCTCATATCTCCTCATGTTTACTGACATTTGAGTTCAATGAACCAACAGTCATTTATTCTACTCCTAAGGGAGTGATGATGAGTAAATCCAAGGCACAGAAAAGCAAAAGCCAGACACCAGCATTGCCAATTCTGGACTAGAGTAGAAGCAGCATCTTCCAGTGACCAGGAAGATTCTTTAAAAAGCAGCATGTGATGGGGAACATGGCCGTGTCCCATGCAGTACCTGTCAATCCAGCTCTCTAGCATCAGAGCACTTAGGTAATGATGTCCCTGCCTCAGCTGAGAAACTCACTAAGTGTTTCCCAATTAGAGACTGTGTATTTCTGAGAATATACATTTGAGGCAACTACCAAGAGTGAGGATAAAAACAACAGTGGTGTCTCTATGGAGGGATTCACAACCAAATTGTACAAACTGTTTCCGAATAAAGAACTGTCTTCACCCTCCCACTAAAAGGCTTTTTACTAACTGAGCATCCTTCAAACTCTGTTTAAAAACAGAATTGTAATTTCAGCGCAGAAACAACAAAAAAAAAAGTCTTACAGGCTTGTTTCCCTTCCACACAAATAAACATTTAGCAAGAGAAGAAACTTCAAGCATTAAAGTCTGAAAGTTGACAACTGCTGCAAGAAATTCCTCCTTGCACCACTGCTATTTAAAACAGCATGGCACCAATTTGTGATATGAGTGATCTATTGCGGGGAATCTGATTCAGTGCCTCATAAAGGCAAATGCATCACTCTGACCCATCTGTTCTATGGACATAATCTTAATTGCAAACATAGGGTCACATCCCAATAAATCAGCAACGCTGCAGTGAAGGTGCCTACATTTACGCCAGCTGAACATTTACCCAGAGCTGCCTACAGTCGTTGCTCAACAGAATTCAGGGAAAAATAGGAGGAGACTGCTATCAACACCTTCTTCCTTATATTTATTGAACCTAAAGCTCTGCATTGGCAAAAAACAGGTTCTATTTCTGTACAACCCAAACTTCCATGAGCCAGAACTTCACCACATGCATATGCTGTAAGACAAAGGAGATGTTTGGAGCGGATGACATAAACAAAAAGGAAAAACACATGTTAAGTCACAGAAGAAATGCCATAGGATCTGTCCCAGACTCACAGAGCCAAGCGTGCAGAATCTGAGCATCCTTAGTCCCAAAATAAAGGTAAACGCTTAGAAAGGAGAAAGCATCTCCATGTTTCCCTCTTCCCCAAATGGCACAGACACAGATGATCTCATTAGCTCATCTGTGTAATTTACACTTCTAATATGGCTGGGGAATAAAACAAATATTCAGAAATAAGCAACAGGACAGGGATAGAAGAGGGGGAAACCTCACAGCCCTCTCTCATCTAAGCTCCTTCTTTCCTTGCCAAATGTTATATTCCCTTCCTGGGAACCCCTCCAAGTTTGCGTCTCCAGATGCCACATTGCAGCAGGCTGCCTGGAATCCCTCCTACCCGCCTCCACATCACTCATGCTGAACAGGCAGGGCAAACACAGGGTGGAGAGAGCGCTTTATCCTTATTTATTTCCAGATGGAAAAACGAGCCTGGAAATAGCCAACAAAGGGAAAAAAACCACCAACGAAAAAACCCGTCATCTTGAAAACAGACTCTTCTGCGGAAAAGAGGAAATACAAGTCACATGTTGAAGTTTGGAAGTATTGACACCTTTGCTGTGTTTTCTGCTGTTAACCTAGGGTTCTGGTAGGTGACTTACAGGCAAAAGAGAAGATCAGTATGGGCATAAGGGAAAGCCTCATTACGAGCAAATGTAAACACGATGATCAAAAGCAACTGCAACTGAAGCCCAAAGGGGTTCACTCATAACTGGGTATTCGGGCATAGGTTCATCCTAGCTAACTGTCAGCATTCATTCAAGGCAGGACCATGTAACTGTAGGCTCCTATCAGGGCACCTATCTTAAATACATAACTTTGAGTGAAGCAATTTCCTACGGGAAGTACCTGCCAGTCTGTGGAGGAAGCTTAGGGAGAGATCAAAGAGCTGGTGCCTCATGTATGAGTTAGTGAAGTTAAACAAGGTGAACCCTTCTCCTCCCCAGAGACAAGAGTTGAACCATCAGTACGTCACTCTCCATCCAGTACCATTCTCCATCCACTCTTTTCCTGATTTATGGAAGAAACCGAGAGTAACTCTCACTCAGTTTGGGGCCTGACCTTACGAAGGCTGGAGCCAAGTCTAGGAGCTGGTGGCAAAGTAATGGGATCCACAGTTACCAGGGAAACATGTTGATCTTTAGTATTTTTGACACTTAAAAAATGCACCTGATTTAAATACAGATAAATCCAGTTGAAGAAGTAAATGCAACAAGACCCAATTAGAGAAGTGAACTGGTGTAACACAAGGCTTTCTCAATTCACAGCCTCCTTTCATCCTTTTCGTACATATCTCTAAAGACCACTGCTATCCCATCTATGTCTCTCTACCTAATTTTCATTTTTAAGCGTGCTTTAATGACTGCAAGTAGGTCTGCAGTCCAGAAATAGAACTCTCAAAGCGCAGAGGGCATTATGTTCCCATCCACCTCACAGGGCAGGCTGGAGCAGAGTCCAGACTCGAATTACCCGAGTATCAGAAGAGACCCCTGTTAAGTATTTCATTCTGGTCCCCCTTTGGATGCTATTTTACAACAACCAGCTGGCCTTCAGTCCCAGTAAGGAACACTCTTATACCTGATTCTCTCCATCCCTCTATTTTTCTCTCCCCTCTCCTTCCTTTGCACAAAGAATGGCTGGTAAAAATTTATTGTGGGTGGGATTTTGAGGCACGCATCCCATTAAATTTAATGGGAACTGAGCATCTAAATCCCTTAGGCAGCTTGGAAATTTCAGCCTCTATTACTAATGCTCTTCTCATTATAACAAGATTTGTACATGACAGCTCGAGAGCCCTGACTCTGCTATTAGTGATGTGGGGCTGTATCGTGCCGCTCACGGCACCCAGTGAAGGCTGCCTTGCTCACAGCTCATCTTGTCACAAGCTCTGCAGTTAACACCAGCCCAGAAAGCGGCCTGTAATTTCGTTATGATTAGTGAACTTTCTTGCAGGGGGTTTTCCATGAGAGAAAGAAAATGCTGAGTAAATCTGCTTCTGTTCTGATTATCTGAGAAACATTTAATTTCACTTGTAATCGTAAACTTCTGACGTGCAGCGTACAGTAGGCTGGATGTGACAGTGTTGAAAAGCTGCCTCATGATATCGAAAGGAAGAGTTTTTCAAGGGTTGTTGTAGACTTTGCTGGGCTGTCAGAATTGCCAGATTCCACGTTAAATTTTTCATCAGCATTCTGCTTAATATACTGAAATTATAATATACCAAGAGGGCATGACTGGAAAGAGAACAGCTTTTTTAAAATTTCACACACATCCTGCAGGTCTTCCTTGGTAAGGTGTTTAACCACGTTGGTGTTAATCACACCTGACAGGGCAACCATTGTCATTCTCATCAGAGATTTTCCAATCCCTTTTTGTATCACTCTGACCCAACTGGGCCACGGGATAAAAGGGACTAGAAAACCTCTAGACGACCTTGGGAAAAGCAAAGAAGAGTTGGACTGTGATGACAAAACCTCACCTTGTACTTGCAGTAGGGAGGATGGGACTCTTGGAAAGGGTGAATTTCTCCATAATAAACTAGGGTTGCTCAGCACCTAGTGTTTTTATACCATTGTTCTAGCGTGTCATGTGTACCTATCTCCTTCTCACAGGGTGCTATGGGTGACTGAGCTCTGGATTCCAACCATCGGATCTGTAAAGATATGCTGGTGCTTCCTCTTACTTGAAGGTTTAAATTCTCAGAGAAGTCAGGGGAAGTTTAGTTACTTAAAAACCATGGGATATCTGAGCCTGCATTCACAGTGTGACAGACAGATTTTATAATTGACTTTTTTTTTTCCCCTTTCTTTCCCTGTTACTGCTACAGCTGATATTGGAGCCAAATACTCCAGGAGCCTTTTTGTTCTATATGAACTGATCAGAATAAATTAGATCAGGACCTTTGGCCATGTTCCTGTCTAGTGGCAGTGGTCACAACAAAGGGTTGGGTGTGCTCTTTGCTGGATTTTATGCACCCCTTGGTTAGCAGCTTACCTTCCCTCACCCACATACTCAATGCACAGCCCTTCATTGCTTTCCTTATAGCTTGAGTGGTTTTAATAGTTCTTCCCATAAATTCAGGAATTAGGAAAAGGCACCCTTGCACCAGCTCAGGTGTACAGGCAAAAATAGTGTCTATACATTAAGACATCACTGTGTCTGCCTCCTCAACTTGCCAAGTTTCTGGGGGAAAAAAAAGAAAAAAAAAGAAAAAAAAAAAAGGGAAGAAATTTACATCTCTGCAGCTAGAGATCTAGGCAGTGAGCTTGCTGGGATTTCTGCACACAGGGCCAGAATATGCATACTTCAGTTCTTCTCATGTAAAGCTCAATCTTCTTCCCTTGAACTAGGACATACCTTTCTTTGAATTTATTTTTCAGTTTTCACAGAAGGTTTCTGGGGAAACAGGAGCTCTATCACTCCACTGCTCCCAGGGGAAGGAGGAACCATTTTTAAGGGAAGCAAATAATTTTTCCAGGGGTCTTCTGGAGCTGCTACTGCAAGAAGCTTTAGAAGGAGACAGGCAGTTTTTTTCCACTGCTGCAGCATATCTGGCTTGCAAGGTGAAGTGGGAAGTAGTCTTGGACAGGGCCAAGACAAAAATTAGCCAGACTCTTTGAAAACATGTTTGCTAGCCCCAGTGATGAAAATACACCAACACTTCAACTTTCCATCATTAAAATGAATATAAGAGAGGACATGAGCCAAAGCCAACTCCACCTAGTACCTCCACACACGCAATACAAGATTGGGTAGACAAACTTGCTGAGGACACCTATGCAAGAGATCTGTGCTGGTATGGCTCCCTGCCAGGCTAATGAACCCACACCTCAACAGTGCTGCCTGGCTGCCCCACAGCAGTGTGGTCTCCTGCCGTTTCCTCCATGAGCATCTTCCAAGAAAGATCTAAGCAAACTGTGTTGGGTTTAACAGGCACCGAGCTCTGAAGCCAAATGCAACCACCCTGCATGAGAACTGAAAACATTTAGGCACTTTGCATTGCAGCCCATCCTTGCTCCTGGTTGTTGGCCAAATTTGCCCCTCTGTTGATGATAGAGGGACACCCCATAGCCACAGCAATATCTGTAGCTCTCAGCTGCGATGGTCAGGAGTTGTGGTTCTCTTCTGTGGGTCAGAGCTGTGCTGACCTCTCTGCTGCCATTCACTGGGATGTCTGCACAGAAGTATTGGACAAGGGTACTACAGAGCGTCTACGTGTTGCTGCCATGCAAGAAAACTCATAATTTTAAACAAAACCGGATTTGGTTGTTTAACAAGAGTTAAACTTTGCTGTTTTAGCAAGAGTGAGCTCAAAAAACTACAGAATCCCTGCTGACATCTTTTACTTTAACTAGACAGATGATTATTTTTATCTGCACCCACCATACAACATTTATTTAGGCAAAACCATCCATGGACTTCAGCTGGGATTTTTGTCTCCAATAAACGACAAAATGACTGTTCGGCTACATTAATATTAGATTGTCACTACTTAGATAAGGCTAATAAATTGGCACTTCTATGCCAGCAAGAGACAAGCTCTGTCTGGCACTGTTTAGTTTGAAAGATAGGGACTAGTCTTCATCAGGAAATATATGAGCAGTGGGTTGGGGGAGAGGAGCCCAGAAAAAGTGGTCAGTTTTAAAGATGAAGGCAGCAAGTTGAAGCTTGTTCAGGCAGAGCAAGACATTCTCAGCATGCAAAAGTCTGGGGTCCTCTGTTAGCACACTGCAGAGAGCTGAGAGGCATTTTACAGGAGTTAAGCAAGGTCAAATGGATCCACAGCTGGGTATTTCCTCTGGTCCCGAGTCCAAATTCTTTGTGTGCAAAACTCTCCCTTGGAGTTCTGTCTGGGTACTCAGCAACAGGTCATCTGCAACAGCTTTCTGTGCAAAAGCCTTTTTGTTTTAGCAGCTTGAGGGAAAGTCAAAATCTTCATGACGTGTACATGGCTTCACAGACTGCATGACAAAATTCCAAGTAATTAAAGAGCTGATAAAAATGGTGTTAAAAGAGCCAGTATCTCTTCAAGACACTTCAGATAAGCCGATCATTCCATCTTCAGAACAATGACTGTCTTCCTTGAAGACAGAGATGAAAAACAAGATGAGTCACTGTTATATCTGATATGATACGAACAGAAATCTGTATGATGTTATTAGAGATATGAATGATACCGGAGCTGTGGTTACAGGAATTGCAGTAGGAAGGCTTTAATGTTCCAGATGGAAATTGGAGAACAAATGCTACTTACTACAGTGGCCCTCAAACACTTGATTGTGGTTACCAACACATTTCTTTGCTGCACGGACTCTAAGTAAACAAGGTGCTTAATACTTGGCTTTAGGGAGTCATAAATTCAGGTAGAAACCCTACTTATAACAAATAATTTTGTTATAAGTGAATCAGCATGAGTTTATTTTCTTCAAAGTGAAAGAAAATTTAAAGAAAAAGTCTGTAAGTAAGGTTTTTCAAAAAGGGAAAATTGAAAATTTAAGAGCACTATTCAGTGGAATTATCTGAAATGAAGAGCTTAGTGACCAAACTGCAGAAGTGCTGGATCTCTTTAAGTTATAGATTCAGCTATCACCTGGAAACAATACATGAAAAAATTATCTTCTTCCCAGTGCTGAGGGCAACACTGACAGATTTAGCCAGACATACGATGAAAGTTTACAGGCCAATGAGAAAAAGTCCAACAGAGAACCACAAGAATAACCAAAGTTCTCAAAAAGCATGAGAAAAGCATGAGAATAAGTCTCAAGGGGCTTAAATAAAAGCAAAGGAGATTTTACTTAGAGATTAAGGAGAACTCTCTAGCATGAAAATAGTGAAATGTTGGGCTAAACTCTTAGGTGACGGAAATCCCCATGCAGTAAGTTTTGAAAAACAGATCAGACAGCCAGTCACCAGGAGCAGTTAATTACATGTTCACCTCCTTTGAGGCAGAGAGATGGATTAGATGATCTCCCTAGGTCCCTTCCACTCTTATAATTCCTATTTCATCTATGTAGCATCTCCCACTTTTTCACTTCTTTAATGAAGCAGAGTGTACTCCCAGTGCAAGGGAGTATTTCAGATGCTTAGCCAGCAGGAGGAAACACACAGCAAGCAAAGTGGACTAAAGTCCAGAGAAAAATTAATTCATGACTGAAATCTTTGGCAGGAGAAGAGAGAATGTACATCGCATCCTCTCCTGACTGTCCTTAACATTTCCCCTAAACTGGATCACTCATGGCCCATCTTTGAGGAAAGGAGACCACAGCCTACAGGTAACTTGGAGCTGGTTTGAACCACAACACAAATAAAACACCCCTACATTTAAGGCTTTTCTACCCTTCTGCTCTTTGCAATTTTCATTGATTCTTAAAGCTTGATATTTTCTCTGCTGTATCCCATACAAACGTCACTCCTCATGAGAACAGAAAGAAAAAAATATAGAGCAGTTGGTATAATCTACTTTCTTAAAATTAGTAATTACTGTGGCAAGTACAGTGCATTTCCAATGCAGTCTCTGGCATTACTAGATTAATTCGTTCGTGTCATGCTATTATTGGGCCTTAAATCTCTGTTTCTCAGGCTGTTTGTTAAAAATAAAATGCTTCAGCATAAAAGGGAGTGAAACAACCGGGATGATTCAGCCCACTCAGGGTGCTATATATTTCTTCTCTGCTCCATCAGTACCTCTGAATTGTAGTTCCCAAAGCAACCAAGCCTCAGTCTTCAACCACAATTTTACATCTGCCAGGGAAAGGGATAAGAGGAGTTTCACACTGATTTGTGTACACGGTAATCCTTATTCTACAGCTGCTTGTTTCCACAAGAGGGCAGAGGATGAAGTTTGCAGTGTGTTGACTCCTACAGCTTTATATATGACTGCACAGCGACTGTTTGCCATAAAGTAGCATCAGCCATGTATTATTCCCCTATATCACCACAGTATTCTTTACCTACAGCGTTATGATGATATACAGCACGTTGGATCACTTCTCTGGCTGATGTGCCGTATATCGCAGCCCCAGCCCAGCACACGAAACGCTGCTCTGTGCAATTTGACTCTCTGCAGCCTGAACTGATGTCCAGATTGCCCAGAATGGAAGTACCAGGCACTGAAACACTTGCTAAAGTTCAGTGCAGTCACCAGTTCCCCTCTCCCTGCCCCACAGCTACTAGTACCTGCAGCAAGATACGAGCTAATGGCTGGGTTTTATTATGAAATGCTTTTTTACTTGCTCCCCTAAAATAAACAAAAATAAAATGTAAGTAATCCTATTTTCAGCAAGAGAAAAAGCTGCTGTCATGCTGGTATGGTGTATAATGGAATACAGTAACACTGTATTTCATTATGATTCAGTGTGTTTTCATGTTAGTTGCCAAGGATTCAACAGCTTAACATGAATTCTAAAATAAGATTAGTATTCCAAATAAAATAATTTTGAAATACGTGTATTTCCCATTTCATTCTAATGAGCTTCAGTAAATGCACAGTGCTGCTTGCGGGTATAATTTGAATTCAGGAGGGACACAGCAGTGTACAGCCATTTGGGACCAGTGTCCAATCTGGGCACACAAAAGCAAGAGGGACAGATGTTCTGGTCAGCCAGTCTGCTCTGCAATGGGCTCCACAACCATCAGAGCCACAGTATAGGAGGCCTGGCCAAAGAAAGACAGTACAGACATGTTTCCCAGCAGACTTAGCTTTCCAGAACACGAGCTTGCATACGATGCTCTGTCTGACACGAGGAACAGCATAAAATGGGGTTGTGCTTCCCCACCTCCCCAACCTCCTCAAGCAATGTGGGAAAGGAAGTAACCATGCATCCAAATTTCACTGTCACCACTCAACCTAATAGGTTTTTTATACTCTTTAAAAAAAAATATCAACATATTCTTCTTCCACATTCTGGAACAGTGACCACTTCATCATCCAAGCATCACCAGCAGCTCCAACACTGCTCGTACTCATTCATCTGAATTATTGCAGCAACTAATCAGACCTACATAATTGGCCTTTTTCTGCCTTGAGATTTATCTTATTGGTCAACTGTCTTCTTGGGTCAGTGAGGCAAAACAGCCAAGAATCTGGGCTTAGACACAAATGAAAAATCACCACCCAACACAGAAAGTTCCTCTGATCCTCCATAGAAATTTAAAACACTTACACTGTATTTTGGCAATGAAGATGAGAAAATGACACAGCACAAGCCCGCTACTAAGAAAATAACTAAAAAAAAATAAAGAATTAATTGTACTTCAAGATCTCTTCTGGTCCAAGGTTAAGGCTACATCTGCTTCCAGATCACAGAGGAGTGAGGAGAGACCTGAACCAGCATCCTTGCTGTTAGTCTGTGGCAGCACAGCCCAGGAGGGAGCCTCATGTATCCTGCTGGGAAGTCTGTGTGCTGCTGGAGGAGCTTCTCAGCAGGAGAAACAGTTCCCCAGGGAGCCCACGCTGGGGGCTCTGCCCCACCAGCTTCCTACGCACAACCAGCAGCTTCCAAATTCCTCCCAGCTTCCAGCAAACACCTCTAGGTACCAGTGTTAATGTGATGGTTCAGTGCTGCTACACTGCGGGGTCTGGAAGCAGCAGGGTTCCTTACACTGAACCAAGGCACACGCTAACGCAGGTGCCTGCTAAGGGCTGAGCCCTGTCCTCTCCCCAGGAGAGATGGAGACAGCCGGTCCAGGTTGGAATCACCCCCCACGTGGCGTAGCCACACACACAAGCAAATCCTCAAGCCTGTTCTCTGGTCACCTCTTACAGCTTTGCTGGTCGTCCTTCATTTTGGGACCAGGCTGGAGCTGAGGCACAGCAAGGAGAGCAGCCACACAAAGAGTCAAACTTCCCACTTACCCCTGCTCTGAGGCCAGCTATGATGGCAGGGTTAGGGCTCCCGCAAAGCACCAAAGCAACCTCGAGAACAAACAGGCTCTAAAGTTTTTGGGAAAGAGTCATCCTTCGCACAGCATGGCAGGGCTGGCACCCGCGGGTCTCACCTCTCCTCCGGCGCTCTGCAATGTCACATCTCTGCTGAATGCTAAGAAAAACCTTTCAAAATTCAGCCCATAGTGGGACCACCCATGGTAAGAAAAATGACTAATGCCCAGAGTTATGAAGTAGCCATGACTTTCTGACAACCTTAGTCCCAGGGGACCCTTTTTGTATTCCTCTGCTGTTTTCTTTTTCTCTCCTCATTTATTAAGACTGTATAAAATGCTTACTGAGTGGACTTCAGGTGCAAAGCTGAAGGATGATGTATTTCTAGCTAACAGCCTTTTTAAAGAACTACTGAGGAAAGGGGTGGTAGCATTAAGCAGCAAGATAGCTCTGTAATTAGTGAGAGTCATGTGGGAACAGAAGACTGATATGCTGGGGCCAGGAAAGTGCTGGAAAGAGAGAAAACGGGGAAGACAACATGTAAAGGAAAAGGAGAAGCAGCATGGAGGCTGGTGGGTGAAGAGAAAGGATCTGGAGAGACCTCAGTGATGTGCAATATCCAGGAATCAGACTGAAGGATGATGCTGTGTGCTGTCCAAGATGGCATGCCTATGTCTGGTGAGGGAGAAGAGAAGGGGCCAGACCAGTCGTGACTTCTGGAAATGGGGCACATCCATCAAACAACAAGCATCTCTAGGGCCTGCCCATAATTCAGGTACTCACTTGATCCCTTACATGAGGGGACAATAAATTGAAGTGCCTTATCACTGAGCTTATGATAGAGCAGAAAATATTGTGAAATTAACTCCGTTAGCTACTTCCACCACTGGAATGAGAAAATCAGGCAATGCTCTGTTGCTGGTGTGTGGTTCCTGGGCTGTGATAAGCTTAGGTGCTAACTAGAGGAAACTCCAATGGGGTCTTAGGAGTCACTGTTACATAGATAAGAAAATGTGAATCCACAAGTCTGAGTCCTGGTGTAACTCAGAGCAGGATTTTGACCTGAGTATTTGAGACGGAGGAAACAGTGCCCATGGCATCTCCACGGCTCTCCATGCTCACTGACAGCCCTCTGACCAGGCAGTGCACAAGCATTTTTCTAAGCTTCACAATATAATATCTTCCCCAAACATTACTGTACATTCATGACCATACTTGACCTATATAGGGTAAGAAAAGCACCTGGCCACAATCAGTAATTATGGCAGACTGAGGTCTCGTTTGGCTCTCTGGCCACACTACACAATGGAAAATGTTTAATTAGAGTTAAGTTGACTCGTCTTACAGTACTGAAAAACAAATTAGAAACTTGTCTAGATTACTGTAGATATCCACCCAGACATGAGATAATTAGGCTGCTGTAAGGCACCCCGCTGCACGCTTCAAGCCGTCCTGCCACTTGTCCCTCCTCACCCAAGGACACGCAGACATAAATGCTGAGATTCGCATCCCCTTTAAAATGGCCTCATGGAAGGTGTTGTACACACAGTGCTGAAAAAAGGAGGTACGCACAAATTCTTGGTATGAAAAGTTATTAAAATAAATGCTGAGAGAAAAAAATAAATGTGTTTTATAAGGAGAAATAATATTTTAACACAGCAATTTATTAACTGAGCCTGCAGAACAGATTCGATTGATCCAATGACAGGGTATCAATATTCTGTTATTTTGTGTGGTAATAATTATGCTTCCCTCTGTTTCAGCCTACCTTGCACTTAATGGAAGCTTACAGTTTCTGGGGAAAAGTAAGTTCAGATTACTCTGATTTCTACTTGCTGGTCATTTTAAAATGTTTTCCTACAGTGAATTTGCTTGTTGAAAAACACTGACCCAAACAGCTAAAAATATTTTCTCAAAACAGGCTTCTCTCAGAAACTGAAATGGTTCATTGTTATAAATTGGTACCTAATGTCTTCAGGGTGTTTATAACTACAAAGCCTAGACCTAATCTGTCCTTCTACATATTGCTTTCAAGTTAAGCATTAAAAAGCATTAACTGGAAACTTGAGAATAGTTAACGGTTTTCATTCTTTTTTTCTGGGGACCTGTCACAAAAATAAAACATTTTCATCCATGTTATTTTTCTCATTAATAATAATTAAAAAAATCTGAAATAAATAACAGAAGTTTTATCTTCTCTTTTTAGTATTGGTGGAAAACAGAATTTTCAACCACCTCTGGGGAAGCCAACTGTCTCGTTCAATGTAAAGCACGGACAGGAGAAGGCAGACAAGCAGGAGAGGTGTTATCATATGGTGAGTTCTGCTTGTCCATTCTTTAGTCTCTGGCATTATCCACAGACTTCTTGAGCTAATTATCCAACAGCATAATTTATCCTTGGCATAACTTTACTGGCATTATATCAGGGATTGTATTCAGCCTGACTCTGAAACACCCAGATGCACATTAACTCCCTTATGTTTGATATGAGAAAGATATACTCCTACTACACTGATAAATAGACTCTTACTGTACTGACATATACCCAAACTTATTTTCTTCCCCAAATAACTATAACAAAGCTCTCACCAAGCATTGGGAGAGGTGTGTTCCCAAATTATCCCATTTCTATGATTAGTAATTTTAAAGGTACTTTTCCAGTTGACTATAGCAGGTGAGGCAGAACTTCCAACCTGGACGCAGCCAGGATGCTATTCTCTTTTTTTGTTTTTTCTGTCTAAGCATGGTTCCTTCACCATTCTAAGGCAGATGTGTTATTATCCCTCTCTTCTGCTAAATTTTATAATGAATCCAGCTGAAGGGCTGGAATACTGCACATCAAAACTGGCAACGGAACTGGAAATGTTCTTTTAAATCTTTTGAGATAGAATATATTATTCAAGGAAAAGGTGCTTCAGTATTTTACTTACTATGGAAACATCTTATTGTAGCCAGGAGAAGCGAAACTCTCTAGTTTCCATTATCATGTAAGCTATTGCCAAGTTTCAACTCTGGCGCGTAATTAATAGTATATGAGCTATGGTATGTGTGATTTTGCAGATGTGGACTGGTCCCTCACAGATTTTATGAACTGTTATTCTGAATCGATTCCCAGGGATGCAGGAAGACTGCAAGCCTCCAAGTCCATCTTCCGTTTAAAAAGGAATCTGACAATTCAACATCTAAAAATTTGTTCACCTGATGGTATAGTACCAAGTTGGCAGAGCTCAGTGGAAAATTTAACCAAAACCTTTTAATCTAGCTATTTTGTACTCTTGGTTCTGGTCACAGTTTATGCCAGAGCAGGGATTGTATTTGCTGGACAACTCAGAACCATGGCTGAAAGTGTTTTGTCCTAGCCTGGTCCCAAAGCATGAGGCGTGCTTGCGCAGCCAGACCAGTTCCTCTACCAAAATCGCTTTAGCCATTGAGCATCCTCGAGAAACAGGGTAAAAAGCATCTGTGCTGCCCTGTCTTCAGCTGTAGTTAGGAATGGGAAGGAAATCAGTAGTTCCTGGGGCTGGAGAAGACTCAGTGCTTTGCTCCTTTACTCCTACTCCCAAGAGAGTTATAGTGAGTGTCCAAGTTTGGCTTGGTTTATGGCTCAGCTGGGGTCCAGAGAGGTGCTTTTGAAACAACACTTCTTCCACCTATTCCTTAGACCCTCCTAGCATGAATCTTTTGAAGGCAGAGTCTTTGCTGCCTTTTCCTCTTATTTTTCTCTGTATATTGGTTTATGCACCTGCTGCTAAGGCCTCCCTTGTTCTTTTGCTGGAGAATCCTTGACTTTGAAGGGTAAGAAAAACACCCTGCTATGAAGGACACTGAAGAAATCCGCAGTGCTTTTTTGGTGCTTCGGTAGGCAAAACTGACCTAGATATCACAAACAGCAGGAGGAGAAAAATGCAAATACCTCTCCCTCTATATAAAATTATTCAACACAACAGAAAACTAAGGGATCTGAAAGGTGAAGGATGATTTATAAGGGCAGATGTGGGAATATTCTTACCACTTCCCCAGCTGTGGATTTCTGATGTGCACAGCTGTGTCCTCTTTTTCACTGTTTGAACTGCTGTCTCTACAACACAAGTCCCCTGACTTCTTTTTCCTCCTCAAGTCTTTCCCTCAGCTGGCTGTTTCTTATTAAGCTTCCCCCAGAGATATATGTATTTTTAAGATATTAAAATTAAGAAAGAAAACCTAAAAGATGCCATATGTCTGTGCACAGGCATGTGTGTGGCAAAGCCCGTCTTAAAAATAGTCTTTTTCCCTTTTGTTTTTGAATGTTTGCACAGAAAAAAAAAAATCCCTTTCCCATTTCAGAGGCCTATAGCTCTCAACAAATGTTTCAATTATGCTTCTCAAAAGCAGATAAGTGACAGGTGAAAAAAATTAAACTCACTCAGGCAAAGCAGGTTTAGAATATCTGTAATGAACCAAAATTACTTCAGTGAGTCCCCCTTTTGGTTCAAAAGCCCAGAAATCACGATCATTTGAGCTTTTCCTGTATAAAAGATGCAAGGCATTCTAATCAAGCTCCAATTTGTGACGACTCTCAAGTTGGCTAGATTTTTAACTTATGCGTCTGCTAAAAAGATGCAGCCAGTGCTGTACAGGTGGTCAGCAGGACAGCTCATTCATACCTTTGCATCATTGGTACTAGTCAGCTGGAAACATATAAAAAATGTCACGAATATTTGGGACAGTCTGGTTTCCTCTCTGGGGGCCAGGACCAATATATCTGGCACAGGATCAAATCTGTGCAGTGCTTTTAAGTGGCTCAGCTTCATGCACAAAAGACGACTCATTTCAGGGCCACTGCTGCGACAATTTCAGCAGCTCCAAGCAAATATTTTGATCATCCCCATCCACACCAGCTCCGCAGGAACTATTTTGAGTCTGTACAGACAGTGTGAGCAGCCAGGTTTCATAGACAGGTACCACTATGCACCAACCAACGGTGCCGAGGATGCAGGGAAGGTTCCTCCATCTTTCCTGAGACTCCCTCCAGAAGCAACCCCAGAAGGGACAAAACCTCTGAGACCTTTAAACAGGGGGTGAAGCCAAAGTATAGAATAAGCATCAGCCACAGGGTAGATTTTGCTCAGGCAAAGGAAGAAAAGCAGTTGCTGATGAGCCTGAACCAGTTCCCTTTCCTGCTCCTTTTTATTGCAAGTCACTGAGAATAAACATGGGGAAGCAGTTTAAAATAGCCTTTAATTCTCTCTCAAGCACTTCCATTATGCAATTTAGCCAAGGCACTGGGATTCTGCCTGTTTTGCTTTCCCATAGTCTATTAACCATGACTCCAGAGAGCTTTTCTTACAACCTTCCCTCCGTACCCTCTCCCCCTTCCCTCTTATTTCTTCTAGAATGAAAATTCCCAGAGGACTGTGACAATGCAGGACCTCTGGAAGCTGCACTCCCAGGAGTTCACAGCAACACTGCATCCCCTCAAGCCCAGCACTGGTGAATTTTAAGCTCTATTAATGGGGCAAGTAACTGATAAACTCAGTTTACAATCCCAGCAGACAGGTTTGTGCCCTTAGCTAACATCCCAGGCAAAGCCATAAGTCAGCTCCCAGGCTCTGCTTCTACTTGTGAACTAAAATACACTCACAGTCATTCCAACAGGAAAAGTTTGACACACAGGACTGACTTCAATCAAAGTTTTTACATCCTTCATATAAAATTTCAATTATTTCAAACAAAACCATATATTTATAAACTTAATTAATCTACAACAATAGTCCATACCATAAACTTGCAAAAGTTTTAAAGTTAACTACAGATGATACATATTTGATGCAAACCATTGTAATTTGATAATAAAAAGATTAGTTATAGAGCTATAAAAACGTTATGCCAGGATTTTACAGCTGATCATTAATATTGTAAAATGCAGTTATGTCTTTATGCTTTGTTGGCTGACAAAAACAACCAGAATCTGAAAGATACGCTGAACTTTCTTTAATGGAGGTCCTAAATTGACCCATTCAGGGAAACATCTTCTTAAAGGTTATAAAATACTCCTGCAGTCTACAGCACTCCTTATAAATAGGTTAGCAATCAACAGAGACCTCAAAGTCAAAATGCACTATCTCCACTAGGTTTGTAGTTGCTACGGTTCAAAAGAAAATAAGATCTGACATCAGAAACAAAAGAATGATCTTTTGTTCATTTTCTGTAATAAATCTAGAATGGCATTTACCAGTCAGAAGTAAAACACACCAAGCTCACTGGGTGGAAGTTTGCTCTGGTGTGGAGGACGGATAGGTAGGTATGACACCCACAGCAAACAGCAGTACGAAGCGTGAACAGACAGAAAAACACTGGAAATTAAGACTTTTTTAAGGTTGTGTGGACATACTGACAGGCATCAGGGTTTATCCACACAGGAGTCCTCAGGAAAGCAAATCCAAATAAACTTTTGAAAATTTTCCTTTTACTGTATTAAGCAGAATGGTGGCCAGGTTAAGTTCTGATTAGGAATGACCATACTTGAATTTATATTCACCTCTTTGGAGGTAAATTTCATGAAATTTCTTCAAAGCCACTCACAATAGTGAACTGGGAAACCGATACAGGGCTTTATTTGATTTAGTTAATTCACAGGTGCAACTATTTTGGACAAAGCCTGAGCATCTCCATGTAGCCAAGAGCTCACCAGCGTGTCACTCTGCTTCCCACACTGCCCACTCTGACCTCTCTTCCCTTTTGCTACAGCATATCTAACTTGCATTTTACTTTTCCTAGAATATCCATAGCAAACTTATGGAAGCCCCAAGCCGACAATCTGCATTTTTTGGCACTATTAATAACAATGTGCTGGAGCAATGAAAGACCTATTGATGCCCTGATGGATTGTGAGAAAAAGCAAAGTGATTTTTTTAAAGCTGCATTTTAAATTAGCTCATTACACGTATTGTTGTATTTTATTTTGCACTGCATGACATCAGCATTCTCTATTTGCTATTCACTGGAGGTTAAAACATCCAAATGGATCCTGCTTCCAGGCCTACAGTCCAAGTTGTGATTTGGTTAAGCAAGATTGGCCAGATTTTCTCCTGGAAAAAATCCATTCAAAATCAGGAAAATTATTCATCCCAACAGATAATTTGGCTTGGAAATGATATTTTCTTTTAAAGTAATTTAGCAGAGGCCTGTGCAAATCCAAGCAAATTTCTATCAACTATCAGAGTTTTAATATAAAATCAAAGTAAAATCCGTATTTTTCCCCAAAGGCTCCACATTTTCATTTGCATCAAACCCCTGAAGGTATTTGTTACATGCAACCATTCTTTTCTTTTGCAGATAATAGATGGTTGCAAAAGACATTTTCCTCATTAACTTATCCTGTCCAGCTTAGAAAGAGGATCCTGGAAGTCAGAGAAACACTCATTTAAGAGTGAGGAGCCTGCACCAAGTGCAGCTGGGATGAGATGGAGAAGGGAAGGGTTGGGGATGGCACCGACACAGCACTCATTGGAAGGCATGACCTGGTGCTGCTGTTCAGTGACAGCCCATCTGCAGAGCTCTCAGGGAGGAGGATGAGGGGAAGTACAGAATTTAATAACTTTGAAAGTCTTTGTATTAAGCAGGGATAGGAGCAGGGTATTGTGGAATCAAATCCTGAAGCGGTGTCAGGAAGCTGTTATACTCAGAGAAAATCCTTCCAATCTCTTAAGACAGAAGATCCTCTGTTTTATTTTACCCCTTGATTTTGAGCTAGTTCAAAGTTTCAGGTGGAGGAAATTGTGGGCACTGGATTAAGTACCATGCTTGGCTTTTCCTCCTAAACTGTGAGCATTAGATGGTCAACATACAAATGCTTCCTAGTCAGAGATATCTGCAGGTTCAAAATGCTGGTAATTGGTGATTCTAAACTGTTGATAGCAAATAAACATTTACTTTGAACAAAAAACTAAAAAACCTTTATCTTAAGGAGTCCAGGAATAGAGCCAGAACCACACGGCTTAATACATTTCACAAGTCAGCCCCATCAGAGGACGAGAAGTTATTATACCTTAATTGTCACACTAGGAGATCCTGCTGTAATCTCTACTGGAAAAACCTCACCAAACCAGAGGACAGTTAATGTATCTTCAGTACCGGGGACCGCAAACACCTACCTCTGTGCATGGTATATGGAACAGGAGAAGACCACCATGCAATTAATGTCACAGAGGAGAAAATCTTCTTCCTGCAGTCGCCATCCCGTCACGCGCATCCCGAGCGCTGAACATGGGTAGACTGAAATCCTCCACAGCTGCTGCCACCATTGGCTGGCATTTGTCACAGGTAAGATCTGAAGACAGAAGATCCAAAGTGCAGGTGAGTCCCAGAGGACCACAACCATCAGGACAAAGTTACAAAGTAGGAATGCAAGGTCAGAAGATGCAGCGATAAACACCAAGACTGGCCATACACATGCCACGAGCATTGCATATAAGGACACACAAACCTGTTGTCATTTTGATCAATGACCTTAAGCTTACACCCTCCTTTATCTGCCTTTACTGTTAGGGGTGTGTGATATAAATACAACTGCACAAGAGAAAAACTGCAACATCAGAGAATGATAATTGGTCATTCCACAAAACATATCCTAATGGCACTAATAAGATCACTTGGTGTCTTCTCCTGATGCCTACACCAGTCTGTCTGCAGTAGATCTCCATCTGAAGCCAAGGGGGTTACCCAGAATAACACGCTCAAACTAGAAAATTAAAGGTTTCCATTCATCAAACGGCTACACTTAAGAGAAAAGCTGTGATAGTTCATATTTCATGGCCCTGCTGCCTTTTCTTTTTGCCAGATTTCATGTTTCTTGAGATAAGTATTTTTTGTCACTCTCCTTAGAATGAATTACATGTGGTAAATACAGTCAGTGTGCTCTGAGCTTGGCTCGGAGAAAGCTTCCTGGCCTGGCTGAAAAAAACCCAACTTTTAAAAGCTTACACTCTAAGATTTAAGGTGAATATAAACAGCAGGCTGGCTCCTAGTCTCGAGCTTTATTGCAGTGCAGACATGGCTGAAATTATCTTTAGAAATGAGATTTCAGTTCCCGAGCTCCTTTAAAAAATGTTACTTCCCTGCCTGTGCACCGTATTTCTGCTGCAGTGATGGAGATGTTTTATATCTGTGTGAAGGAAGAGAGCTGCTGGGGAAGCCGAGGCCGGGCTGGTCCACTCTGGGGCTAATCAGGGAAGGGAGAGGCTGGGAGCTGTGTGCTCAGGGTATCCCAGAAGTTAAGTCCGAAAAAAACCCCACTTTGTGTTTGCAAATGAGAGGTTTACAAACAATAATGAAAATTTGTGATGTTTGCCTGCCTCCCTTTGCAGAGCAGGCGGCTCAGGCGCGGGAGACCTGTCATTTCTGATTACCCAGGAAGGGCTTGCAGAACCTCTGGCTTCTCCACGGCTGCTCCCACCACCTCGGCCAGGCTGCTGGCAGTCAAACACCACCACAGAAAAAGGGTGTCTCTGCTGCCTTCCTCCCTGGCACTGCACAAAAGGAGCAGCACTGGTTTTCCATACTCCTTGGACTAGACCAATGGGAAATACTTTCATAAATCTTTTCCAGCCGTCTTTCTTAACCGCTGTCCCTTTAATTCAGCATTTCTGCAGCATTTAGTTTCACCTTCTCATAGCTTGCTTTGTTTTAATGCTAATTAGCTTCACTGAGGTATAAGTCTCCTTCTCTCCAACTTTTTGGTTTGTTTTGTTTTCCAAGACACCAGTCTTCCCTTCCTTTAGATTGTTATAAAGAGAAAAATCATCTGCATGAAAGTACTTCCAGAGTTTCACTGGAAAACAGCTATTTACCATCGTACCCAAGAGTGACAGTGGTTTCTTATTCTCAAAGCACAGGCATGAAACACCCCTGAGTCTGTCTCCGCCACAGCAGAACATATGCCACTTTTAATCAAACTAACTGCTTCTCTGTTTATTAATCTAAACTCCCAAACCAATCAAGGGATGAGAGGGAGGAAAATAAAATAAAAAATAAAAAAAAAATCAAAATCTTGACAACAAGTCTACTGTCTCTTCTAATAGATTGCAGTAAGCTGCCCAAGCTAAAGTGTCTGGAAAAAAAGCAGCCACTCAGGATTCCATGGGGAAGATGACCTCTGCCTACTGCCTCCAAAAGATCACTGGTGACACTGGCTCTGCAGCTCTCTGAAGATGGAGGTGGCTCCTTTTAGACTTTGCTTCATGCTGTTATTTCTACCCCTTTGGCTCACAAAGCTGCTTTCAGCAGCTTCTGTTAAAGCCGCTTCTTAATTCTACTTGCAGCTGAAGGTAGCTGGGTTTTCAGAGACAAAACCAACACTTCGAGGAGCCCTGGGAGGGTTTGTACAGAGCACCTGGGAGAAACCTGCTGAATGTGAGCCAAGTTTCTCATTCAAATATTACGTGCAGCTCCAGAGTCTTCACTGCAATTCATGTGCCTTTATTAAAGAAGGTGGGCTTGAGTTTGCAAAACACCTGCAATTTGTGTGGTTTCAGTGAACTCCCTTATGCCCTTTTCCAAGCTTCAATCAGGACCACATTCTCCAGGCGTAAGGTGGAAAACGTGGTGGGACTTTACAATGCCTTAAAATTGTGATTGATCTTCCCTCTCGTTGTCCGTCAGGTTCCTGCAATGATTCAGGATGTTACAGGCTGAGGCATTAACAGCTGTAAGTGTTCATTAAAAGCACCGGGCCCCATACTGGAACCAACATAAGGGAACAGCGTGTAGCACCACATCAACACCTATTTAGTTTTACAGTCCTATCAGACCATCCCGGTACAATGGTGCATCTCAGCAGAATGAACCCAAATGTCTCATTGACTTAATGCTTATCTCCCTGCTCTGAGCTCACCTTTCAAGAAAGCACGGTTCCACCAGCAGAGCCAGGCTGCTCGGCATGCAAACACACTCTGTTATTCAACATGTCACTTCTGAGAGGTTGCACACAGCTGGTTGCGTGTAGGCAGCTGCCAGGAAAACTTTGCTGTTGAAGAGAAGAATTTGCTGTGGCTCCAGAATTGGGGGCAGAAGGAGAATAAAGTGCCCTGGGCATCCCTTGCAAAGGCATGGGGAGCTCTTCCAGCCCCCAGAGAGCAAGGTATCGGAGCAACCAGCAGAGACATCCCTGTGTTTTGCAGTTTGTGAGCAGTAAGAGATTACAATGATTAAGAAAGACATTGGAGCTGTTCATGGGGTGAACTCACACCCTCGGACAGTGAGAAATTATCGTGATTAGCTAGTCAGAATGATTAAAATTTCACAGGGCGAGCTCAGATCCACGGTCAGGGAGATGTAATGATTAAGTGGCTCGTGTCCACCACCTCGTCAGGGGGAGGCTCAGATTCATGGGCAGCAAGATGGTTATTAACATGGCGACATCAATAGTTATTAACCTGGCTGCATCGGCGTTGTTCACAGAATGAACTTCGCTTCACGGGGGGAGACAGGGAAAAAACGATTAACAAAAGAACTTAGCAGTGCTCTCAGGGTGAATTAAGATGTATGGACAGAAACAGGATTAATGCAAATACATCAGCGTTGACCGCAATGTGACCAGACTCACAGGCAGAAGACTCAGATTAACACGGTCTTGTCATGTCAACTTGCTAGATGGCTCCTCGTTAGGAGGGCTTGGGCAGTGACTGTGCCTCCAGAATTCAAGGTTAAATGTTACCCAAGTTGGCAACCGGTGAAATCAAGCCATAAGGGGAAGCAATTATCTAGTCTAGACAGACCCTCACATCTGTACAAATGTTTTGATGTCTGTTGGCTGGTGCCAAATACATCAATTAGTTTGCAGAGAAGCAATATTAGAAACCATGTCATCTGTTTGGTCTCCAGTGCAAGAGACTTAGGGGTTTTCACAAAGGGTTAATGAAACTCAAGATTCACAACAAGTTTCGGTACTTTCAGCAGATTTCCTTTGTTAATATAGAGGCAAAAAGGAAGAGTCACAGACACACAGCCTTTACACTCCCATATGGTACAGTATGGCATAAAATGTCTAGTCGCTACAGAGGCAGTGCCAGGCACACAGAACCCACATTCAGCTGCTGCTAAACCCAATTAAACTGATAACCTTCCAGGCTAAACCTCTCTTTTCACAGGACAGATAGTGACATAATTGATTACCACCTACCTGGGCTCTGCAGCTTAGAGACACTGGCGCAGCTGGGATTTTGGGGGAGGAGTGGGGGAAACAGTCACCTTCTCTGCGGCTGCAACACTCCCCTTTCGGGGGGAACCTTGGGTCCATGCCCCAGTTTCTGAAAAGCTGGAATCCAGTTCAGACCAGTCAATACCAACACGTCACAACTGTCCAGTCTACGTGACGCTGCTCTGTGCTCTTGGGCATATTTAAGAAATTTGGAGATTTATTTTTAAAGACATTGGTAATCTCAGAAACAGCAAGGCAGAGAGCGAGAGCTGCTACTAAATACACAGAAAGAGATTTTCCTGGACAATGTCGCTTGGCCATTGTGACTAATAGCCAAACTCTCACTTCAGTATTCCAGCCAATTGTATACCAAATTGTTTCCTAAGGCCTGCAAATAGCCTGCCTGCCCTGAGCGAAGAATAGAGGGCAAGGATCTCAGAGGTGGAAATCTATTACACACACTTCTTATTTTGCGACCAGAAGGAAAGCTAAGAAAACAAAGTCAGCAGGGGATTGAAGTGTCAGGAAAAGCTGTCTCCTATGGGTTGGATACAATGCAATTCTGTGTACAAACAGCTAGCTAATTATTTCTTACTGCATATCAGCTAAGGCTGACCTGATTAAAATCATAAATCAGCCAATGCCTCTGTTTTTATGCTCTGAGAATCCATGTCTGTGTTTGCATATTAATTAAGATATGCTAAGTAATCAAAAATGTTTGCTAGGAGAAAGAGAATAGATTGTAACCTGACAGAAGCAAACACAGGAGCGTGGTACACCAACTTTTCAGAGAACTTCCTCTGTTTACACTGTACCCTTTGAAATTATGAGCAGTTTCCAACCACCTGTGATTTCCTTCCATCAGGTTTTCAGGGAAAATGTCTCTGTCATTTGTATCCCACGACTTGTTTCCACTTGGTGGGAAAATAGCACGAAAGCTGCTGTCAGGCTAGAAAGCTGCATAACTTTATAAGCTCCAGCATATTTTTTGGCTGTTCTTCCCCATGTGCTATGCAATATCAGATTAATGTCACTGTTCAGCAAAGCTTGGAGTATTGATGTTGAAACATTAAAGCTATTTCATCAATACCAGGTTTGGAGAGAGGTCGTTTATGGTCATTAGAATAGAAGAGCATTTATTCTGGACATCAGAGAAATCCCCATGGGTCCTAGAGATCATGCTGCAATCCCCATAACGCCATTAATATAATGGCCTCTTTCTTCTTTATTAGAGTTTTACGGCTAAGTAGGATGTAAGGAAAACTATCAAGTCAGTGGAGTCCAGCACCCTACAGTCACTCTTGTCACAGAGTCCATATGCTGTTCTCTGCTGGTTTTCCTATGTGAGAAACAACGTTCATTAACCGATATCGCTGAGCCTTTTCTCTTAGCAGCTACAGGACGCTACGGGGCTAATATCTCCAGCAGGATGCTAAAATACCCTGCCCCAGTTACAGTGTACAAAGCAGCTGCCAATGCCCTACTTTATTTTATCCTCACGTTATGCTAATTAAACAAGGAGCATTTCAGGTTTGGGGCATTTTTCCCCCATATTGTTCCGAGTCAGAGCTCAGAGGGTTGATGGCAGGATTACATCTCCATCAGAGCAGTGCCTGCGGCCCCATTGCAAGGCGTGAAAATGTTTCTCACCAGAGATTCAGAAGCATCTTTTACCAGCCCAAGGTGGACACCAGTCTCCCACTGGTTTTGCCCCATATTCACATCAACCCAGAGACATCACCAGACCTGCAGCCTCTTGGCCACCTTCTCTTCTCTGCCTCCCGCAGCAACAGGTGAAATCACAGCCTCGGCTAAACCGTACAAAACTGCCAGTCAACTGGGTTATGCTCCGGGGCACATTCCCAGTGATATGCCCAAAAGAGATTTATGCAAAATGTTCTGCTAATTTAAGCAGGAGGTGTGTGTGCTGCATCTGTCTGTCTGCAAGCAAGCAGGAGGAGTTGCTACATTTGGATGAGGCTGCTGCAAAACCAACAGCACAAAGACAGATGGGTTGAGCCGGCAGCGACTATCTAATCCCAAAAAGCAATGATTTCCCAAATAAAAGGCGAACACCCACCCTCTCGATGGACTAACCTGCCGAGACTCGGCTGGCCATCCTGGCAGCACACAGTTGCTGTGATAACACTGTCCTGCAGGGCAAATTTGGACTGAGTAATGACGCTGCCTCTGCACAGGGTGAGGCTCTCTCTTTAGCAAAGAGCTCGATTCTGCCAGATTTCAGATAGAAAAACACCCGTGAAGACCAAAAGGAATAAATGTCAGGTTTGGCATACAGATGCAAAACACTTGATGCAAAATGCCCAACTCTGTGGTACAACACTGCAATCACAATTGCAAAAAGCAATTGTCTTGTAAGACAAATCCAAACCAAAGGACTTCACCAAAGGAAATACCATTGCCTGTTACATACAGACATAAAATTAGGACCTTGAAGAGAGCGTTACCCATAAAAGAAAAGTGTTTAAACGTTGTAAATTCCTTAATGCTTTCCCCCCCTAGCATGGGTCCTTAAACTGCCCTGCAGAGAGCACTATTTCTATTCTTCAATTCCTGCCTTTAAGAGTTTCACTAAGGCAAGCAGGGAAGAGACCCGTTCCAAACAACCCAATAAAAATGGCAGATAAAATATCAGACACATTCCTGCAGCAAGTTAAGAAACCTGTAATCTGTTCAAGGACGTTTTGTGCACAGGAAAAAAAAAAAAAAGAAGACAGAGAAAGAAAAAGAGACAGGCTAAATTCATCACTTAATTATTCACTGTGAATTATTTACTCAGATGTAGTTAATTAAGAAACACTTTTAACGTGAACATTTTTCTGTGCCTTACCCCTGAAAATTAAGCTATGTTTGAAATCTTTCTAAAGGCACAATGCTGAGGTGGGTGCGAGAGGATCTAAGCCCCACGGCTGGTGTTTCTTTCTGGCCAGATGTCTGCTGGCTCTGGGATAAAACCTGAACAACTGCACTAATGTAGCAACGGGGCCGAGCTCAGGGGTTAGACTAACAAATGCAGCTGCAAACCTGGACACAGTCCTGCCCAAACGAGTCTTGCCATGGTCAAGGTTAGAGCTGGCTTATACCTGAGCAGGGAGATACAGGCACATCTGAATCTGCTGGGTTAAAGGTACCCAAAGTTTCTCAGAAGAGGAAATGCCTTATTATAGCTGGAGTGTAAGACCTTGGGCAGCTATTCCTTGCTTAGAGCCGTGATTTGCTCTTGCAGTACAAATTAACCTCAGCTGCAGCAGTCAACAACCTAGACTAAAGGCAATCCACCAAATTTTTACATGCTTTAATGAGAAGCCTCTAGTTACTCCGTACCCATGCCTTATATCACTTTCTTTAGTCTACTTCTTGAAAATATTTTGTGTTGCCTCTTGTTTAATTTTAAGTAACTATCTGACCTCAGCATCTTTTCTCACTGGGAAGACAAAGCAAGAAAAGCTCATGATCAAGGATAATTCTGCATGGGAAAAAGATTGGAGTTTTCTGGGGTGCTTTTCACGTAGTCAGAGGTGGAAAATACCCATGTGCCCTGGTGCACAAGCATTGCAGCAGCACAGGGACTATGCGCACAGGCACTAATCCAGCCCTGCACAGAGCCAGGGGAAGGCACCCACACAGGCACGTGAGAGCAAGATCTCTTCTGGGTCATAATTTTGCTCTCTTTGCCTACATTTTCAATGTGCAGCAATTTAACTTCCCGGTAGGAATGATATTTGCAGAATGCAATAAGGCAGCATCATTTCTAAATTATAGATTGTTGCTTCTGCCAAGTTTTCTCCTCCTTATGCTTTTCCACCATGTGTTTCTTATACAGTGGCTGTACTTTATCACTTTGAGAACAATGCTGTTAGGTTTCTTTTGAAGCTTCCCCACAAAAAAGAAAACATATTATTTCATTAAGTTATCCTGAAAATATTCTAAGCTGAGCATGTTTCATGGCTGCAGGATGGATCCTATTGATCTCCATCCTTCCCAGGTAGATAAAATACACCCTGCACTTCACGCAGGTAGAAAAGAGCAGAGCTCTTAAATCTTTGGATCAAAATCCAAAAGCCCCCGTCCCTCCACTAAAAAGAGAACAGCAGTTTATTCGGATTTGGCTAAGGAATGGATGCCTTTTGTCTTACTCAAAAGCCCAAAACTCACTGCAAATGTTGTGGATGATAAACTGTGTGGCTGGTATTTTACATCTGGTGAGAATAGATGAAAATCATAGCCCCCTCAGGAATGAAAAAAAAATAATCTAGTTAACAACAGAAAGTTGCATTTTTTGGTAACATTTTGCATTTTGGTTTCATCGGTCACTGAAGAAGGTTGTATAGTCAGTATCTGAACTAGCTTTAAGACACCCAAAACCCAACTTCCCTTGAACAATTCCCCTTGGTGGCTATCCAGTATGTCACTTTGGTACATGTACTTGTGCCTGTCAGCAGCAAATAATCTTGGTTGGCAGAGTAATTGAATAACGTACACTGCAATCAATTTTTCATAATTCCTCATTTATGCTGTAATTTATATAAATGTTGTATGACTCCCTGGGACTTTCAGCATGGATTTTGGATTGTAATGGTGACAACTGTACAAACTGACAATGCCAAAAATTATTATGGAGTTCACAAGCTGATTTCAGTGACTGCTTTAGATAAATATTTACTTCCTGGATGTTATTTCATTAGTAGAGCTTGAGCACAGATACATCTACAGAAAACAAACACAAAAGGATGACAATGACAGCTGAATCAAAACCGACCACTGATTTCAAACAAACATGAAACACCGTTTTCTACTCTTAGAGCTTGTGCTGCTCAAATACGGAGTTGTGGCTCTTTGCAGCTGTGTTACACAGTTTAACACAGGCTCAAGATGTTAGTCTGAGTCCTAACATAGTTTATATTCATGCATAATCTTTGCAAAATGTTTGCTTTTTATCATCTTCTTTAAAGACAAGAGGCCGGAAGAAATTACTTGTGTCTGGTAAAAATAGTTTGTCTCAGTGGGGATGATGTTAATCGCTAGATAGCATAATACCTTTCATAACTTTCAAATTAAATATTAAGCATTTTAACAACATTTTGGCTATTCTGTCACAACCACCCTACCGTAGGTCATAGTAGGGCTTCTGTCTTCAAATATTGCATGCTGTTTATTGCTAATCATCTTCTAAAAGACTGATGACTGCATTAAACTTGAACATAAAACTACTGGTATCACTGTACAATCTACACAGCTGGAGAAATTAATCTATTCTGGGTTATGATAAAGGGAAACTAAAAGCTACAGCAGAGCCATAAAGACACTTGGTGGTGGACAATGCAAAAAAGCCAGCCTGTTTTCTGGTTTGCTTTTGCTTCCACCTAAATGTGCTAGTGCTAAATTCACATACTGTTCTGTCTTTTGTCCCAAGGCTCCTTTCATAGCATGCAAAATACACACAAAAGCTGAACTGTCTTAATAGATGCAAACTAGAAGGTGCCAAATTGCTTCTTTTAGTTGTTTGCTATTCCCTTGCAGCTCCTACCTCATCCCTGTTGTTATACTATTTAAGCACCAGACAAAGACACACAAAATAATAGAAATTTGATCACATATAGTTACTGCATAATGTCACAGCGCTAAACAACCCAATGGATAAACTTCCCATGAAGCTGTTCATACTAAGGGTCATGATTTATCTTTGCAAGAAGTGTTATCTGTTAAACGTTTTCCTTTTCCTGCAGGCTCCCATTTGAGGAGTGAAATCCTGATGCAGAGATGGTCCGTACAGTGTGTTTCAGTCTGATGCAACTGCCAGCCAGAATTTGCAAACTGATGGGCCATATCTGATATGAAGCTTTCTTCTACTTAAAATCTCCACAATTTCAGGAAATCACCTAAATATTCACATACTAGGGGGGTTTTTTTTGGCAGTAATTACTGATTTGCATCTACTGCACTTTTTTATGTGGTCACTGCACTAATGGTACTTACTCATTCCTTCAAATTGAGGACAACTACTCTACTGGATTCAAACTCCATCTAAGCTCTGGTACCAAAGTATAAGCAACTCATCCTTTTTCTCCATACTTTCTGCACATTTGTACCTGAGATAATACACAAACATTCCATATTTACCAAGGGCTACCCCTGATGGCCTTTAAAACCATCCTGAATTGAACAGCAGGCTCTTTCAGTATTATGCACATCAAACACTCTTGGAGAAAAAGAAAAATAAAATATACTTTATCAACTTCATGCCTGTATTCTGAGACTGTGACACAAGGAAACACAGATCTACCAGAGCCACAGGAGATCTTACTCAAGTTTCGTTTATTTAGATTTACTAAAGATAATATTAAGTAGGCAAATTACTCTGATTCCCCTAAGAAATTGTAATAAATAATGTGTATTAGAATTAAAAACACTAACCACCAAAATTTCCTAGGACTTTTTTTGTGGGAATAAATGGCTGGTTTATTGCCTTAAAAATAAATGCACAAACTGTTAAACATCTGAAGTTTCTGTGGCATGAGATCTAATAGTAAAGAAGAAGGAAAAATGATTTCTCTCTGTTGGCTATGCAGTAGACACAAATCTAAGAGATGATGCTTATGTCTTCAAGAAGTGTTAAAGACTGTATTTTCTTATATGTTTACAGAATGCCGAAACGCTTACAGAAGCACACAGTAAGTATTGTTGAGTGCAAAAAGGCAACATGTAAATTTTCTCTGCATCTTACCAGAGAACCTCAGTCCTGAACAACATCAGTCTGTTCCATTTCCAATCCCATGCCGCAGTGCGTTTTTAAGAACACACCTTTGGTCTGCCTGGAACCAATTGATGTGGTCTGAACCTGGCTTCCCACTTTCCTCTTGCCCAACTGCAATGCTCGGGGGCTGCCCACTGCTCAGGGGTGATGGCTGGAGGGAGAGATGGCCCATGAGCTGGACCTGAGCTGGGTTTGCATCCAGCATCGGCAGTGAGAAGATTCTGGTGGAAAATGTTCTTGAAGGACACTTCAGAAACTCATTCACGTCCCTTTCTCCTCCCAGGCAAACTACCGCCTAGAGCCCAGCAAACTCACAGTACCTTTTCCATCAGCTGTGGAGGCAGACTTCAAGAGCTGGAGGTGCTTACGGCCAGTTGGCAATTAATTTGAAACAGATCCTGTAAATCTGTTGTTTTAAAGTTTGGTAGCTAATTTGCATCCAGAGGCTATAATATCCCTGATCACAGTATTGTGACAGTTTCCTCTTAAAATCCCTGAAGCTTTAATTGAAAATAATCAGCGGTGGAAGTTGTTCTAACAGTCCACATTCACTGACGTAAACAAACACAAGACTTGAAAGCTGTGAGCGCTTCTGTTTGCATCTGCAGCTCTTTCACCAAAAGGCATGTTGTTGATTTCATTTATTCCAAACACAGCATAAATGAATGCTTAATTTGGAAGCCTATAAATAATGAGCATGCTCAATTACAGCAGCAGCATCTAGAAGCAGGCTTGAAATGGTGTTCCTGAGTGCCTAATGCTATTAGGAATTGCTATATGCTTAGCCCCAGACATACACACTCAGAAGTTCACGGGGAACTGTGTTCCACCCACTTTGGGACAGCCCCCACTGTAGCTCAGGCACTAATAGCTCTCAACAGCATAAAGCTTCTTTATGAATTATCCTCATTACTGCAACAATCCTTCACTGGTTCCCAGTGATGGTGTTAAACCCGAGGTGAATTTAGTGCAATAGGAAGTGTCGAAGGAAGAATGATGCCTTTATCAATTCTCTTGTTAATCCTGCTAGAACATGGTAAAGTTCTGGGGAGCATTTGGCTAACTTGGAGCATTTTGCATGATCAATAACAGCGCGAGATGCACAGCTTCTTACCACTGTCCTGAGTGACAGGCACCTGAAACACATTCCTCTCCCGACGTCTTTCTCAGGAAGAGACAAGTGGTTCTGGCAAACTGTCTGAGACAGGCAGGCACGTAGCTGAGATGAGATTCATGTCTTTTTCTCATTGCAATCTCTCTGGACCCCTGAGATGACAGAATGTCATGTACAGAAACCAAGAAGCCTTGATGTATAGGGCAGGACCGACATGCACCTCTCAGCTCAGTCTCTTTCTGATTTCTACCAGATTCACCTTTCCTCATTGCAAAATTGCACAATTAGATATGACTCCTCAGCAGAGATGGAGGTACTACCAGCACTTTTTCCCGTGCTCTGGTACCTACCAAAATGCTTGGAAGATGACCTCACACTCCTGAGCTTGACCAAGCAGCTCTTCGCCCAAGCTGTGGCTGACATCCCGCTCACCAAAAGGACGCTGGCACTGAAGAGAGGTATGGGACACACCTCCAGCAAGCTGCAAAAGCACCAGCTGTCTCCAAATCCAACTGAAACTGGGCAAGTAAGTTCTCAAAATGTAGCATCATTCAGCCATGATGGAGGGGGACAGGCACAGGGAACGGGACCACAGCAGAGCCCAGCACAAGTCTCCTGTCATAGCACACACATCAGAGGGCGTTTCTTGAAAGGTGCAAATTCCTCCATTGCTGATAATTGCTTGGCTCTCTGAGAGGCTTCTGCTGAGAAGCTTTGGGGATTTTAAGAGGAAATGTTGTGAACAGGGGTATTATCTGTGCACATTGAATAAGAGATGGAGGCTATGCACTAGAGCCTGTGCTCTAACAGGTCCTTTCTCCTGCAGGTCTAATTTCTACAACATGATGTACAGTTTCTAAATTTAATCTACAAACACACTTCCATTTAATAGGCCAGCAGTGTTTTTTCCTTCCTCTTGCCACGAGCCTAGCCTTAGGCCAGCTACTGCAGACAGGGCAGCTGTCATGTTTCAGCCAGGTCTCCAGGTACCTTTGCATCCAAGAGACTAGCAATAGGATGGGGGAGATGCCATTAAGATTGTTCCCCTTTTTTTCCCCTGCCCTTACTCCCAAAAGCAGGTCGGTCAGCTTTTCTGCCAAAGACTTAATTGTACTTTCTGAGGATTGGATGCATTTCAGCCCCCCTGGTATCTCCACTGCTTGCCACACTGATTAATGCTGAGCACAAAACCTTTGCTTCTTAGTTGCCTTTCCCTCATGCCTTGACCTCTCTCCATTTTCCTCTCTTGTAATGAGGCAGTATAAAGGGTATTTACTCGCATTCCTGATTTTTAAAGTTCTGCAACCTACTTTTTAACACACAAATCATTAGCGGCTTAGAATTATTTCAGGAAGGACATAAAAATGTTTCCTTTTTCTTCTCTGGACACACACAGACACCTCTTGCTGCTCAGAACTCACCCACTGCCCACAGACCTACAGCACAGCAGATGCCAGAGGACACACAAGCCTTGAACAAAAGACACCAAGCTTCTTCAAGGAATCATAGAATCATGATAAGGAGATAAAACTAATGACTTCCCCTTGACATTTGAAGACTGTGGGAACATGCCAGAGGAGAGGAGAAAGCTATAAAGCACAGCAGACCTGTGATGTGCCACAGTATATATAAATATATAAATAAGAATACCTACAGGGGATTTCCTTCCCCAGCCTGGAACAGCTTATATATCCTTTCATGAGCTGAAAGGCAGAGATGACAATCCTTCTCCTCTCCAATACCTTACCCTTTTTGCTGAGCACCTTTGGGTTTTAAGACATCGTAGGACAAGACAAGCAAAGGAAAATTTGTTATCTGGGGAAGACAGGAAGGCAGACAGAGAAATAAAAGGGAGGAGACGTAAGAGCAAGGAGTTGAATGAGACCCTTCTTCTCCCAGAACTGCCCGAGGGTGGGCAGGCAGAGGGGAGGAAGGACGGAGAGCGTGACTCCGAAAGTCAGAGGGATGACTGGGAATGAATGACGACCCTGCAGAACTGAAGTAATCACAGTAGACAGGGCTGTCATATTTTATCTGTGCAGAGACTTTTAATTTTGGAGGATCTCTTGCCAGTCCTGTTTTTAAAGGCATTCCAAAACAGTACTGCACTGACCTTGGAGCTCACTGACACGGAGCTCTCTCAAAGCACCTCTAGAGAAAACCAAAACCCTTTTCTTTTTTTTTTTTCTTCTTTTTTTTTTTTTTTTTTGATATTGCTATCTCAGAAAAGTAAGTCCGAGGTAATACTTAATGGTTACAGGTTTTCAAGCAGTCTTTCAATTAAAGTTTAATAGGACATTTATAGTCCCTAACATCAAATTCATGAAATGGCTTCAAATGTAAATCCTGGACGGTAAAAATTCCTCAACATTTATGATCTGCTAGCCAGCATGCAGTGAAAATATTTTTAATCATCTGTTCAGGTCATTGCTTATCTAAGAAATAAAGAATAATTTTAAAAATTCAAAGGCGTTTGTAGCAGAAATTTAGAGAGCTGTTACATATAGCTTATTCATGTTTAAGTGCAAACTGTGTTTAGTTCCACTAGACTTCCAAATTCCTTAGACTGAGTTCTGAGAGCAGACCTCCTTTCTGTAGTAAGAATTAATCACTAACCTCAGAAGTTATAGTCTGAGGAAAATGAAGCTTCAAAGAGATTTAAGAAATTCCTACGTGGTCCCAGTAACCTGACAGTCCACCTGAAATGGGGTTTTGCAATCCTGGGGGAGAAAACAAGAAGTCACGCACACACTAAATATAAAAGCCTCAAGGTAACAGGGTGTTTCTCTGTGTGTATCCAGGATGCACAAAGAAATGAGACAAAAGATGAATATGGATCTTGGAAATTTCCATATAGGTGAGGCTGTACTGGATCCAGTAAGCTGAATGCTAAGGCCTGATATCTTGGCAGCATTAAAAACAATAACAAAATTTCCCCTCACTGTTTTTCTTTTGGTGTGCAGAGCACAGAAGCAGACCCAATTTACTTATCAGTATTAAAGAAAACAAAGGAAAATTGCAATTCCAGGAGGAAATTGTGTGCTGCCATTCTTAGCTGTGAACTGAGCGCTCATAACTTCCATTGCCAACAATCCATAAAACTCGCTGTCAAGCACTCAGTGTCCAGGAGGCATAGGAAGTGTCAAGAAATGCTTTATGCTGTTGCTAACACACTACAAAAGGCTTGATCACTAGATTAAACTAGAGAACTGGCTGGCAATTCTGGAAAGAAATTTGGATGAGACCGTAATGGTAGCAAGAAGAAGGGCTTTGATTTGTGTAAAACAGGATGGATTAAAAAGGGTGTCCACAGACTGTGTTTCTCACAATCAAGGGATCCAGACAGACAGAGGGACTGAGCAGGAGCTGCAACTGATTGCTTCCAGCCAGTTGCCTGATGGAGGGGCTCTGGCTGTCAAAAATAGAGAGAGATAACAAAGGTCATGTTTCCAGCCTTGTCCCTCAAGTAGGTGCAGCAGGATGAAGCACTTTTCCTTGCTGATCTGTGATTTGAACAAGCATAGCCTCAGGAAAACTGTAGCTTGTGCTTGGGTGCCCATAAACCCAAGAAACTGCAAGGGCAGACAGAAATTGCTGGAGGATGCGCGTGTGCTTTTCCTACGGTTGTGTCCTTTGCTACTTCTGTATCTGGGAAGAAGAGAAAATGTACAGCCCTGCATCAGCTAGTGCTTCCCTTTGGCCTGAGGGAATCCTAGCAATGTGTCAGCTTCACATTACAGGAACGGCAACAACGACCTGCAATGTGATGGAGAACAAGGTCTCCAACTGGGAAGGACGTGTCCCCGGGCAAGTCAGCTAGGACAGAGCACATTCACTGGGGAGGATTTTAAGGGAAGTGGTAAAATGAGGACAGAATACCTGTGACTATGTCGGCAACATTTTAGTGCTTTGCTCCAGGAAGGCACCAGAGAATCCTGGTGAAGCATGAACCTTAAAATATGAACAAAACAAAATGATCCATCCTTGGAGGCTACAAACATCCTTAGTTTCTCAAATCTGGTTAGAGCCAAAAAATCCCCACCAAGCTAGAACCAGAAAATGTTGCACATCTTTCAGGAAATATTACCTTATCCAGATTAGATAAAAGAAACCCAATTAAACTTGAAATATCTGAAACTCTCAGATAAAATATTTTTGAATGCTAAATGGAATTTGTGAAGCTCCATTGCCTTAACCTCCTCTAATAAGCTGCTCAATAAACTACATGAAAACATATTTTATGTACTGATAGCATCTCAAAGTATGAAAGGTTTTGCGGTTGTTCAGCAATCAGTTACCAGCTGGATTATGGTCCACTAATGCTGTTAGATTTCTGCAAGACAGAAGGCAGCTTTTCAACCATTTGTTATTTTAACGATGAGGAATCTCACCATAAGCCTTGTTAAAACTTCATTTAATCCATTACAAAAGAAACAAAGACATTTAGAAGTGAACATAAAAAAATCTCAATCTATCAGAGCAGAAATTATAGGGTCTAGGGAAGCTTTAAAGGAGCATCCATGGAATAAAATGGCCCTGCTAATTAAAGAACTGTATCTTTTCAGGTTTGACATTTAGGGACTGTCTTCAACAGGGACTGAACTACTCTGCATGATAGCACTCGTAATGACAAAGAGAAAAAGGAAGAACCTTTACAAAGTCACAACCAAATCACTCCATCTATTCCAAATATCTTTCAAACATTTGCAAGGGTGTTTTTTACTGAGTTTTCTTCCAAAAATGTGTCAGAGGGAACAGAGGGTGCAATTTCCCTGCCCTTAAATCACAGTAAAATTTGTCCTGGCAGACATTACTTCCTTGGTTCAGTAGCAGTCCCCGGAGAGAACGCAGTGAGAGGTAAATGAGATCCAGAAACTTGATGGTCCTGCTTGGAGAGATGGGATGTGAAACCAATTCAATGAATTTTGCCATGTATAGTCCATGGAACTATGACTGCCTAATTTTTGCTAAGCCTAGGGATATGATATCTGAGGCAAGCAGGTGATACTTGCTCTCCTTTGCCAACCTATTTGCTTTCCCTGTTTGCAAAGTACTCTCGTAGATCTGGAAGAGGTATTTCTGTGGGGTTCTCTAAGGAGAAACAATCATTCCCTAGACTCCCCTGTCCTTCTTCTGCTGCTTGGCCTCCTATACACCAACTAAGAAAAAACACACAGTGGCAAGAATCTTTTTTTAATCGCCAGAAAGAATCTTTTTATAATCGCCAGAAAGTATTCGATGCAACATATTACCTGAATGAACATTTATTTTATAGCTAATACTTTAGAGGTAGCTGTCAGAGCACTAGAAAATGGCCATTTCTGAGTGCACAAAAACATGCATTTTCCAAAGGACTGAACAATAACTTCAGCCCTTCAATTACCCTTACAGTTCTATACCAACAAAGCAACAAGCCAAAAGTTTACAAGTTCAACAGACAAGGCTAGATTTGCACTTATAGGTGCGGGTGGAAAGTTTGCCCAGAAAAAGTGAGCCTGCTTACTGGAAAACACATTGAAAGGTTGTCATCTCAATTCTCCAGGTGTTCCTAGAGCAGCAATATCATTTACAACAGAGCTTTTCATATTCCTGCCTGAAGGAGAACCTATTCCAACTCCTGTGGTTACTACCTCCTTCACCACCTGTAGTGAAGTTCCCAATTGCTATTGTAAAAGGTGAAGCTCCCCTTGAGAGTTTTTTCCTTCAAGGATTTCCCCAGAATTAGGTAACTGTCCAAGCCACCCACTAAACTGAGGGAAAGTCTAAGGCCCCCTGTCAGATCTTGATCCCATTTAAATGAACGATAAGAAATCTATCTGCTTGCTTCTCTTTGTTTGAGGGAGATGGAAATACCCATCTTGAAGGTCCAAGTACCAAGTAATTATAGATAAATAAATAAATAAATATGTTTTTCATTTCAAATACGGCACATTAAACGTTAAATATCCCAATTCTATGTATAAAAGAAATTGTGCTGCTTTGGGTGCTTCTGAAATGTTTGATGTAAAAATAGATTCTCTAGCTTCCACAATCTTCCAGACCAAACGTGGAGTTTATCAGATGTCCAGCTGTTTTGAGACCCTGTCTTCAGCCTGGTTTTCTAGAGAAACAAGGCTTGTGCAAACATGTTGTTTGTCTCTTTCCAGTAACTTTTGAAATAAGTTGTTTCTCAAATAATTACTTTTTAAACTTCCTTTCCCCCCAAGCTTGTAATATTAACATTTGAAATAATTTTACATAATATCGCTCTTACAAGAAACTGCTGAAATGGTAAATTAAGTGCCATCTAGACTGGCTAAGGAGTTTTTGATAAGAGAGTGATTTTGAATGAAAAAATGGATACTTAATTCAAAGTCAATTAAAAATGGAATTATAAAGTATCTAGATGAGAATCACATAATGGATATCAGCACAAAGTCTATAAATGAAAATCAAGCCTGAAATTCTTCCGAAGGGTCAGCAAAGTCTTGAAAACCAACTTCCCCAAAAACTTTCACTTTTTTTAAACCTTTCCTGAAGCTTTTCATAAGACTTCATTAATGAAACTATGCAGTCATGGACTCAGAAATGGGAACGAGTTATGAATCTTAACTAAGATTCTAGTTTTTTAAACTAACGCACAAGATTTAAGAAATGGCCATTTTTCACTGTAGTATAGTATTAACAGGATTTATCCTAGTCTTCTATAATAAGATGGGCTGGATCCAATTTTTAAAAGACATGATTTTACAGGTCAGACTCCACTCTTTGTTTACCATAATAAAGGGAAATATTTTTTTTAAGGAGCTAAATTTGTTTACTCCCAAAATAATCCAGAATAAAATTTAACTCAGAGAGTCCAGCAGTCCAGTGAAGTTGAAAGTTGATGGCCAAGGCTGTCAGCAACAGTGGCAGTGCCTCTGGGATAACATACTTAAGAAGGGGGGAAAATTGCACAATGGAAACTGCAGCCTAAAAGAGGGGTGAGAATATGTGAGAGAAACAACCCTGCACCCAGGTCAGTGAAGAAGGAGGGGAGGAGGTGCTCCAGGCAGCGGAGCAGGTATTCCCCTGCAGCCTGTATTGAAGACTATGGTGGGACAGGCCCACGGCCCCTACAGCCCACGGAGGTCCATGGTAAAGCAGACATTCACCTGCCATCCACAACCCCCATTCCCCATCCCCCTGCACCACTCATGGGGAGGAGGGAGAGAAATCAGGAGTGAAGTTAAGACCAGGAAGAAGGGTAGGGTGGGAGCAAGGTGTTTTATGATTTAGTCTTTACTTCTCATTACCCTACTCTGATTTGATTCATAATAAATTAGTTTTCCCCAAGTCGAATCTGTTCTGCCCATGACAGCAACTGCTGAGTGATCTCCCTGTCCTTATCTCGACCCACAAGCCTTTTGTTATATTTTTCTCTCCCCTTCCAGCTGAGGAGGGGGGTGATAGAGTGGCTTTGGTTGGGCACCTGATATCCAGCCAGGGTCAACCCACCACAGAATCCCATCGTTACTGTCAACTAAGGATGTCCAAAGATGCCCACCAACACAGACCACCTACTAGGAACTGCAGAGAGATAAAACCACACAGGTCCTCTCTGTTACTTAACTGATCTACAAATGTCAGATCAAGCTCTTTTTCTTCCAGCTGATGGGAAGAAAAATGGTCTAAACTAATTTTCATTTAAATTTCTTAATGCATTGCACCAGTTGTTTGTCACATCCTGACACACTGTCATGTTGTTTTACAACATGATGTATTGTAACATGATATGAAGTGAACATATTTCATTCAGAGAAATGCACTAATGCCTTTAGACACTTGAGGAAGAGACAGGTAGTTGCATTATTTCTTAGCACCTGATCTAGATTTATTAGAACAGGTGGAAACACAGCACAAACTACCTACCTTGCTTTCAAAGGATTCTGGAAAGCATCACCCTGTTCACCTTATGTGCTCTAGAGGTGCAGCTCGCTCATATCCATCCCACCGAATGCAAAAAACATTCAACTGTGCCAGGCAGGGCATCAACCCCTTACAATGTAAAGTCAAACAATTTCTGTTTAGAAGAATCAAAAAACAAACTCTCCTGAAGACTTTGTCAATTTTCTAACAGTTCTTCCTGGAACACAAGAAGGTTTATTTCACTTGCACCAGGTCTTTATGTAGTGGAAGGAGTTACTCATATTTACAAGGGCAGCAGTATCTTTTACTACAGAAGTTGTCATCTGTTCATTAAAACAAACTTCAAGAGAAGTCCCTAAACTTTAAGGGAAGGGGCCCAGATTTTTCCAAGAATCCCCAAATAAATCCTTGAAGTCCATGTGAAACTTTACAGCTGATCCATCTACGATCCATACGATGACCAGAAGGGACTGCCCTGCCTCTCTCCCTGCTCGCTCTCAGGAACAGCTCCTGCCCTTTGCTTCTCCAGGGTTAGCTGCACACTGCATTCCATCGGTTTGATGCTCTAATTAAAAGCTAAACTTTTTTTTTGCAGAGCTTATATTTAGTTATATCAATGGACAGATAAAAATCACTGTGAGACTGCACAAATGTTAAAATTATAGGAAGAGGAGGAAATACTTGGTGGGCAGCACGGGAAGGACGAAGGACTGCTCCTTTGTTGCTATCTGCTGCAGAAACTTACATTCATAAGCACAAAATTGAAATTACATATGCTCTATCCTCAAGTATTACCAAGAGAAAATACATGGATTGTGTGCGTCGCCTTCAACTTTTAAAAGTGCATTTGTGAAAGATAGTTCAAATTTCAGTCAATCACAATTGTAGCCTTTTTCGATTCCTGCGATTCAGTAACTGGACTATTCTCTCTTCAGCACTGTTCAGAAGAAAGCTGACAGATATTAAAGAATACTCTTGCCACAAATACTATTTAAGACTCACAAATAGGAAAATAGGATTCTTAAAATACCCACTGAGCTTTGACCAAAGCCATCACATAAACAACACTCCTTAATTTGTACAGCCCACTACAGGGCTTCCCAGTTAATCCAGGAAGATTAATTACAGAACAGATAATTGATTAACTAGATCAGTTACACGTGGACCAGAAGATCTCTGGATCTTTAACATCCACAGTTTCACTGAAACAGACGATGACCTCAGCTAGATATCAAAAAGATTTGCTTCAACGACCACCCCCAGCCCTGCTAATAGTAACGTTTACGAAGGTGGCCAGTCAGTGGAAAACTTCTCAAAGAGCTGGATAAAACACCCCATCACTCTCCTCTTCCTAACACCATTACAATGTAATCAAAACCGAGAGGATTAATTGTGCTGATTGATATGACACAATATAACTTTATATCTTAGAAACAATTTCAACCAATACTGAAAGAGATACACCCCACGACTAATAAGGTACTACCTCATCAGTGCATCCTGCTGGGTGGCAGATCAGCAGGAAATGCTAAAGGAGGACCTCTAAAGGCAGGAGGAGAGACCTTCTGAATTAACTTCACAGAGAAGGTAAAGAAGTAACACCCAGGAGGTCCCTGCGCAAGATGGGAAAATTTCACAGTTAAGATTTGCACCAGTGCAGTGGGGTAAAAGAGGTGAAATACATCAAAACTTCACACACTTAGCTTTCATTCACACAAATCATGCCAGAGGTGGGCTCTGGAGGGAGCACAGAGCAATGTCATGCCCCAAATCGGTCCTCACAGCGTACTCCCTGTGCATCAGCATTCAGCCAGCTGCAGCCCTACCCGGGCTTACTGAGCGATAGGGAGCCGAGCCCTACACCGTGACCTCTCAGACCAGAGTCTTACGGGCGCTGTCTGAAAACCACAGCAGCATAACCAGAAAAGTTAACTGTATCTCCGAGACACAAACGAAAGAATAGCTCCGTCTCACACGGCTGTCCCTTCCAATCCAGGAAGGCAGATTTCTCCGGCTGAGAGCACTTGACAGAGTTGCCAGCCACACCGACCGTGCAGACGACTAGCTTGGTGACATATTCTTGCCATCACCTGCAGAGATGCCGTTTCCCCAGCAGCAGCTGCAGGATTTGACTGTAGCTGACAGTCGACTGTAACACCTAATGGACTTGTGCGGAGCGTCTGAATGCCTAAGGACTTCTGTCATGTGTCAGTGCCGTTTATGTTAAGAGATCCATTAGGAGTGCAATGATCTAAAGAAAGGTCAGCTGTCACAACTAATGCCAGAAGTGTCACCTTTGCTTAAAGCGATTTTGCACCAAGCTCCCAAGCTAACTAGATGGCGCTGATATTCTTGTCTTGAAGCCAAAGACATGTCACATCAGGTTGGCACACATGTACAGATGTCACTCGCTGTAGCAACACGAGCGCTAAGCCTTTTTTGAATGGGTCTTATCAAAGTCTGGTGGCACTGTCACCATCCCTGACACTTCTTTTGGAAAACATTTGGAATTCCTTGGTCTTGCACCAGAGCCGAGTGTTCCCTGCAGCTGAACCAGCAAAGCACCACCAGAGGTATTTTGCAAGTTTCTAAGTAGAAAACAAGCAATCCTACTTCTCTGGCTCCCATTGCTGAGTGTCTCCTAAGAAACAATGGCTCTGCCCACACATAGGACAGAGGAACAAGATGCAATGCGCATAGCAAATTAAATCAGAAATAACTGCAAAAAAAGCTAGCAGAGTTACAGTATGGAAAACAGGATTAGAGGCAAGACAGAATCACCGCGGTGGAATTACTGTTCTGGTGGATGGACTTGCATGCGTAAGGTAATCCCATTCAGCCTGAAGCTTGCTTCTCCAGAACGACGACTCCAGTGAAAACTGTTCTGAGGTTTGGAAAGTGCTAATGCAGAATTGAATCATCCTCAGCTGACGGAGCCGAGGTGTTAATGACAAAGCACGACTGCCGTGTTAGACTTGCAGGGTCAAATTCCAGCTTGAGTGCTGTCAGTGCAAAAACTGCGACTGACCTCGGTGAGGCAATTATGGCTTGATCAGTAACTGTTAGAGTATTTTATATTATACATGTTATAAAAACATTCATGTTTCATAGCCACCATGCTATTATAAAATCCTGGTATTTTTGAATACCTGACGCACAAAAATAATTATCTCCAGGAGAGATGAAGTTCCTGTTTGTGCCTAGTTACTGCTTTGTTTGGATCATTTAGGCAGTAACACTTGCATAATAGCTAACATTGCTCATCTATTTGACTAACAGCAAAATGAAGACTTAAATAAGCTATTTTAAACCACAATAGTGGATTGTTAAGTAGCCAGGGAATGCTGACATATCACTTCTATATTTTCAGTCCTTTGAACTAATTCTGTAAACTATAAAAATAAATTCAAGACCTGGGTGCCTTGTCAGAATGGACTGGGTCTGTATTGAGCTGCCCTGTTTTGTAATAGGGATTGAATATGGTTTAATCTTGTCAAAGTAGGTTTTACTACAGTGTGCTCCAGACAAGTGACCTTGACACGCATTAACTGTGATCACCGCCCGATTGCTGGCTGAATGACACCAGAACTCAGATTTTTCTTTACAGGAGTATCAAAGTGGGAAGCTGGCCTGTAGTTTATCAGCAATGGCACATAGCAAAAGTTTAACGAAAAGTAATTTTTTGTGATTCTCAGGCACAAGGAAGACCACATGCTGTGACACAACTGAAAGCCTGGTTGGAACAAGGGTACAGAAACAGAAGCTAATGAAGGGAGCACAAGAAACGGACACTTGTTGGAGACTCCTGGGTAACTCCACACTGATTTTCAGGACTGTTCCACAAGCCTCTTTAGCCCTGGTTTTCCTCTTTGGTTGTCCATGATGAAGGTAAAATGTGATTTAGGGTGACTACATCTAACAGGAAACATGTTTAAGTAAATGAAGGAGTTCGGGCTTTAAGCCCTGCTTTGGTGGCTTAGAGACTCTAAAACGTATGTTGTCCATGGACATCAGAAAGTCTTGGTGCACGCCAAGAAAGAAAGTGAATGACCACAACTTCCCCAGAAGCAGTGCATTCAGGTACAGGAAAAGAAACTCCAAACAATTTATTCCTATGGAAATTACTATTTTGGCCAGAAATTTTGTACCTTGTGGTCTAAACTATACAGTTAGACAAGCAAAGCCAGACAGTCCAATAAAACCAGAGTAGAGGCAAGCAATCTTTGGGACAGAAATTTCACTGCTTTGAGACAGAGCTTAAGTCTGTCAAAGTGAATGTAAAAAAATCCCTCAAACCTATAGAAAATAAACATACAGATGGAAATTTTTGTGGTTCTAAATTTTTGGCTGTTTTCCTACCACTGGGTGGGGGGAAAGTTGAAAAAAAACCAAACATCACAAACCAAACAAAAAACAAACTCTAAACACTTTCATATAGTTACTTTAATCCACTTCTAAACTCATTAAATATCAACCTCTTCCACACATACAACTCTTCTATATCAAAGAAGAAAAAAAATAGTGCAGTTGTTCAAAAGTGATGATAGTTGATGATTTTTGCTACTGGAAATAGGCATTTCATGAAACAGCCCAAAAAGCATCCTGTAAAAGTTGGCAATTCTTATTGAATTCTGTAATGCTTTTTCAAAAAGGAAATTTCAATGGCAGAAATCAATGTTTCTAAAGGTGGATCATTAAGGACTAGAAAATGTACACTTCTGTTCATAAATGATCCGGAAAAAGAGATGAATAGTGAAAAGACAAAGTTTGCAGGTGGTACAAAATCATTCAGAATAATCAAATCTAAAGTGGACCATGAACTATTGCATAAGAAACTTGCAGTATAAGCAATCGGATGATAAAACAGTAGATGAAATCCAGTTTTGCTGAAGAAAGCATTGCATGCTGGGAAAATGGTTATATTCACAAATTGATAGGCTCTACATAAACAATTGCCATTCAGGGGATGGATGCTGGAGCCTCTGTTCGTTCCCAATGAAAACCAGAACAATCCTCAACAGTAATCGAAATGGGCTAGTAAAATATCAGGAATTATTAGGGAAAGTTTAAAGGAAAAATATAAACCATCATTAATGCACCTGGATAAGACAAAAGAGGAGAAATAGTTTCCAAAGCAACACATGTGCTGTTATGGAGAGGTCTAGCAGGACCAATAAACACAATGACCCAAAAGGACCAAGCTTGGGTCCTAGGAAGCAGCAGATGGGAGAAGAAGGATTGCTCTACACATGTCCTGCTGCCTATATCCCTTTCCTAAGCAACACTTATTGTTATTCTTTTCACTGCTGGGAGGATGGCCTGGGCTCACAGGGTCCCGTCCCTTCCAGGTATGTCACGGAATGAGAGAAACATCAAAATGTGTCAGCAAAATGTGGAAAGTAGAAACCTGTTGTCTGTAGTTCAAAGTCATCAAAGAAGCCTGTTCTGAATTGAACGGAATGTACAGGTGCTTGGCACTTCTGAAATAAAATCATCACTTCTCCATTGCTACCAAAATGTGTTTTGTTGGAGGCATGGGACAGGAGCAGTTTGTCTTTTCTACCCTTCAGAGATATACATTCGAATGTGTTTGAGGTTATTGGAAGTAGAAAACCAAATTTCATTCTTGATTGATTTTTTCAGTAGATGGAAATGCTCATTTAATTGTTTTTTAGTATCTGACCTTTCTATTTCGTTTGGTTAATCTTCATGATGATGAAATAGCATTCATGATATTCACACAGGGTAACTGTTGAAGGCTAGAGCATGAATGCTGATTTTTCTACAATGTTCTTCTGCTGTGGACACCCTAGGAATGAAATCAGATTGAAAAAGAGCCTCAGCTTCTGGTGCTTTTGAGAGACTGATTAAATTTATTTTCCTTGTAGCCCATGATTGGTCAGGGAACAGGGGGTGTCTGTGCAGGACATCTAATGGATATCCATCTTTTGGACCATGCCAGAGCTGCTGAGGCTGAACACAAAAGGGAAAACCCTCAGGATAACAATTTCCTTGACAAATGTTATCAACTCCTCCAAGTGAAATGCAGTTGCCACAAAGAGACAGCCAGGGGTTCCCTGAGTATTTGGGGTGCGCAGAACCACCTGAAAGGTTAAGCAGTTCCCTGACAATACACCAATGACAATATCCCATGCTGAGAAAGTGCGTGGCACAGGCACGTGGTGCTCTGGTGGCCTTCAGCACCTGGAGCTGGTGTTTCATGAGCTGTTTCTGCTGGAGCAACACAGATCTTACCAAAGTGATAGAACTCTTTAAAAGTTAAATCACTACGTTCAACTTGGAGGGGAGGGAAGACTTTACAGTCCTCCCCTAGAGAAAAAAAAACAAAAACATACTACCTCTTTCACAAGCAGCCTTTTGCCTTTGGGCCACCTTACCTCAAGCTGGGCAGAGGTGCAAGAATCTCATAGGTATTAGGTTCCTTCAAAATTTTGTGGAAAATAGGCATCTTGCTACTGGAATGAGATGCAATGGCTCAGCAGAGAGACAAGTCAGGCTCAGCGTTGCAGCCGTCAGGCACCATGCTGCTCAAGGCTGGTTTTTTGTTTCTATTCACACAATATCAGAAATTAAACACAAAGGCATGTTTTACCTGTATGTATATACTAGAGAAACTGTTAATGAAGTTTTTAAGTAAAAAAAACCCTGCTGTCTTCTGATACTCTTCTCTTCTATATGCATCCCCTCTCCCCAGCAGACTTATCTAATCAATCCTGATCTGTCAGTCTAGTGCATGTAATTTTGTCTTCAGGGTGCATTCCTATCACTGAAGTGTCAGAGGCTCATCTATATAGAAAACAAACTGATAGATGCCATGTGTTTCAAAAACCATCCCCTCACATGATTCTTCAAAAGCCCAAGACACTAAAATGTACCCAAAAAAATTGACAGAGTACCAAAAATCAACTCTAATATATGTTTGACTCATCTGTTGATTTTAATTGAATGGTCTGTATCTTCAGGCAATTTCATTTTTCTCCCAAGAGCAGGGAGCTAAATGAAAGCAAACTTCGTTAACCCCTGACCATGAAAATCAATAATTTTCAATAAAATTTAAGCTAATTTGTTTCCAAAGGATCTCACATCTTGACTCTAGTATCATGTGCTCCGGAGTTAATCAGCTGTGGGATATTACATTTTTCCAGATCATTTTTGCCAACTTAGCTACAAACCCTTTACTTTCACCTAAAACTGCAGGAAACCTTGCACATAAGTGAAAGGCAGACACTCTCGAGATCATGTGGTGGTATGAGCAAACAGTATCCGACTTGCCCTGTATTCATAGCTACTCTAGACTGACAGTGCAAACACTCCAAAGAGCGCTACTCTTATTTTTAGTTCTGTTTAGGGTCATCGATTCTTCTTCAACCACAGAATTGATTTCTACAAGTCCATGTTACACACTTTATCTTACTGAATTCAGCAACCACAGAATGCAAAAGTACATTCCTGTTTTAAATAAAAATGCCAACCTTTCCAGCACAACACTGGGAAAAGCTGAATATAGGCTTGTTTCTGTGGATGCACAAAAAGCAAAGGGTGAAACAAATGCTTAATATTTAATTCCAGTTCACCTTCTGCCAACAAGTAACAGCAGCAACTGTAGTACACTGCTAATGAAGTGCTTAAGCTATTAGATTCCTCCAAGTGCTAGGGAGAGGATATTTGTACAGATCCCTGCTATACAACAAGAAGAAATCCATTCCTTACCTCAGTGGAGCATAAAATACAAAATTTCAAAACAGAAGTTGGTGTTCTGCAGAAAGAGCAAATATAACATTGCTGGAGCGTGGCAAATACTGATAAGAAAAACAGATCAGTGAAGGGAAGTATCAAGCAGTCCCCCCCAAATACAATACACAAATCCTCACTGGAATTCTACCAAGGTTAAGGGAACAACACCAGCTTACAACATACCTATCACCTCAAATACAAAATTTGATCTTTCTAATTCCTGGGCTAGGTTGGACACTCGATTACAAGGCTTCATAAACAAAAATTATGGAGAAAAATATTAGCGATAAGAACATTTCCAGGTCGCTTGGGGATCAGGACCCTCCAATGGCTCTCTCCAAGAAGGGAGTCCCTGGAAATTTGTCAAACACATCAAGAAAAAAGAATAATTGGGGAGGAAAAAATTAAAACAAAAAAGGCTCAGTGGAACGTAATAGCAGCTCTCAGCAAACACATTGTGCACTTACACAGCCATCGAGTGACTGGGTATTCAAAATCCAGCCTCAAGATTTGCAGACACTAGCAGGACTGAAAGCAGTAAGATCAAAAAGGGACACCTCCACTTCACATGGTCGGACATAGAGCCACAGTGTCTCCAGAGCAATATCTTCTCTGCATGTACTAAAATCTTTGCAAAGGGACTGAAGAAGTTAAAGCAGCAAACAGAAAATTCAGTTCCACAAGAAGAAATTTTCATGGAAATGACAGCATTAATAGCAATTAGGGTTTGCTCCTCTCTGAGCAAAAACTCCCACCACCATTCAGGAGTGCTCTTGCAGACCAAGACAGCCCCTGCCTTCTTCCTCCAGGAGATGCCCTCCTCTGGATGGACCAGTCCTTGACCACTTCAGCCTTGGCTGCTCTATGCAGAGCTCAGCAGGAGGCACTGAATGTGACAATGTGGCAAAGGAGAAATCTTGCCATAGAAACTGCACCAAAATGCCCATTTCCATTACAATTCATTCCACACCAGCCAGCCTTTGCCAGGCAAGCTGCTTTATCTCCACTGAACTCCATCTGCCAAAGGAGTCCCTCACCTAACTCACACTCTTGTTTAAGTGAGACACTTCCTTGGGTTAATCAGCCCAGTAGGAATATTTCTTTTGCTGACTTGGAGAACCTCGATGGCAGAAAAACAAATAAATTAAATTAAAGGTCAGGGAAAGTTGCAAACACCTCACAGCAAATTCCTCCAAACACAGCTGAGTATTTTTTGCTGAACGTTAATGAGAAACAATCAGCTCGCTACTCTGACAGCTTGGTTTCGGGAATAAAACACTGACTATCGTGTAGCTGGGCAACACAGACAGCAAAAGTTACATGATGAGATCCTGCTTTTGGTGACTCAGCACAAGAGACTCAGGAAAGTGCACAGCTTGCAGAACGGCAGGGAAACCACACCCCAGCTCAACTTTCTAAAAGTCACAAAAGAAGCTGACAATAGATCCCATTTCTCACTGCTTTCAAGTGAAAGTCATCCAAAAAGTAAGATTACACATGCTAAAAATTATGATGAGGGAGTATCCCACAGGGAGGGATCGCTGATCTTCTGTAGCAAAGAGTAAACATTTATCATTAGGCAGGAGAAAGCAATGAACTCTCAGAACTAACATTAAATAAAATCGGCCACTGTTCAATATTAGATAAGAAAAATCAAAGATATTAGACCTTGGATTTAGATTAGATGTAAGATTTTTCTACTGTTGGGTGAAAGATTCAAAGGAAAGTTTGGTTGGATTTGCCATCAAACCGATTTTCACAAATGAAAAAGCTGCATTTTTCAAGAAAAGGGTAAGGACACATCGAAAATATGCTATGTAGCAAGAAAAAATTATCAGTAGTTCGGACCTGGATTTCTTGCTCCTCTTCCAAAAAAGCACAACACACAGAGTCACCCAAAGGACAACAGGGTCTTGTTTCTTTCTAGATACCATGAATACCAGTAATTGCATTCCAGCTTCCCACTAATTTTTCATCTAAGGCTTCTCGTTTTTCAGATTTGAAATGAGAATGCTTTCAACACCAGGCAGTGCAGCATATTGAATATCCACATCAAGTCAAATCAAACCAACTGACCTCACATCATTTTCCCAAATGCTTGTGATGTTTTCATTGCACTGTCCCCGATTGGATTGTTACTGCAAGATTCATAACAACTGACTGAAAACTTTGGCAGTGGAGCCATGATTGCATAGCAATTACTCTCCAAATAATATCCATAAATGCTCCGTATTACAGGAAGCACTTTGCTTATGCTGTGGTTGAGAAATTCGGGCGATATCAAATAATTTTCCCCACTGACAGCTATATCTGCAGCTTCGCAGAAAACAGCTTTCGGTCTGGAAAGTAGAGACACTTGTCTACCTGATCACTGTAAATCAAGCAGATCTGTGGTTTTTCTTCCAAAACTTTTGCTTAAGGGACCCCATGGGCAAAGTGAATTATTGAGAAGTCAGTCTAGAGTTTACAGCAGGAACTCTATCACCTGAATATCTGGGATGTACATTCAGCTGTATACCAAGTGATACAAAGCTTAGCATAATATATTTATGTTTCTAAAACCCTTTGACAAGCTATATCCATCTAAGCAGTAGTGTTGTTACACTCAATTTTGGAGAAGTCAGGTCAAACCACAACATTGAGCAGCAGTAAAAATAATCATGTAGGTTTTGCCTGATCTAGTGCAGTGTGCACTGCCAAGGTTTTCAGCAGTGAGTAATAACTTTGGAACCTTCTTTTTTTGATAGCCAATGTCACATGCTTGCACGAGACCTCTTTTCAAAGGCTGGTACGTGCCATTCACTCGCTTTTTAAAGTGCATCCTGCAGATTCTTATACACACAGTCTAAATCTGGTTATCTATTTATAAATCCTCTGCTGAAACTCTTTTTCCAAACTGATTGAAAAAGCTTGTCCAGTCTAAAACAGTAACCAAAGCACTGTCTGTCTTTAATGGGCGTCACAGACCAGACTTTATTAAGAAATGCAGCTAAAGACGGGAATTGCAAAGTATTAATCATCCAATCAGCAAGGATTTTTTTTCCTTTCTCCTTCAAAGTCATATCCATTTTGTAATAATTTGAACCCATTGAAAGTCATTTTTCTGGCTCCTTAGGCAAACTAATATATTGCTCATACGGTCCACGATTGATGGAGTTGCTGCCACGAGCACAAACCTGGCCAACCATATTGCCATCCCGTAGGCACTGGGAGCTTGTTCAGACCTTCCCTTTCTCTGCTGCTGTGCAAATTTAACTTGGAGCTTTCAGGTTTATCAGTACAAACCCTCTACCAAACTAAATATTCCTGGGAGTGCTCATCACAAAACCAATGCTTTTGAAGACAGTTTCTGCCCTCAGTTATACGCACAAAGACAAGAGGTGCTGAATCTTACAAATCTGAATTTGGACAGTCAAACACCAGAGACTTCCAGGCATTTCCCTGCAAATACTGGGAGTTTAAGATGAGTGAAATAAACCTTCGTTTAGCAATATCCAAGCATGACCCGTACTGAGTTCATTAGAAACTAAGCACCGCACACTCAGGTATCTCCTTAAATACCCTAAACATTTCACAATGATGGAAACAGATTTATCACATCCTCTGAGCTTTAAAATACCCAATTTACATTTTGCTTGCTTTATTTATTTATTTTAAGACTACAGGAGCAGCTCACAGAGGCTTTCCATGTGCCTTAGGTATTTCTTTCTATTAGGAGAACTGTCAAAAGTCATAGTTTAGAAATTATGGTAATTCCATGTAAATAGCATTAATAAAGGAACTGATCTGTTTTCTTCCCATATCATCTCAGAAAACTGGCTGGTTTAGTGCTGCTTGTTTTATTATTGTGACATTGGTGAAGAAGATTTAAGGAGCTAAAAATGCACCTGTGGCTGTGTAGCACAACACAGCAAAGTTGTGTCTTAATGTCAGCATGGCTCAGTAGCAGCCCTTCCAAAATTAGCTTCATTTAATTTTAAAGAACAAAGCAGGTGGGCATTCATTTTATGACACCAATCTTCTTTCCTACTTGCAAAGAGTCTACTCCGCTTACTGTCAGCTTATTAGCTTAAAAAAAATATACACTGAGAAATTTGTGATTGTCTATAGGAAAAAAAAGCCCTAAATATAATTCTTCCTATTTCACCTATTTCTAAAATGCAAGAGGGTTGTTTTTGCAACAGGGCAGCAACTCAGTAAAGTATTAAACATGTGCTTGAAGTGTAATCCCTTCCAGTATAGTAATTAAGGTGTTTAAGTGATTTGTTCAATGGGGGTGGACATCCAATTAGAACACAAGAGTACAAATCATGGGAGTTGTGATTTTCAATTGAAAGGAAAATCAACAACAAGGGATTTTTCCTTCTAAACTTCACATAAAAATACAAATTTATTAGATCTCGTTTAAAGTTATTGAAGACTATCAAAAGAACATTATTCCAGCCTTGATTCAAAACCATGGGGTGCACTATCAGCATAATTAAAATGAAAGTATCTTGAGCTATTTTCCTTTCCTGCTTCCATATTATTGTCTAATTGTTCAGAATGTCTGTTTGTTATGGAGGCAAAGTAATTAAGCACAGCACGTTACAACAAGGGGGATCATAAAACCAGAGTTGGCTACGTTACCGACACAGATATCAGCATAGCAAAACATTAAGGAAAGGATCAGAATTGTAATTGAAAATAATTGGATGATCCAGTTCATTTGGCTGACATCAGGACCATTTGCGCACTTCAGTGCTCTTTAGCCCTGGATGCTCCCCGTTCACCTGTGCTTTTAAAACGGATCTTTTCAAGGGAAACTCTGGAGAAATGTTAGAGATCTGCCTGCAGTACCTGTGGCTTGTCAGAAGGCCAGAGCGGTCTGATATTTAGGTTGCTGCCTCCAAAAGAACAGTTCGTACTAACAGGATACAAAATACATAAGATTCCTATGAAGCCAAATCCAGCACCCCTTGAAATCAATGCAGATATTTCCTTTCTCATTAACAGGTGAGGATAGAGATCTCCAGGGAGAGCTACTCGCCTTAGAAGGGTCAGGACAGTTCCTTACAGAAAATAAAAATATGTGGTTCTATGTCTTTTTTGTTAATGTAACAATTAAGCTGAAGCCTGTTTGAGGAGCAAGTTTAAGAACGTCAACAAAAAAACTTTGCTGCTGCCACTTAGAAACCCAAGCGCCTCAGGTATCTCCAGCTCTCAGCAAGTTGTGACTGCACAACTCTAATTTCGTACGTCACAACTTGGCAAAATCAAAACTCGCCATTCAGCAGAACCCAAATTTGCAAGTCAGCAATATGGAAACAGCCGAGTCATGACATCCAAAATTACCGAGTCATATAGCCTGCAAAAGTGCCTATCAATTCTGAATCTTCATCTCACAGAACTGATAGCTTAACGTGGAGAGAGATGTACCTGTTTGCAGAAAATCCTTCACAATTCTGCAAAAACAGAGCTCCATCACTCCCAAACTAATGGCACCAGCCAGAGCAGAGCCCTGGGAAACAGGAAACTAAGATGAAAATTGAGTTAAAAGAATTGTGGACACAGGAGATTTAGAGGGGCACACAAGTCTCTTCAGCAATGCAAATAATTGTGTCCCTAATTGACATTTTTAGTCAAAACATAACAAAAGGCCAGTGAGACAAGGGTAGGTGTGAAATGACTAGTCTCTGACTAAGGGTGTACAAGGGGAAAAGGTAAAATACGAGGGGAAAAAAGAAAAGGCAAAGAGTTTCCAAATTCATTTTCTTTACAGCCTGGACTTGCGCTCCACAGGACCTGCACAAAAAGACTGTTTGAGGGGTTTCTAAAAATCATTCCGATGACAACTTGAGGGCTGTTGAGTGACCAGGTTTGAAAACTGAACCTGGCATCACTTGTCCTAACAGCCTTGGCACGGCGTCTGCCTCTGGGAGATGGGCTCCTGCCACCTGCCAGCCCCGCTCAGGGAGGGCACCACGGCACGGGGCACGTGGGAAAGATCATTAGTGGGGGCCCTGGAGCAATTAAGTCACAGCTGCTGACCTTTCCCCAAAGTCAGTTTATCAATCTGCAGTGCTCTCCTGAAATCGCAAGTAGCGTTTATTACCAAATAATTTACGTAGTTCCCTAGCAAACTGTCTGTACAGTTTATGTTTATAAAATGAACTCTCCCACATGGACAGTTTTAACACCCCCATGGGATCTCTTCAAACCAACAGCCTTCTACAGTCATGCAAAGGTTAAAACAAGGTTAAGTCAGAGCATTTACATTCAGTGAAATACTACGCTGATTCAAACGCCCTTGATTGAAATTATGCATCGCCCACGAGAGTGGCAGCCTTCTCTAACTGGCACAGAAACAGGCTGGGACCAGCAAGCTCTGGGATTTAAATCTGAGCTCCATCAAAACCTCTCTCAGTCCTTCAAACCTTGAAAGGAGTTGGAGATGCTCCCCTCAATTAAGACAACATGAATTCCCCTCTGTCCTGGTTAGGAAAATCATATCCTGGCCCACATTAGCAATCCTGAAGATAGGATTTGTCCCACCTGAGAAATCACTTCTTCAGACATCCAGAAGACTGACAGGCTACTCCACTTTGTTGTTCTCTGTTTTCTCACTGAAATATTTTAGATGCCACAGCCAACACACACGGCTGCTCCCAACTGAACCTTTAAGCTTGGAGCTCAGTCCAGCTGTGAGACACCACCCCAGAGCTGGGATGGGAGACTCCTGCTCTGGTGAGATGATGCTCAGCACCATCTCCACAGAAATAACAAACTTGAAAACCCTTGGAAGCATCCAGTATCTCTTTTTTCTACTAAATCAAGCATTTGCTTGATAAAAGCACCCAAGCGTTCATCTTGAATTTTAAGGAGTGTAGCATAGACTTCTGGAGTTTTCTAGCTTAGCTCTAAAAAAAGTTTCACATTTTTACAAGTTCCTGATATTTGGTGGGAAATCCTATTACTGCTTAGCATTCTTTTTGTTGTTGTTGCCACTTCATAAGTGTACGTTCTCTTGAGCTTCAGAGAGATGACACATCCCCAGGCTCTGGCTGCATTATCCATCAGACACAATGCAGTTTGTTTCTAATTTTTTTTCTTCCAGTTTATCCATATATTTCAGTCCTAAGGGGCAAGCAGATATGCAAGACTCCTTCATTTTAACCTTTCTTTTTTTGAGACAGAATTTTAAAAAATATTTTTCATGAAAATAATTAAATGTACTGGAATCCTCACCTTTCCTTTCATCTCAGCCAAGACACGATCACTACAGATAGCATAGTCAAACTTCCTAACTTTGCACGAATACAGGAAAAACACCTCTTTCCCTGGGCTCTACATCTATGGAGTGATAGCATAGGATCTTGAGATTGGTAGCAAACACTTGGGTCTTCCAGTTCGTCTTCCTGTCACTGTAGGATTGTTCCTCATTATTCATTTTTCAGTGTCTTATCTGGTCTAGCCTTAAATGTGCCAGATACTGAACTACTGCCACTTGCCCAGGGAGACTGTATCATAACACACTACATCTTGCTGTCAGAAGTTTGGCTGATACTCGAACCAAGTTTTCCTGTCTTTCATTACATTACTTTCCCTTATATTTTCTACGTGTAAATAATTCTTTCCTCCCCAAAGCTCGCATTTTGTAGGTACTTCTAAAAACTTCACAGTCTCCCACCACATAATCATTCTTTACTTGGGTATCACACCATACAATCTTAATTTTTCTGTGTAATTACATCTATTTGCATTCATAACTATTTTATTGCTCTTCTCTGAGCTCTTTATCAGGAATATGCTAACAAACATGGAGGGAGATGTCTGAAATTAGAGGTGCTCTGCACGTAACAGTGCCTCACTGGTAGAGTACAGTAAAATTTAAAAAGCAACAAGAATTCAGAATAAAGGGAGTTCTAAAGAGTTTAGTTTTAATATAAAAGAACAGCAGGCTTTATATTAGAAGACTTTGATTCAAAATTTCTGGATATATATCAGTTTAGACAAGTCCTTAAGTAAGAAATATTTTCCACGTCCAGTACAGAGTCTGTGGAAAAATCAAACAGATTTAACCACCCCAGAGTGGCCAAAAGCTGGTTTTCCACATTTAAAAACCTGCTTCAGATCAGAACTCCACTCAAACGAGATATGACATTTACACCACCTCACAAAAAATACATCTCTATCTTCTAACGGGATTTTTTATTTACTTGAAATAAATAAGCATTCCTTCCTCCAGTAGAGGGATGTAACCTATCCCAAAACACTGCCAAGCCAAGGGGATATTTGAATTCATTTCTATGTTCTGGATCAAGCAGACCCACAGCCTGGACCCAAATATCAAATGAGCATCTCCACTAAATGGACTCCTGGCTATTCTGGGGTGAGACTGGGTACACTGGAAAAAGGTGTGAGTTAACGTCAATGAGACAGAGCCCAAAACTCTGGCATCAGAGAGAGCCCCTGCTGTTCGGGGCCGGCTGCATCTGGAGCTGTGTGAATAATGGCATGGGGAGAGATTGCTCCTAATGCACAACGTAATAGGTTGACTACTCCAAAGAGCCTGTAGTGCTGTTGTCTCCCCTAAAGCTGTTGGAATTAACACAAGATTTCAAGACATTTTTGATAACAGTATCAGCAAATTCTTCCTGAGGGCCTTTTTCTGTTAGATTCAACAACCACAGGTCATAAGTGTTTCCTTAAGAGAAAGCCTGCAATTAGCAAAAGTAACCCCAAATCCCATGTTTATTTATTGTTCCTTTTTAGCTGGCCAAGGTGCAGAAATTATAACATATGCTTTCAGTGACTAATTGCCAAAAATAACAAGTAAGCTGAATATTTAAGAATATTCTGTAAGCCGTTGGCAAGTACTTTAAGACAATAAACCCTGAAAAGCCACAAATTGATCGTGTTAAAATTCACACACACCGCCCCCCAAGAAAAAAATGCTGAAATCTCTGCTAATAGTTCAGAAAGATCGTGTTAAAATCCACACACACCGCCCCCAAATGCTGAAATCTCTGCTAATAGTTCAGAAATGTCTACTTTGAATCCTACTACTTGCAAAATTAGTGCCCTTTCCAAAGAATAGAATACTTTTTTCTTAGCTTTAGTCTTTTTCACCCTCTTGACTTCAGTTCAGGTGACAGCCCACACCATCACAGCTACTTTGGCTACATTAGCTCACTCATGTAATGTCAGCTCCTGTTAGCACCAGGCAGTGGAAAAAAACCCGTGACATGACGTAATACTACATGGTCCTGCTGAATGTAATGCAAGTTGTCAGAGTTCTGTAGTGCTAGTCTTTAAAGGGAAGAAGGAAGATCTATTTCTGCATGTAGTTAGTGGGGAACATGCCTTAAATGTCTCAGAAGTTTATCCTTCAATAGTCCCCAAGAAACCAGACTCTACATCGTCTATATGAAACTTTTATGGTCTTCATTTTTCCCATCGCTCATATTTTTCTTTTACTCTCACCAAACCAAACACACTTTTTCCTACTTTCACGTAGATCCATCATCTTCTTACGAGGAATTCCAGTTCCTAGCATGAAGGTCCAGAGTATAAGAGGTTCAAATGAGGCAATTCCATAAAGTTTCCCATCTAGGGCACTCAACTACCATCCCTCACAAGGAATGCTTGTAAGACAGAGCCTCGGCAACTGGCTGCTCTTCACAAGACAATACCTATTTCACTCTGCAGCAAGGTCATATCAAGAAATTAAAAGAAAGTAATCTGAGGAGTAGGTCCTCTGTGTTTCTCTACAGGGTTACGTTTGGTCCAATGAGACCTCATTTGGAGTAAGGTACTCCTCAACAATGGAAATGGCCATGTCTCACTGGTTCCTAATTTGAGGCCATATGTTGTTCTGGTCATCTGTAGAAAGGCTTATTTATCTCACAATGAGGAAATGTGACAGAAGAGAGAGGAAGATGTTTTGATAAACTGGAGACCCCTCTAAGCTAATCAACACTTTGAAAGTGTGATGGCAAGTTAACAAGACGAGTTGGGATGATAGTTCTGTTAAATGCTGAATAAGGTCTCTTAACTGGAAATGAAACATTACTCTTCATACCATGGTCATACTTCTCATACCAAAGCTTTCAAATCAGAATAATGGCAAGTGAAATTGGGGTAAAAATTGGGAAAAAAAAAAAAAAACAAACTGAAAAAAGTTCATAAAAAAAGATTCAGAAAAATCTTTGAATGACAGACTTAGTTGTGTTAAATCTGATGCCAAATATATAAGCTACTAGTGAGAACTCTCAGCTGTCACTTTTGCAGAGAACGCAGGGGACCTCTTAGCAGGGTTAATGGGCAAACCCAGGGAAGTCACTGGGCAGTGGCCAGGAGCAATTAAAACACATACCTTTGAATTTTGCTTGAGAGTGCTGTATCCTTGAGCTTGAGACAGTCCCAAGTTCACAACTCAGGCTCAGACTCTTGATTTTGACACTGATCCCCTGATCCATTCAACAAATTGTTCGCATTTTGTGCTGATCTGCAGAACTGTAAAGCAGAAATGGTAAAGGACATTAAACAACTGCTCAGTTCTGAAATGGCTTTGCATTAGAAAAGCATTCTGGAGAGATAATGATACTTTCTATATCCTTCTACCAAATTTCACAACCTGTAGGATAATGGGCAAATAAGGTTTTCTGCTGTGACCCAGGAGGTCATTCCAAAGGGATTTATACACATGTAAGAGCTTCAGGAACCACCTTCTGCTAACAGTCTTTTAGTCCAATGGGTATTTTGTATCGCAATCATCAGGCCATAATGACACCACTATTTTATAGGGACAAAGTTGTAACTGAGAGCCAGGTAACATTTGTGTTGGAGATAATGTAACTTTTCTAAGACCAGTTCGTAGTGTTGGAAGGTACATACACACTCTTATTCAGAGTAAGCAGGTGAAAAGCAATTTATCTGACTAGAGATACTGATCAGACCAGAAGAGAGAAGGTGGTTGGGTAACTGAAGAGTAGGGGCAGGGTGTTAGCATGGGAAGAGATACCTCCCAAAGAAAGGGAGTGATAGGTAATTTATCATCCATGGAATGTGGAGAGATTAGTGGAGGAGAGGAGAAGTTGTAACTGATGGGTATTCGCCTCCCTTCCTTCTAACTATTTTGGGTTTTATGCAAAATTTCTACCCTGTCACTTCAACATGTTCATCTTCTTGCCATCCACAACTAAAATGTTCATTTGATAACGAACAAAAACCAGAAGCAGCTAGCATTCCAACTAATGACAACAGACTGATATCTACTCCCACCACACACAATCAGGGTTTTAATTTAAGTAGCTCTCGGTGATGAAGGTGATAGTAACCAATATGCTACTTTTTTAGGTCTTGTGTCTTCTCATTGCATAACCCAGTCGTTGAGATGAGATGTTATCTGGTGATAATATCAGCTTTGTCAGAATGATGCTAAATGTTCATTTTGCCATTATAGCACCCCACCCCCACTTTGGGCAGAAAGGGGCTGCTAGTGGCTAAAACGTACAGAAGAGGTCCCTGTCCTACCCTTGCTTGCACTTGTGTGTCTCTTGTATTCATTTGCAAGGGTTATTCCCGCTCCCTGGCAGTCACACCAGCATGTGAGCCAGCTGCTGCCCCAGCGTAGTGCGATGCAGGTATTTGCAAGACTTCTGCAGACTGCAGGCTGGAGCAAGAAGCCCTCAGACTGCAGTACACTGCCTCATGCAATAACAGAATCTGAAATAGTAAGCACTCTCTAATGAATGACTCAAAGTTGAAGCATTTTGATGCTTGCATCCTATTACAAATACAGATGTACCTATCAATGCCTCATAAAAGTTTACCTATAAAAGATACAACATACTATGCTTTCAAAAAGAGCAATAGCTGTCTTCCAAGATGTAAAAAAAAAAAAAAGAAAACAAAAAAACCCAACCAACCCCAAACCATACATTAAAATGCTCTCTGTGTTTTTCTGGCTACTCCAAAATTCCTATGTTAAGTATCTCAACAGCGATGATGTTAGAAGTGGCTAAGAGTTCTGAAGATAAATGGTGATTTTGGGTGCCTGACAAGAGTCCCTGAAAGAGGTGAATGACTTTCACATGATGCAGTTTGCTCCTCTCTGCAGCTTGAGTCTATTAAGCCAAGCACCTCCAGTCACCAATCACCCTTCAAAATCCTGGGCTGGTCATCACTTCATCACCACAGCATGTATTTTCATAAAGGGAGGAAAAGCTTTAGCATCAAAAATATGTAAATAGGCCCAATAAATCTGGTCATAGGATTTGTTTTTTGAAGTCAGAAAACTAACTATTACTGCCAGCCTCTTTCCAGGGGCTGTAAGAGATGATCATTTTCCCTTGTAATGGTTCTGACATAAAGCGTGTATCAAAAACTGCATACTCTTCATATCCATCCAGCTGTGTTGAGCAATAAACATGATAATTATGCAGATAAGGCTTAAATAAATTCCTATACCTAAGGGCAGCCGAATGCTTTTTTAAGCAAAACAATAATTAACCCTCCATAGGGCTGAACGAGCAGAGACCTTTGCTCCTTCCCAAGGTGGGAAACCTGTGTCTTGGCACCTCCCAGGCATCTGTCACAGATATAAATGGGTCAGTGTACTTCAGAGGAAACAGCTCCAGGGCTGCTCCTTGTGAGGTTCCAAAAAAGGTCAAGAACAACAAGATCTACTAGTTCCTATATCTTGACACTGGGGTTTGAGGTGTGTTTCAGACAAATGTCAAAGGAATTGCGGGAAAAAGGAAAGAGGAGCATAAAACGCCAGAGGAATTGTTCACTGAAAAACAAAGAGGAGGTATGAGCTTGGCAGTAAACGAAGATCCTTGCAGTAAACTGAGAAGCTCAAGGGCTCAGAAGTATGATCAAGCTATTGTAGTGTAATGAGTTACCACACATTGGCTGAGCTGCAGTAACTGCTCATATGCATTGCTCTCAGCTCACAACAAAGATGAAGATGATGTGTTTATCCTAACCTCCTTCATTAGGTTGAGGCTAATATGGTTTACTTTGGATTTGTGATGAGCCAAGCATCTCTATGAACTGCTAGTGCTTGAAGAAGCCTGTGAACCATGCTGACAGCAGCTCTGGTCTGATAAAATAAATAGGACCAGCTACCCATCTTCTTATGCGGCCAGTCACCACCCTATTGCAATGCCTTTGTGGCTGTCCTCACCATTGTATCTGACTACTTCAGTTATAAAATCTTTACATATAGAGACTGCATGGTGGCACAAATGTTATTTTACAAACTGGATGCTGAATTAAATGGTTTGCCGGGCTGTTCCATAGCAAATGATGGTAATAAATCCTATATACTTGCCCTTCTTTCTTCATCCTTTCTGACCTTTTTTTGGCTTGAGACTGAGTATCAAAAGGAATCCAAAATCACCTCCACCACAGAGCTTCTTGCCTTAAATCCAGCATGAGAATTGTCATACTGGCTTACGTGTACTTGAGGTCTAACACAGTACCTGTCAAGCATCAGCTGAAGGTCTGTACAGAAAAGATCTAAAGTGATCCTTCCATGGTGAGGAACTGGGAGGAGCTGCCAGTCTCAAATTTTTGCATTACTATGCTTAACAGTCAGTGCATTTTCCTTTTGTAATGTTTCCCAATAGGCTTTGGAAGTCAACTAAACTTTTTTATCCTCACCAAATCACACAGTAAAAAACTCCACAGTTCAGTTAGGCGCTGTGTGGAAATAATGCTTCTTCTGAGTTATTAAGCTGCTGTGAGATTCGGATGCTCCCTAATTCCCTTATTGTGAAAACCAGTGAATAATCATCCTTTTGCATCGCTTCCCCACTCACGGCTTTACAGCTGGCTGCTGCAGCACTGCCCCACCGCAGCTTCGCCTGGAGGGACAGGGCTGGTGACAAGTAACAGATGGTAGGAGCTCGAAGCTGGGTCTGCTCTTGAATCTCTGAGAATACCAAGCTGTGGTTCACATTTAACCAACCTCCATGATCAGTCCTGCAGGAGGTATAAGAATTTTTTGCTGTTCTATGGGAAGAAAAAAAAAAAAAAAGGGTCCAGACCTGGCTCTGGCCACTGGGTCTCCCTGTGGTTCATCCATAGCAACTCCACTGAGATCTGTTGCTTTGGTTTTGGTTTGTAATACCCCTGATGGTGCGGAGCAGAGGACAGAGGCTTGATCAGACCTTCTCTCTGCATTTTAGAGCCTTACCTATAAAGTTTGAGCATAGGTGTAATCAGCTGAGGCTCTGGAAGGGCAAGTTTAAAACCATATGGAAAGTTTCCTGCTCCCCATTACATTCACCAACTTTCTTTCAAAAGCCTGTTTCTGCAGACCCCCCGTTGACTTCATCTGTTCTAAGAAAGGACACCTCTGAAGTCATGTCACTGCATAAGGATCCCAGATCCCAGGGGAGGCTGGGAACCCAGCACAGCCTCCTTTGAGAAGCCTAGGCACAATTATAATGATTTCTGCAGAGGTCTAGCTGTCCAGAAGAGTGCCATGCTGAGACAATGAGTGAAATCCCCTTGAAATCCATTTTTCAGAGTCTGATGGTTCTGTCTCAGCCTGCAGGGATGAATCAGACATCCCAGCGGGCTCCTGGGGGCACAAAGGGAGAAGTGCCTCAGGTAGTCCTCATGTGAGTCAGTCTATACCTGTAACCATCTACAAAAGAAATGCTTAGTACCAGTGTCGTCTTTACAGCTATTCTGATTTTTCCCTTAGACAGTTGTCCTGGGGCTTGCTGCTTCTCTCCAGCTGTGTCTCTGAGGTTTCACATATTTTCTTTTCTTATATGTAAGAATATAGAATTTAGACAATTCACCCTGAGAAAAAAAAAATGAGGTAGCCAGGAAAAAAACCCAACAAAACAAACAAAACATTGGCAGTCTTTTATCAGCTTCCCAACAACCAGAGAAGACCATTTCCCTTGCATGGGCAAGAATATTCCCTACGTCCCCATGGAATCATCTTTAGCAGGGATAGGACACCTAAGACTTCATCAGAAGCAGAGCCGAGCCAACTTTAAGAATTCTTAAAAAAACCAACCAAACAAAAAACAACCACTGCCCCCAAACAAAACAAAACAAAAAAAGCCCAACAAAAAATCCCAAACAAACCAAACCCTTCCTCCAGGGCCCATTTCAGCAAGAAAAGGAAAGACTGGATGAAAGAATATCTTCAGGTAGAAGTCGTCAGACTAGAGAACATACTGTCAAGGTCTCACCTCCCAGGGCATTAGGATCTACCAACACTACCTAACTCTGGCAAGTAGTATGTTGAGTTAATCTTTACACCTGGAAATTATTAACCGATATAAACCAGAAGCTCAGCCAATGGCCAGAAATACCCGTCTTTTTTCTGTAAACTCACTGGTTTCCTGAAGCTCTTTTGGGATTTCAATCCTCTGCTACAGGGCATCCTCTCCCCTCTCACTGCCCTGTACGATTTCACAGCTCTCAGACAGACAACTTGCTGCTAAAGCACATTACTTCGCAATTTTCTGCATTAAGCTACCCTGTGCTCATCTCCCTGGACTCAGGCCATCCTCCAATGTCTCCCAGCAGCTTTGAGTCATATGCTCCCACCATCTGACCCCCTGGACTCCTCTCCTCCATGAGAGAAGCAGGTTAAGCCTGAAGCTAAGTGGAGTTGAACTCCAGCCCTTTCAAAGGGCTTACACTGTCCAGCAACAGATGGTAGAGCGCAACTTCTAACCAGCAGGAAAATGATTTCCTCTCACCAACTGGAATATCAATAAAAATCTGTACTTATTTTCCAATTTCAATAGGAAAGCTGATTCCATTTTTGAGTTCAGAGCTTCAGCCTTTGTAATGCCATCAGACCAATTGAACTCTAAGTAACATCACTTGGTTTCCCTCAGGTGCCTCAGAAGGAGGAATAGCAAGGACCATGCTGGGTGATTTTGGAGCAAGTTCAAAATTCCTGCTTAGGGAGGTCAGTGTTATCTCCATAGCAGTAATAATGAAATCACTGTTGCAATATGAGGAATAAAAACTTCTGACTAGTGATATAAAGAACTAAGTTTTCAGTAAAGAAATAGAATCTATTCTGAGAATATTCTCTTCAGGGATATTAATGTGGAATTTTTTACTCCTGTTCATGATCATTGCTACATTCTCAGAAGAATAACCATGATCAACCCATACTCTGCAAAACAAAGGCAGGCACTGTCCAATCCAGCTGTTAATTATTGCTGCTTGCTATTTTTAAGGCATTTTATGGAAATAAAGTGCAGACCTTTGTAATTGTAATGCGATGGGAAGAACTGGTTTTGTGTCAGACCAGTATTTTGCAGCGTTGGCCTTCAGACCACATTCACAATCCCTCCTGTATTACAGCCACTTCCAGAACAGCTTTGTGAGTCCCTGGTACTGTGTTCATTATACATTTAAAAATAACTTCTGCTCTCTGAAGTAGAAGCCAGAAGCTTCTGTAACTTAGCAACATGACAAAGTGCCAACAGTGGCAAAAGAAACCCCTAAGACCCACCTGGTCCCTTGTTGCCCTTATTCATTTGCCAAAAATTTGTTATTTACTGATAAGCAAAGCAAACAACACATTACCATGACACGTATGTTCCACATTTACCCACCAATTTTACTGTTGACAAAGAAGTTCATAAGCAAACAAGAAATTAATAAAGCCCTGTATACACAAGTGGAAGTTGATAAGATCAGTAATATCGTCTGTCAACCAAGTTAATATAACCAACTTGCTAATTGCATGAGAAGTACTGAGAAGAAAAAGAAAGCCATTTGCTTTGAAGAAACTTAATTCCCTATAATCAAATTTGAGTATGGCTATAGCAGTCTAAACAGTTCCTTTTATGTGGTATCTATCAAAACATATGACCTGTTTTCTTCTGATAATTTGATCTGTAAAAACATAACATAAGACAGCTTGTTCAGAGTTGCATCTAAAGTTCAGAAGAGGAAATCAGTGATAGAAATGAGAAAAAGCCAGAGATTTTTGCACACCAAATCTTTTTTTATACATTAATAATTATACCTCAGTTTTTTTCAAGTGAGCTATTTCTCCTGCTGACTCTTGCATTTTAGGCTATGCGAAGCTGCATCTTCATTCTCAGGGGCAAAATTTTTAAAAATATGAACCCAAAGATAGACTTCTTAAATGATATTTTATTTTTCCTGATTTCTAAATAAGAACTACTATAAACTTACATTCAAAGAAAATTAAAAACAGACAGACATTAAAGCACAGAATTGGAAGTTGAATTTTTGGCTCCTTTCTTTCTTTTTTTTTGTTCTGGTAAAACTTTGCTTTTTCAGCCTTGCATGGCCTCTTGGTTGGTAGGTGGAATTGTGTACAAGATTGGCATTTTTTTTTTTTTTTTAAGGCAATCAAAGCTTTGGTAAGTGATAAATTGTCTTCTACACCGGTAATTAAGTTGGAGACAGCACTGACTTATTTCTCAGAAGACCACAACAAATGACCAGTAAATAGCAGAGGCTTCTATAAAAAAAGCTTCTGCTTAAGCAGTGGAAGTCTCTTTCCACCTTGCACTCTGTTTCACAAATGTACCTCTGTGTGTGCTATAATCACACATGAGGATGGTTATGGCCCTGGCAGGCATTTTTTAGAGCCGTTCATGTAAAGGCTCATGTTTCTCAGCTCTGGGATGCCCCATTTGGATGGCATCAGCAGAGCAAGGGGGCTGGGGGGCAGAGCTACAGACCCCACCAGCATGTGGGACCCTTGTCTGGTGCAGACCTGATGGTTTTGACTGCCAGCCTGCCCTTCTTTCTTTGAATATCCTCAAGCAGGGGAGAGATTAATTAGAGCAGCCCAGGGGCTGCCTAGATCAGTGCCCAGCCTAGAGAGCAGACAGCATCCCTTTCCATTCGGGTCTCGGGCTCAGTAATACTAAATAATCTCTCTTAGGTCTGGAAATCAAATCGATCTTGCATGCACTTGGAGACAATGCCTTTCAGAAATGTTTTGCTTCGTTGAATAAAGTACAATAACTCTACATGAGTTTATTCTGGTATCACAGGATCTCAATCAAGTTCTGTGGCATATTCAGCCTCCCTGAAACCACTGGGTCTATACGCTGCCTGTCACAGCACAGGACCAGGCACCTTTTAAGACCAGCTCCTACACAATGAACACTGCAAGGTACGATGGGCACCTTTATCTGAGCTGTGCTGACAACGGTCTCAAGGCAGGCATATAGAAAAATCTCACCATTATCTTTCAGTCATTCGCTGTGTTTTGGCACAAGCAAGCCCAGCTGCTGCTGAAAGACAGAAGGAAGAGGGAGCAGCAGCATCCATGGCTCTGTCTTCTCATTGGGAACCAGGAGGCCCTCTGATGCCTCCGATCAATTAGTTTGTGTCCCTTCTGTTTGATCACAGCCAAATCAGGCAGATTCCCTTGTTCCTGAGCTGATGACCTCACTGGAAAACTAGAAAATAGTGTGGAAATGAGCTGTAGCCCCATGATAAGCTCTGCATGTGCAGCACCTTCCTTGTTCTCCTGACGTTGTTGATCTCTAAACACAGTCATCTTGATACCCTTCCAGAGAGAGAGAACGCTACAGCAGCTACGAAAGTAATTCACAGCAAAACATCCTTCCTCAGACTTTTCCATGCATGGCCTTCTCTTCTTTCAGTCTTTTAGTTACTCCTCCAGAGAAGCAAAGAGTAACCCCTGCTTAGAGCTCTATCAAGTCATTGCTAACCTCCTGCCTCAAAACATGCCCCTTGTATATCATAGGGGTGCAGGTGTATAAGCTGTGTAGGCACAGGCTAGTCATTTAACATCTCAAAAGAGGTTAAAAATCAGGGCTTTAACCTCAAAAGAGGTTAAAAACCTGAAGTTAAAAAACAAAACAAAGAAACCACCCCACAACTCAAGAAGTTAAATGACCAGCCTGTGGCTACACAGCAAAGGTGAGTACCAGAGGTGCATCATCTCCCACAAGCTTGCTAATACACAAACATGATTTTCAAAAATTAAAACATGTAAATATGCTTCATGAGCCCACTGGTTCATGACCAGGAAACACAATCAACCCACTTCTGTGACCAATCATTACCGAAAATAACCTATGTTTTTCCTTTACACGCAAAAAAATACAGTCTCATACACAGATTATGCTGCAGTTTTCTTCCTCTAGTTTTGGTTTTTTTTTTTCCTCCCTCCTGTATAGGACACCTTAATAATGTGCAACAAAAAGGACCTTAAACCTCCAGCAGAGAAGATACCTTTATCTTTCCTTAATTTGTACCGCTTGTAACAGAACGGCATTTCTAAGATTTAGACGAGGAGATATAAATGTAATCTCTCTGGAGTTAAACTAAGCTACCTGTGGGCCTGGTGTTCTCATGGTTTGCCTGAGGAAAACAAATCTTTCATCCTTATCTATGTATTTCTTTGGTAATTAAAATGCATGGACTACTTTAAACACTATTTACCCAAGGGGCCTTCAGCAGTGCTCTTTCACCACTTAAAAAAAAATAAAAAAATACCAGCAGTGGAAGCTTTTAAAGATGCCACATACAGAAGCCACTCATTAATATTCCTGAAGAGTAATATCATCAAAGCAGGATATTAACACTACAGGTCTATCTATACAAAACAATTGCCAATCTAAACACATGACAACAAGTGAAATCAGAAGCAGTCAGAGATAGACACAGAGAATGTACTTAGATCTTGTCGGCTGTTGCGGAGAGCTAAGTAATTCTATGTCACAATTTGCATTTTTCCCTGGGTATTCCCAACAGTCTGCAGAAAACCCTGCAGCAGCGAGACAAAATTATCCAAAGCAAACCGGGAAGGTTGGCAGTGCTGCTAGTGATGATTCTGTTATATTCTAAATTCAATTAGAAAGGTAGGCAGCTAAAATAGCAGCACCTTGCTGATGAGGCAAATCTTTCCCGGGCTGAAGGATAAAACAGTATTTCTGAAAGCGGTTCATACAAAGCCTGACAAACAACAAACAAAAGTACAAGTTCTCCTAATATCCTTTGCTTCTGAAGGCCCCAGATCAGCCCAGAAACATTAATTATGGGTGTGGACTCACAATTACAAAGAAATGAGTAAACACATCTTTCTGATTTTCTGCTTATCACCCAGATTGCCCCCAGGGTGTTTAAAGAAACTTCATTTTGCTCTGTATTTGCAGTAGATTAGGGTGATGCGTGTGGTCAGTTAGTTCAGTGCAGCTAACGAGCAGGAAATCATGAAGCAAGGGAACTCACGAGATTGCAGTATCAGCAACTCTGTAAAATGGGCAGTGCCACGATAAAGTCAGCTTTTGCCACAGATTGCCCCTCATTATTCTTACTTACACCCTTATACCCATTTTACTGATGGGCAGACTGAGAGGACAACAGGTTGCTGAATTCAGACCATGCAGCATGTCAGCAGCAAGGAAGAGAAGAGGAAGCTGCATTCCTGCTATTTTCTCCTGAGTTTTTCTTTATAAACAGAAGCACTTCCTGCTGCTTCTAGCAGACCGCATTTTCAGCAGACTTGCTTTGCAGTCAACCAGTTAGGAAGTGTTCCACGTTAAGCAGCCTTTGAAGATGGATGTGCTTGAAAATTAGATGATAGCTAATTCTGACGGGTCTATAGTTAAAACAGAACAACAGAGTATAATTATTTCTGAAGATGATATTCCTTTGGGATAGACACCCGCTACATGTGTGGCTCTAAAAGGAATGATATCATCCTTATTATGATATATCATCCTTATCAGGTTGTAGTGCTCTTGTGCCTGGCACTCACATACCCTTTCTCTCAGACACTGAGAAAACTCATTTCAGAAAGCCAAGCTCTGCCCCCAGATTTTCTGTTCAAGGGTGCTACACAGACTGAGGGAACACATCTGTATTTTAATACCTCATCTTCGTCTTGTGTCATGCTTTCCTACTGAAAAGGAAAGCAGCCTTGGACAACCTTGGGATCCTGCAAACTGAGAGCAAACCAACCAGCAATGGAAAACTTCTGCCTGAATGGAGGGGATTTTAAAATCCTAGAATCAAAATAATTTTATGTGCAAATAACAGAAGATCAGGTACCTGGTAGGGCTTGACTTTTAAAAAGTGGAATCTATTTTTGTAGCCAGACTTTACTGACAGCACATAGGCAGCCACTCCAGCCATTTACCAAGTGACAGGTGCATACAAATCAAGGGTGTTCAGTGTCGAAATGCTAATGTCTTCATAGACTATGCAAGCACAAATTTGCACCTACAAAAACTGGAAGCCACTTCCTTTAAACTTAAACAAATGTGGCTGAGAGAAAGGAAAGAGAGGAAGGCAACATGAATATTTCAGGGTGTGCATCTTGAAAGCTTTGGTGCAGCTGCACAGCTCCAATTAAATTCAAAAGGAGCCTCACATCTGAAACCCAGAGCATTGCTTTGAAAAGTCTAAGGGTTTGATTTCAGAGTATGACTTTCAGAGTCAATTGCTTTTGTTTAACAGAAGCCTTCAGAGAAGAATGAAGCAGTCTCTTCTCTTACAGAAAGAGAAGGCTGAAGAGAGCAGGAAGGGAGGCAGGAAGTTCAGAGTAGATATTGGCATAAAGATTTGTCGGGAAGAATGTCTAAGGAGCTACACTGACATTATTTGTAATGGAAATGATTCAAAGAGGTCAGGCTTTGGTTTTCCTATTACCCAACATCAGAGATGGTTCAGAGACAATTTTCATTTTCTTTGAACCAGCAAAGCCCAATTGGATAAAGGAAGCTCCTGGATAAAAGGATCATCCATGGATCCAATTCTAATCAGCACAATGATAATTCTCTTACCTCCAGGAGGATTAATCTGATTGTTTGAATAAACAATTAACTTTGTCTTTTGGAAGCACTCAGAGAGCCCAAATGTCTTTGGACATGGATGTATTAGTGCTTCACTGTGGACCAACGATGTGCTTCTGAAGATGTTCTGGTTGTCTCCACTTGCTGGGCTTTGGTTCCCATCACAGCCTGTGCTTAGAGCACCCAATTTTAATTCAGCATAACATTAGACTGGAAGATGCACTCCAGGAGCTCACCTACTGCCCTTCAGCAGCTGATGGGCAGCAGATCAGTCAGACTACAGCTACCAGGAGTAAAAACCTCCAAAATGTGTGTAGTATGGGGGCTGGATCTTCAGCACCATTTTGCTCTGCAGATGTGTTCTTGTTGAGATGTATTACTTGTTACTGTGGGCATAGCATTCACAGCCTCTTGAGTGTGGTCATGTGCATGTCCATAGTCAGAAAGAATTTATACTAAAAAGCATTGCAGATGCTAGAAAATCATCTTCTCTATGAAACAAGTTAGAGTCTACTGGTAACTGTGTTGATTTTTAAGGAAGCCCAATTATAAAAGACCATTTAAACTCAACTGTTTCCAGTAGGAATCACATAAACTGGCATATTTTTCTCAACCTCAGATGTGATAAGCGACAAATATTTGTCTCAATATTTTTGCTCTGAAGATGTTTTCCCTTCCTATAATTTTTAGTAATTTGTGTTATTTCATGACATGTCTGTGGCATCGTATCTACATACCGTTATTTCAAGTTGTCATGTCACATTCCACAAGACTGCTGCTGCCATGTCAAATCATCACGCAGCAGAGCAGAGCAGTCGCTTTTCTTTATCATTAAGGGCAGCTGCTACTCTGTACAAATTGAAACATCAATATACTGCAGAAGGGTTCCAGGCTACTGAAAACAGTTGCTCCTGAAATTAGTACACAGAATGCTTATCTTTTTTGCTTGTTCAAAGTGTTAACCTGTATCACTTCAACACAACCAGGAGGCATTTTGTTCGAAGAAGCAAAGTGAAGGGGTTTCAAACATCCAGAGTCTGGTTTATGATTGTCTAAACAGACAAAAAGAATGCAAGAGAAGCTCATATTTTTAGATACCTTTTGTATCTAAAAGAACATGCAGAGATCACAGAACTATTAAGTGTTGTTATAGAGGAAGCCTTTGACATATCTCGAAATTTAAACTTGCATAATTTGCATCGCACTCCAGTGCTTTAACCACAAACCATTCATCCTGGCACAGAAAAGAACTAGGTGAAGAAAGAAGAGAAAGAGAGAGAAGTCAGTAGGACTCCATATACTGAAGTAATTGTTTATACTTCCATTTTTTTCCCTGCCAATTTTTCAAATGAAGTTAAAGAAAATACGATTCAGAAAAGAAATTTCTTCATAAATACTGTCAAAAGGGTCATAAATTCCAATTCCCTTAGAAACCTTAGTCTTGGGGCCTTAATTCACATGGAAATATAGATGAGACTGATGCTTGGGAAAAAAGAAAAGGACGATTCCTGTGGAGAATAGATACTCATAAGCATATGGGCAGTTTCCAGATTCTTTTGGAAGATAAAGTTGGCCAGATAAGTCTTTCCCTCCCTGATATGATTGCTTATATTGTCAATCAAAGCGTAGTAGAATTTGCAGACACCAAATATTGTAGATTATTCCCCTTTCACCTTCTGAGTGAATAAAGACGTCGGAAGAGATCAAATACATGATATTATGCCGTAGAGGCAATGCAATGGCTAAGAGACACTGTGCAAAATAAGCAGCGCAGGGACTGTGTGAAGCATCACGTGCTGGGTACAGCTCCCATGCAACAGGGATGTGCTTCAGTGTACACACAAGTTCTCCAGAGGTATTACAGGCTTCAGTGTGGCTAAAGGATGGAGGAAGGGTTGTAAGACCCTCTGTGCACACCCCATTCAAAAACTGAGCAGCAGCAGCATCTGTGATGGGAAGACAAGATATAATAAAAGCTGCAGATTGAAAAAATTAAGAAAAAACTGAAGTTGCTTCTGTTTACAGGACCAAACAGGCTAGGAATATATAGCTTAGCGTTACCTTTGCTTTCCTACTTTTCCATGCCAAGAATATGCAAAGAATGGAGTATAGGGAAAATCAAGTTTATGACTACAGTCTCCTACCAACTGCTTCTCAAAAGGATTTAGCTTTACATTAAGTGCACTGCAGTACTTTGTTCACAAGTTCACCAAGGTAGTTTGCATGTAAAATAGACACGTAAACAAAGCAGAAGGAAACTCATGGAGAGAATAATTTGGAGGGGGGGAAAAAGGTAGAGTGATCAGATGGAGGAAAAGTATCTTTCACAAATAGCTTGACTTCTCTTTCTTCTCCTATTTCAAGTTCAAAATGTGGGCCAAACTCCATCAGAGTAACAGGTGCTAATACTTTATAAAACATTCTTCTTGAATATTTGCGGGAAAAAAAAAAAGGGACCCACACCTCACCAGAGCAGACATCACCCCCCCATCTGGGTACCAGCTCTCCTTTGCCCAGAGGCTGGGATAACCCAGTGGCACCCAGCATGGGTGATGCCATTCTCAAATGGGGACACATGCCCATTTGTTTGAGCCCTAAAACTACTGGAAGATTTTTTATGAACATCAGCAACTTTACCAGGGGTTTCCTTTGCTAGCAAAAAGTATCCAAGAACTAGAGTGCCTGAGCAGCCTGATGTAGAGAGATGACCCCGCTTCAGCCTTTTTTTCGATTGGATTAGAAAAACACTGATTAAAAGTCAGCCTCACACATCAGCTTAAGGTAACCTGCTTTTGCACTTTCTTTCTCAGCAGACAGCAACTCTACCTTTGAAGATAACCATTCATGCATAAAATTACTAATAGAGACCATCTATCTGACGAATGTCTGTTCCTTAATAATTTATATCACTTGATCTATTTTCAAAGGTTAGCCTTACATTAAAATTACAGTTCTGAATAGGTCAGCCTGTTACTTAAAGATAAATTACTCCACCTCTTCACGTTATAGTGTTGTGTTTTGATAATGGCAGGCATTTTAGTCCCGTGCTTTCCTCTCCCTTCTCACAAGCAGCACAGCAAAGTATTAGCATGACCTACCTTGCCCATGCCTCCCTCTAGTCCCATTTTGATTCTTTTTGACTAAGACATTCTAAACATCTCCAGCTTCCAATCTTTTACCTGCTTTTAGCAGAGACTTAGGAAACACTCAGCACTCCAGGATGAAAAGATGAATCAGTGATGCGTGATAGGAGTGTGCTAAACCCTAAGCTTTGTCATGCTGTGTGTGAACTAAAATGCTGCATAACCAATACCATTAAATTCATTGTAATTAAAGGATAATTTCTGCTCTCCTCTAGATAGATAAAGCAATAAAATGACAATGTTTAAAGAGGAAATGCCAGTGCAATGTTCATGCATTTAACAACTACCCAGGAGATATGCATTGTAAATATACTTATAACAGAGAAGTTCCTACTGTTTTATGTACAGAAGCATTTTGTGGAGGTAATTTCATACCATTAGAACTAGTCTGGAAAGTTACTGGACCACAGAAGACTTTTTAAAATATTTTTTTTCTTTAAATACCCGGTATAGGCATTTTCCTATGATTGTGATGAATTGTCAGGTTATAACAGTTCATCACATATCTTATTCCAAATGCATCTCTGAATTATTGAGGGTGAAAAGCTCTTCTCAGGCAACACAGGCATCTGCACACCAGGTTAGTGCACCAGTCTGTTAGCTCTGCAGTAGCAGGATTAAAAGAAAAAGCAATGTTTGGAGTCTGTGGACCTTCCGTATCAGCTGCACAAGTACAGGACTCCAAGAGCAGCATCCAGCACCGAGAGAGCCAGGAGAGCAGTGACAGAACTGTTCTCAAATCTGATACTGTCTGAAAAAAGGATGGGGTCCCGTCCTGCACAGACACCATCCAGACAGGGAAATTGAGACAGAAAGCAGTCATTCTGGGAAGCTGTCGCATCTTATGTAGCATGCAGCAATCCTGAGGGATTTCCCTAAACTGTGCTCCTGATGCAATAGCTCAAGTGGAATAACTACCCTTTGCTTTGCAGATAAAAATGAAATAAGGATCTTCATGACCCCTCAGAAACACAGGCTCAGAGGTCCGCTGCATCTCTCGTGAAGCCAACACAGTAAATGGAATTGTCTCCATTGTCACTGGCCCGTGTACCCTCTTCTCCCCAGAGTTAATCAGGACAAGCTTAGATATAATACATATACTTCAAATACATCTTCTTCCTGAGGCCCCTTCTGAAGCAAATACATGCATGCATGGAGTATATGTATAAGAAGAGTAAGAGGTCAGCAGCTACGACACAGATAATACACAAACATCCCCACCATCAAGTTTCAGCACAATTATCAGAAGTTATCCAGAGGCAAATTATTCACCATGATTCGTGATAAAAGAATTAGTTATACATAAAGAGACCAACCAACTCCAGCTACAAAGGTTCAAACTCCCTTTTGTAGATACTAGCCAGCAATGAAGAACCCAGTCCATGGATATGAACATCTACCAGGGTCTCAGCACACAGGAGCTTTTGCCAGCATGGCCTATTTAATGTGCATAAGGCAACATGGGATTTTTAGAAAATTTTGACACTGCTACATGTAATAACAAGACAAGCCCATGATCTATACAGAGCATAAGAGAAAGTGCTAACTTTCTCCTCTTGCAGCAGTTGGCTTCTGCACGACTATCCACCCAGCAGCAGCTCTGCGTCTCCTCACCATGCAGCTCTGGGCTTTACATGACTTTGGGTGCACCCAGTATCCCAGGAACAAAGGGCTTTGCGTTTCACAGACAGCAAACACACCTATGGCAGAACTACTGATCTGTTATTTCCGACCCTGGGCAACAAATAATTCATAAAGAAACAAAACAGGCTTCAGGTAGCCCTAGGGAGACTACCAAAGATGGAACAAGAGAAAGAACAAGATGAAACATGTATTTTTTATTTTTTTTTTAGTTAACTAGATATGAAGGACTGCAAAAAATGGGTATATCCCATTGCTAGTAAGCACATCAGCTCTTCCAGGTATCAACAAAGGCAAAAAAGGAGGAATCTCAAGCCTACAATTACCGTAGGAGGTCTACCCCAATGCGAGGGGTTCGGAAGAGGCAAGAATGGTGTAGGACACTGGAGCCCACAGGGCAGGACTGCACTACTACAGGAGATACTTTTACTCCGTTGGCAAATTTGAAGTGTCATATCCAGTCCACCCATTATTATTTCTGTGTAGATGGTTGTGACATCTAATTCTTTAAGGGCTTGTAAAGCATGGAAAACCCTACACTGTATCGTGTCTTCACCACAAGCCAGGCTGAGACAAAGGAGGAGAAGGTTTCAAATCAATTGATGTGGATTACCCCAGATCACCTTCCCCAGCAGTAAACTAATTCAGACTTCCATAAGTGCGGCCCTTTCAGCAAGCTGTGACCAATACCTCCACTTTTCTTACTCCAGCATTTAATCCCCTTCAAATCATGGAAGGATAGAGCAGCTACAGTTTAAAAAAACTAAAAACACAAACAAACAAGCCAAACCCAATCAAACAAAAATAAAGCCAAACCAACATACCATAAAAGCACCTCCAGCACATGCTCCAGCTTCTCCTTGCTATCTATTTTAGTAAGTGCTGGACAAGACAAAGCCTGATGCCTGCAACCCTCCCAGCCCAGGTGGAGTCCCACTTCTCAGCCAGCAATCCCACATTTCCTGGACATAGAGCCTATTCCGATTCTCCCAGCTTGAGGCCTCGTTGGCCTTTCCTTTGCCATGGCTCTTGCTGTGCGATTATCTACATTTGCTCACTTGTTCTGTGATCATCCGGAGGCCACACAGTAGGATCATTGTTGCTTTAACACGCACCAAATCCAATCAGTTCTAGTGCTGTAGCTGGCAGGGCAGCCTCTCATTTCTTTGTTACCCTCTCAAATGCCAAGGCACTGAGATGGCAGTGCCGTCTGAGCGCACACAGAGCCAATTACCTTCGTCTTCTGCCAACCTGGGGCCCTGTCTGCTCCCAGGAATTAATTCTTGTTTTGCTGCAATGCACAACCCAAGTTTTAAGTTTCTTGGCCAATTTATTACAATTAGTCTTTCTGCGATGCGTTTGGTCTTCTCTATAATTATCCCTCAGAGCCTGTGGTTCTGGGAACTGCTCTGCACACTCTGCTTCCACAGTTCTCTCACTTTGACGCAGACTTTTCCACCCCCATCCCCTCCTGTACATGTAGACTGAGTAAATTGAAGCAATCACCGCAGCGCTCAGTGCTTGGGTACTCTGGCACGGAGGGTGGGAGATAAACTGACAGGCTGGCAAACGTGCAGCTAAGTTAGTTTCTTCCCTTGGGGAAGTTTATTTGCCATAGTTTTCATTTGATCAAATCACCTTTACTTGTTTTTTCTGTCCATTTTCTGCTCATCATCTCAAGTAACTGAGCAGCCCAGCGCTAACCTGTTCTGCAGAACAATTTGGAAAACAACCATATGAAATTTTCCCACAAAGCTTGCCAGGTCACTGCCCAAGTGTCCCCCACATGGGTAATCCTCTCTGAGATGTGGGATCCATCCAGAGGGTGGCCAGAAGCCACCACCAGAGGAAGCAATTCACTAAGCTCTTCCATCCAGATCTACTATTACCATCTACTACAATCTAGATCTACTTTCTATGAGAAGCAGTGATAACAGTGTTAGGGCATCAGTCCCGCCAGGAGACACATAGAAAGAATGAATTTATAGTGTTTAAAGGGAAAAGATTTCAGGAGGCTCCTCTTGAGGCTGACAGTTGGGGCAGGCTGCCTCAGGGCTGTGAGTTAAGGATTTGTCATGACCAAGCTCCTGATAGTTCACAGGTTAGTAATCCCTTTTTCTTTCTCTGCAGAAGACAAAAATCTGATGACTTCTGAGCTGAACCTCAGCAGGACCTCCCTGGTAGACAGCAAGGCTAGTACAGGCCAACTGCCCTGAAGACAAGTCTGTGAAATCTGGTTTCCCTGAAGTTTCACCGAAAGATGATGGGCTGAACCATGCAAAACCCTGATGCTGACCCAGTTTTACCAAGAACAGATTTCATTGCCTCCAGTACAGAAGTATTATTGCCTACATTACTTAAATCAAGATATATAGAGTACCAAAAATGTTCTGAGGGACTGCCAACCATTAGATTTAATTAAGCATAAATTAGAGATGTGCAGGGTATTTTGGCTGTACCTATTCCTCATGATTCTTTTTTCAACCTTAGAGCAAAGCTCTTAGTTGTAAGCCACCCCAAGAAGTTATGCTGCGAACTCATTGATGACAAGAATTACTCCCTCTGTGGCACTCGGGGTTGCAGATCTGACTCTATTTAGTCTGTACTTACCCCAAGCAGTTTCAGAGAGAACCATATGGCAGGTGATCCTCAAAGCCCTCAAATAAGCATCAGTGTGCACCACGCCACATCGCTTCTGTTTCCAGGTATGTTTCATTTCACGGCCACATGTCACATACAAGTTGTTGGGGAAAGGGCCATGTTCACATTTGGGATCTGTTTGTTTCTCTGAGGATGTTTTGATGCAACTGCCTCAGCCGTTTCACCTTCAACTGGCCCCCTTTCCACAGATGACCAGTCATCCAAAACACTAGAGAGATTTTAAGCCTCCTTGATCTAAGGGAGGCGGATGAAAAAAGACATGATGCAGGCAAATGTCACGTTTGTGTCACTGACTGAAACATTGCTGCCAGGATGCATTATTCAGTATCTAACAGACCTACTGATATAACCCTGAGCTGAACTCTCCTCAAAAGATCAGCCATCTGTGGTTTTCCCACAGCAGGTGGAGAGATTTACTGCCACAACCCTGGGGTAGAAGAAAGGAATACCTACCCCTGTGTGTCCACACAGCCCGTGGAAATGCATGGTAATGCATGGAAATGCATGAAAATTGCAGGTAACACATCCACTTTTTGCTTCATAGAGTATTCTCCATAGAGATTCTCTGTAGTGCCCCAGCTCTACAGATAAGGGAGCCCTGACTCCAGGCATTCAAACCAAGTTGGCCTCCAACTCTGCTTGAAAGTCTTTGTTCTGTGACAAAGGAAAACATGAAACTGATTCTTTTCCCACAACTGTGTTATTACTGGTAAAACACTAAATTTTAACAAGGAGAGAGCAGAAACAATGCTACTTAATGATCTTAAAGGTCCCTTCCAACCTAGACAATTCTATGATTCTACCAGCTCACACCTTCAATCCTCACCTTAGTTCATCATCATCACATGGAGTTGGGGAGAACACCAGGGCAGTTCCCCAAGCAGCCCTTCCCTGTGCCCTGAATCTGCAAGCACAGACACAGCGGGATGCAGTCATCTCCCATTACACACACAGCCTCACCTCCCATCCGACCTAGAGAAAAGATACTGGCAGGTTCTGGTCAGGTTTTGCCCTCCTTATTGCTCTTAACTGGCTTTGTGCTAGAATCCATTTTGGGGGTAATGGGAAGGAAAATTGAGTTAGACCTTTTTAAAGGGTTTGCTAATGAATTTATTCATGAAAGACTTCAAGGCCCGAGTTTTCCATCAAACACCAGCGCAGGCTTCGTTAACCAATACTCACCTATGACTTTCACTAGAAAAGCCAAGATGCTACTTTCCTATTGCTTCAGTGCCTTTTTACACATCTTAGCCATGTACTGCCCCTAGAGAGTATCAGACCATCTCCCCCATTAATTAGATCGACAACAGTGAAGACCTTAGCAGAGCTTACGTACATCCTAAGCTTCTCATGCTTCAAGACATCTGCTTTGCAACTGCAAGACACGATACACCAAAAGCCAAAGTTCTCCTTTCCACCCCGGTTTTCAAGAATGTCTAGAGATACAGAAATATCCACTGCTGTTTGCTCATTTTGAAAGGCAAATTAAAAACCATGCTCCATTGAATGTATTAGGTATAAGAAAATTCTCTCTAACGTCCAAAATGAAGACTGGTAACTCTGGGGAAGGCAGGCCATGCAATCTGTTACAGAGGCCTGAGGGGGCTTGCAAACACAACCGCTGTGTCACGGTGAGTCCAAAAACCAAGAATCAGGTCATAAAGGCACAGAAGGCCATACAACGGGCAGGCAGCTTCAGAGATCTGAGCCCAAGTTCCTCTCCCTTAAACATAAATATGTCTCAGTGTTATAGCTGGAGCTTCAGCCACACAAAAAGCTGTATCACCAGATCCTCAGCTGGGTCTGTTCTGGTGACAAAGTGCAGGGGAAGGTCATTTTATTTTTTCTTTTTTGTGTGCTGCATCTCTCCATTACAAAGAAAGGGTGCTGGCCAAGCACTGCCCAGAGATGCTTCTGTTTCCAGCTAGACAGCCCCACTCAGACCCTAAGACCACCAGAGAGCAGAAAGGCCACTATTTAAGCAGTAAGTCTGTAAACCAAAAAGCAAACCAAACCCAATCAGACTTCCGTGGCTGAGGAATTAGCACTGCAAGTCTCTGCAGAAGAGTCTCCTAAGGAGGGATTTGTCTCACCTGGAGTCCCTGGTGTCTTACTGGAAATAAACATGTCAGCAAAACAGTGCTCAGTGTGGTACTCATCCATTACTTAGGATTCACACAAGCATATATTTATTTTAAGGCATGCCAAGTTGCTCCTGGGAGTTGCACAGTAGAAGATATGATCTCTGATACCATAATAACAAGATGTGGGAATTGGAGAGAACTCATCTCCCGTGTGCTCTGTAAGGGAGGCAGAAAAAGAGGTGTCCTGCTCCCAACACTCCCCAGCAAACCCCTTAGAGTACAGGTGCCACTGGTGTGCTTGATCCTCATACCCTGCCCATACACTAGCCATGAGCAGCACAAGGAGCAGCTGCAGTGACAGGAGCACTTCGAGGAGAGTCTGATGTGAGCTCTCCACCATCTAACACTGCTTTCTGAGATCAGGGGATTTCAGGAGAAGATTCAGAGGAGGAGATTCAGAGCAGACACTGGTGGGCCCCAGCATCTGTGAGTACCAGGGAAGCCAGAGATGGAAAATAAAGTGGAAACTCATCTTCCCCTTGCAGCAGCCTAAAGGTCACAGAGTTGTGTGCCGATCAAAAAGCAGAGCCAGACACAGTCCTTCCCGCTCTTTTACTTACCTACTGTGTGATCAGAAAAGGTGGCAGGAGGTTACGTCTGCAATTGGGATCAGCAGAGCTGTGTGCCGATCAAAAAGCAGAGCTAGACACAGTCCTTCCTGCTCTTTTACTTACCTACTGTGTGATCAGAACAGATCGTGTGACAGGTGCAGATGACTTATGATGGCAGTAATTAAGGAGGAAGCTGATTTTCACATGAAAAATCCTTGCTGCGCCCCTCCAGACCTCAGCTTCTCTTGTGGCCAGGTAACTCCTTATAATCCCTGCAGCAGTGATTTATCTTTCCATCAGTGAATACATCAAATGCCTCACTTCTTGCTGCCCGGGGACTGCAGCCCTCTGTCCTAATCATGAACTTGCAGGGTAGTAAAGGTGCCCAAATGTAATGTCTAAAACTTAAATTTTTGGAAAAAAAGATTTGGTACAGGGGGTAGAAATGTCAGGACAGGCTGAAGTGAGATGAACTTTCTCAAACCTTTTGTTTAAGAGATGCATAGAATATTCTAACTGAGGTTTTGGCCAATCCAAATCATCATCATTTAGCAAGGTTGTTTGTTGTGTGTGTTTGTTTTTATTTAGGGGTTATTAAGCACTTTTTGTTTAATCATTTCAGTTAAAATATGATACTTCAAGAACTACCCAAGATTTACAGTAAGTTTGTTAGAAATAAAACAAATGTCAAAAAGTTATTGAAACCAAAAGGGAAGTCATGTGGTTGCAAAGTCCAGAGGAATAGAGCAAGTAGCTGGGAATGGCAGGAGGTCCATGGAGAGGAAGGGGAATAGAGTTTGCTGCCAAAGAGCCCTTCAGATGGATTCTGTAGGATTGTCTCTACATTCTTCCAAGGACTCGTCCATGGCAGAACCAAACCTGGAATGAGGCGCCAAGAAGTGAGCTAATGCCTCAAAGTCATCCAAGACAGAGAAAAGGCTGGATAGGACACAAGATTGCATGGCACGTAGGACACAGCCATAACGACGTGATGTGAAAGATGCAAAAAGACAAATCTGAAAGCTTTGGCAATCTTTCCTCCATCAGGCAAACAAACAGGTATTGGCATCTATGTCTGCTCAGGCTTTACCTGGTGAATAATTTATGCATTTCCATGTGTTTTTATTCAAAAGTGACTTTGAAGTTCCAATCTCCAATATTTCCTGATATTCTTAAGGATTAGAAGTTGATAATGGTGACTTATAATCAACAAAGAGTCCACATTAGCAGAGACTTGGAAAAAAAAGAAGTGAGCAAGAAAAAGAAAGAGTGAAAGGAAAAACAAAAGGCAACTCTAATAACCGTTGCAGGAACTAGACAGACATTTCCTTCACACTGAGCTGTCAGTAAGTAAAAACATATTGTGGCAGGCTGTAGTTTACCTATGCTTGCGTGCAGGCATCGGAGGCTCAGTGGGACTAATTATGAAAATATGATTATAATGGATTAGTAATTCTGTCAATCAGAGACATGCATCTGGTAACAAAAAAGCATTGGGTAAAAATGCCACAGGACAGGAGAATTTCATGCTGTGGGTTAGTACCAAATGCATGTCTCATGGGAGAAAAAAAGATTTGAGTTATGGTGGGGGAGAATTGCTGGGATTGTATATTAATAAGAAAATACATATCAGATCTGTGGCTCAGAAAAGCATTAAAACCAGCTGTAGAGCCATTTTTACCCTTTCTCTCTAAAGATGGAAAAGGGTACCCTCCTTACTTGGAAAGGGTACAATTTCAAGCTGCATTAAAAGTTTGCAGGCAGAATTGGCAAACATCAGCATTAGATGGGCCTGCTCAATCAAAGGGAAGGATGACATCTCAACCACCAAGGACATTTCCTTTATCTTTTAAATGACATTCTAGAACCAAAGAACAAGAAAACCAATTTTAAAACTGAAGAAGAAGAAGAAAGTGTCTTTGAGTTTGCTTTCTTAATGGGGATCCTTCCCTTTCCTCCTTTACCCATGCCTGGTTTGCTATTTAGGACCCTGCAGAAGGGCTAGACTCTGGTCAGGATATCTCAGGGAAGGCAGCTGAGGAGCTGACCCCTGTCTCCTTTTCTGTATAAAAACCACCATAAAGTAATTTGTTCTGTAAAACAATGTGAAGCTTGTAAATAACTGCAAGCATTTTGAACTTCATTCTCTGCTTTACAGCTCTGCCAATATGTGCCCTAGTAACTTGGCCAGCTCTTGGCATATTAATATGTTTTATTACAATTTTTGTTCCTTGTTTGCTCGGGGGCTTGAGGCAGCTCCCACATTTATAGGCCAGTCTGGAAGAGGAACGTTCCTCCAGAGGAAGCAGCAATCTCCTGGCTCAGCCTCCGCAAGCCGAGGGGAGCCAAATGCAGCTGGGATCAGATCCGTCTGCAGCTCCCTGGGAGGCTGGGGAGCACTGTCATCTGGAAAATTAGGATGCTGCAGCTTCCCTGGCTTTCTCCTTCGCAGCGGGGAGAGCGGGGGCGGAGGGGGCTGGGGGACTAAGGAGGATCAGCTTGTCAGTCTACAGCGCTAGATAACTGCCGAAGCATTGTCGCTGGCCTGACGATAAAAATATCATCTCTTTCTTACAGATGATATAAAACCAGCCAATTAAAGTCCTTCTCCTAATCCCAGATGGTTGCCTCAGGTACTAGCACCAAAGCTGAAGGATGAAGAACTTATACAGAAAAATGGACTGGAAACGTTGGCGGTAGAGCAGGGCTGTGACAAGACGCTGAAAATGGATCAAACGAAGACAAAAATATCTGTGTATTCCTGGTTTTTCCTTTGACCTGTCATTGCTGCCTCTTTTTTGCAGGTGCTTCAGGCTAAATCTTGGAGGCACTGTACCACTAGCCAACGGAATAGAAAAGGAAGCAACAAACATTGAACTGAAACATAGAGAACAACTCAGAACACTTTTTCACTCAGGGAAAAGGAAAAAGAGGAAATATCCAGGCCCTCTCTTCTGCTATCACCTTGTTTTTCCTCAAGTGCAAGTGCTTTTTGTTCATTGGAGTTTCTCTGCAATAATTCCTGTCTAAGACTGGACTCAGGTGCTGAGTATGATCCTGCCAGCAGCACCTCTGCTAGGGTAGAGCAGGAGAGAGAAGAAAGCAAGCTAACGTGAACAGCCTAAATACATAATAAAAAGTGCATATTCAAATGGAAGACCAGCTTAATTTTGAATATAATTTCTATCCTGCAGCCTAGCAGATAGAGAGACAGGCTTTATATTGGTACGAGGCACAATACAAAAGCCAGCAAAATCAGAAAGTATGTCTGACCCACAAAGATGTGCTCCTGGCCCCAATCTAAACCACTAACAAGCAGGGAGCACCATCAGGAAAAGAAAAAGATGCTAAGAAAGCAATAAAGAGATAAATGCCAAACAGGTGAGAATAAAATCCGTCTGGTTGGACTGGGACTTCTCTACCCCCTTCTGCCAAGGGACTGAAAGCAACTTTGCCCCAAAAGCCAATAAAGTGATGCAGAGGGTTCCCTGCAACAACCTCAATGAAAACCTATTTCAAAATGAAGACTGCAGAGAAAGAAGAGGAACCAAGGCACAGCGAGATGAACACTGAGCACATGGTCTTCTCCTTGCTGTGAATACCTTCTTTCACCACTTTGTGCTACAAAAATCCCATTGCTTCAGCAGCAAGAGACTGAGCATCAGCTCAAAGGCTTCCTTTTGAGTTCCTTCCCAACTGATGCAAATGAATGGATTTTCAAAAGCAAGAATACACAAAACTTGAGCATCTACAGTTTTCAGCAGATTTGGGGAGCATCAGCTCCAATTTGGGCTTGTTTTTATGTAAAAGTGGGTGAGCAGTAGGCACGGGTGCTCTGTCACTCTTCTAGACTAACTTCCTACCACAAACAAGTTTCTCCCTGCTGAGCAATTTTAGAACCTGCTACTTATTATTTCTCCCTAAATGAGCAGCTGAGGGGCCCTACTTGACCCGTACTGTGATTACAAGGACTTTCCCTGAGCTTTGGTTTCAGATTAAGTAATTCACAGAACAGATATTTTCTGCAGAAGGGGAATGGCTGCTGATAAAGGTAAAACAAAAATTATGAATTCAGCTCTTCTTGAGACATCATCCTTGTTCAGAGGAAGAGCCAATAAAGGGACCATGTAAGCAAGAATAAGTTGTAGCAAAGCTTATTAAATATGACTGTTTGGTAAAATGCCACCATGCAGATAAGGGCATTTTGGATGACACTGCCAGCAGGATCCCATTCATGCATGGTGCCCTCAGTCCAATCTATTTTGTATCAGAGACAAACTTTCAAGACTCCTTGCTAGCTTTCTGAAGCCGTGGCAGGGTGTTTGTCACAGTCACACTGTCCCTGCAATTGCTCAATGTTCATTTACACAGCCAATGAGTCATAACCTGTCAATAGCCCAGCATTGGTTTGATTTTCAGGATCACATGTTTTGCTGCAAGTCACCCAAATAGACCAAATAAAGTCATTTGGACTTGAAACAGCTGGTGTTGCAAGTGGATACACCTGCAATAGCTGCCAATGAGTTGAACAAGTCATTCTTAAGACAGCAGCTTTACAGTTGATTTTAATAACCCCTATAGTTTAAAGCCTTGGCATTTTGGTGCACCATGCGAACATGCTCTGGACTTTCACCTCATACAGCAGAGAAGGCAGTTCAGTCCAGAGGAGACACATCCATGAAATGAGCAGGATGATGTTCCTGGTTAGGAATCCTCCTCTTTATAAGACGCAGAGACCTTCTAAATGGACAACTGAGGGCTAATCTCTGATATTAGGATCACTTTGATCAAGATATACCACCATAGGGTCTAACTTTTAACAGCAAAGTTTAAAACTATCAGTTTCCATTACACTTTCTGAAAAGAGGATTCTCAACACTTCAGCTTTCCTCTCTCCTGCGTACAGTTTGCATTGAAACATTTAGCCAAACCCAGGAATGAGGGATGGATGATGGAGCAGTAGGATGTAAATAGGACAGATCTTGATAATATCACATATTTCATTGTCCTGCTAAAAAGATAAATTCAGTGTGTTACTTGCACAGGCCCTCTTGTGTGTCTAACGAGACGATTTCCGTGTACTCAGTGGCAGTCACAAGCACGGTGTGATGGAAAGAAGCCAATTTTGGGAAGGAAACTGGAGATTAATCAGCAGGTGTTCTCCCTCCATGGATGCATTCTCTGCTGAAAGGCACAAGCCCACTCGGAGACTTGCCACACCACAAAATCCCTGCAGCTACTGAGAGACGCAAGCCAGAGGCCAGTTGATTAGAAAGGTACTACAGCAGAATTGATTTCGGGTCTACATCTTACATTTCAAGCCAACAGTATTTAAAACCAAGCTTTAACCACGTGTGCTTGGAAACTGCAGGGTACCTGCCTCAGCTGCGGCCCAGCACCTCCATCAGATCTGAAATCCAGACTGGGAACAGGATGCTCCATCCCAGGCTTTGACTTGGCATGGTAACACTTGCCACCCCTGCAGAATTTTCCCCAATAAGGAATTCCCACCAACATTAAAGGATTCTTGAAGGGGTCCCAAAGCTGTCATCTCAACCATGTTTGGGGTTTTTTTGCATCTGCCTCTGTAGTAGGAAGGCATTTAGTAGCAGCATTTACCAGGCACAAGGAGAAAAACTGAACTAAGAACAACAGAGTTTGTCCGGCAAGCACCAGCCTTCTAAAGGGCTCCACTACATCAGGAATGTTATTGTCGATAATTACAGTGATGGTCCAACTACTTCCATGTATTTTAGGAAACAACTGTCTTAAGAACATTCGGTCTTTGAATTTCTTAAAGGCAAATGGCAATAACAAAAAGAAATATTCTAATGCAGAGACAATGTAGGAAATATTACAAGGAAAACTACTAGAAATAAATAACTAAACCCCAGCCACTCACCATACTTTTACTGTTTTCCTCTGTATCACATTTCTCTATCTCAGCAAACTAGGGCTTTGCTATTATTTCATTACCCCCATGAACACAGCTACTGCTATATAAATAACAACAATAATGTTTCTCAAGGACAAGTAAATGTATTTTGATCATATCTGAAAACGAAGAGGAGGGAAATAATCTTTGGTCTGAGATAAAGCAAAGAAAATAGCATAAAAGAAAGGTGCACAATCAGCTAATATATGAGCAAATGAAAGGGGTTTTATTACCAAAGTGGCTTTCGTCTCTTGTAGAGTTTGTGTGCCCAAATCAGTCAGTGCTATGCAGTCTACTCAAACCTATCCCTTCCCCTATAGCCTCTCCTAGCATCTGCCTCATTCAGAGAGTTGCTAACACCGACCTCCCTACTGTGTTTTTTTCCAGATTGCAGCATTCTCCATTAAAAAGTAAGGTTTCCAATTGCTCGCATTCATAAGACTCATTTTCATTAGATAGTATCTTTCATATCCTCTCTCTACCTATTTCCTGTGTAACTAATTCCCACAAAGCTTATGAGAGGTGTATGGTTCAAACACCGGCTCTGCCAAGGTCAGAGACCTCCTCTGCTCAGCAGTGCTGGATGCCCATTCTTTTTCATCCTCTCCCGCTAGAAATAAGAGACAGGAAAAAACTATCCTCTCATTTTTCAGACAGTTTCGTTCAGCTAGAGCTCTGCTACCACCTTTCAAATGATGGCAACTGCTGGTAATTGAAAAAAAAAAAAAAAGTGGAAGAGTTTATGACTCCAGTTGAGAGCAATCACCCACTATTTACAGGGCTACAGATTCTGCTGTGTCCCTACACACCGTGAGTACTGCTCTGCGCTTCCCTTTTTTCTAGGAAAATAGGACCACTCACAGACTAAAGGAGAACCCATCACAAGATGCATGGCAGACTTTGCCTGCAGTTTGTCAAGGCAAAGTAAGGAAAAGATTTTATTGGTATCATTTTATTTCCAGTTAAGTTCCATAAAATCAATCTCTGGGAAGTTCCAGTAGCTGATGTCTGCATTTACAGGCTAATGCAGTGAGTGGGCATAGCTTGAAATAGATGGCTGTAAAGAGAGATAGCAGCAATGCAAATTGAACTGAATAAGAAAATTATAACCTGAATCGTACAACTGTAAAAACAGCAAAGGCAGAGCAAGTAAAACTGAGACATCTTTGCTTAAACCACGGTTTGTAAATATCATGGAACCAGGTAGAGTGACAGTGCAGCACTGGAGAAGCAGCAGCCTTCCTTCTAGGAACTTATTGCATGCTTTTATAACTTAATTTTTATCCAGAGAAAACATAAGCCCCAAACTATACAAAAATGCCTATGCATGCAAAGCTCTGTAACTGCATGTAAAAATCCTAAAGTTTGGTAGATGAGTCTGGGCTTTTGAAGTCATGTAAAAAATAATAATAATAATCAGGTCTTTTCAAGTCTCCAGGTACAATTTACTATGCATTCCACAAATTCCCTTCTTCAGATCAAACTGGACCTCAATCCTTTTGCTTTCTTTGTGGATACAGAACAGGATTCAAACTCTCTGCAAGTTTCAGTGCACCATCCCTGCTGAGTAGGCATCACTACAAAGTGGTGATAACTCAGCCTTTCCCTTTAAACATGAAACGGAGTTTTGAGGCAGAACCTGTGAGCTTTTTAATGGTTTAGATCCCATTTTAGCTGCTGCCTAAAGCATAATGCCTGGAGCATAAACGAGAGGGCAAAAATCGAAGTCAGAGGTATTCTGCTAACTCTAATTGTATTTATATTTCAACTAACTCGAATCAAAACATGGGGAATTTGAAATAAAAGCTATGATCCCCAAGACACCCCGTGGCCCAAAAAGGAGATGCAGTAGGCAGGCTGTGCCTGCTGCTGCCGTGGGGCTGAGTGGGACCGTAAGCGAGGCTGTTTGACCTTTGAAGTAATTCCCCCCTCGTGAAAGTCAAAAACTGGCTAAATACCCACAAAAAGTGCTCTTCCAAATAGATAACGATCAATTTCAGGAGAAGAACTAAGAAACAGCAGAAACTTACAGCAGGGACAGTTTGGGTGGGTCAGGAATGAAGAAAATTCACCCACAAAACCAGCTGCTGCTCTGCTTTTCTTTTCCTCAAGCCCTTTCCCATCCAAGAAGGGCTTAGTGGTTTGGTGCCTTTTTCCGAATGTCCTTCAAGCTAAGCTCCGTCGTGACCCACAAGCAGCTGCCTGGACGTGTCACATGTGGCATCCCAGGAAAAAAAAGAGAGCTCTTGGCTTACGGATAGATGCAGGAAAGGTGAAACATGATCGCATAATTCCTGGTTCTTGAGCAATCTCAGACCAGGACTCTCATCTTTCCTGACCTGGCACAAGTCACAGGTAGCCAACAGGCAGGTGTCAGCAATTTTAGATACCACCTTTGAGATCTTGCTCCATGCAGTCCTTAAACAGAGTTATTTTTGTTCACTCCCTTAAGTTCTTGCTTTTTAGCCCCTTATTCCATTAAGCAGCTGCCTCTGTCTTAACAGAAAAAACATAATTTTCAAACTTTTTCAAACAGCTCCATTTTTTAACCTCTTTGCAATTATACTGACCACCATTGGTTTTATTTATTTCTCTAATATCTCTCCAGTACTGTAGCATGCAGAAACACAAACTTTACTTCAGCTCTTTCCATGGTACCATATTAATCTGTCCCAAAACTCATTGTACCATCCATACCAGATACTGTAAAAAAAAAGTTAAAAGAATGATTCTGAAATTTCTTTTAATATTGGGAACACCATTTGATGTCCTTTTTTTGTTGTTGTTTTAATGGTGTCAGGTTTTTTTACATGCACCTGGCACAGGAGGATACACCGGAAAACATCTGTACTCAAAACACAGCAAACGTTGATAGTGCCATTGACTTTGTACATATAGCTGTACTGCTAGCAAATGTAGAATATAATGGAATAAATGTTGTTTGCTGCGGTTTTATATGCCAATCGATACATGTATTTTTGTCAACAAGACAGAAAGACTCTCTACAGGTGCTATACCTGGTACAAGCCACCTAGACAGGCAAAAAGACATGCTGGGAGGTAACTGAGGTTGAGACTAGGGTGTTCCCACTGTGCTGGCACAGCTGCTTTGCCTTTCCAGCCTAAAAAAAAGGCAAAGCAACCTTCTGACTGAGCTTATAAAAGCTGGGCTAAGACTTTTCTAGGGCAGAGACCAACTGCTACTGCCCAGCATATAGCTTCTTTCAAAGCACTTCCGCAAAACCCCAGTCCTTCTCCAAGTTCTGCTGCTGTTAACATGGAAGTGTCAAGTGCCCCGATGGCCCAGCGGACCATGACAGGTTGTGAGGGGACAAAAAAAGGGGAAAAAAAAAAATTAGAAAGAAAGATGGAAAATATATCTTAGCCCCTATGATATACATTTGTCATGAAAATAGAAAACAGAGAAGTTCCAAGTTTATCAATGTATTTTCTCTTGCAATATTTAGCAGAATGAATTTTTAACAACAGAAAACTCTCTTTACAAAATGAGTCTATCCCTAATGACTCACAACTTGCAGAGGTGAGCAGAGCGCAATTTTTTACTACTGAAATTTTAACATTCCTTCAGGGGATTCACAACAAATTGTTTTCCAGGTCAATTCAGGCCCCCAATCTGTCTAATTCATAAGGAGTCCCATCTCTAACAGATGACTGCATTAAAGCTACCTTCTAATCAGGTCAGAGGAGCCAAAATAATCCCTTTAAAAATGACCACCACCAAAATCCACAACACTAATCTGCCTGAAGCTTCTAAACAACCTCAAGGAGGGAAGTGCCCAGAGACTATTGGAATAAAAATATTCTGAGAAACTTTGGACTACTATAAAGCAAAACCACACTTTCCTTCTCCCCACAGACAAGGACTTGCCATAGCATCAGTTTGCAATGGGTCCTGTCTTTTATACCCAAAGCATACAAGAGAAAGGACAGCTAAATGACACTGGATGTCTCTAGTAATTTGCATTTAGGTAGGCAGTAGCTTCCAGAAATTTCTGTTTTCTTGGGGTAATGAGGAAGAGAAGCAGCAAGAAAATAGAAAAGGAAGAGCAGATACGTTGGTTCACTTGATGTTTTTTCTGAATAGTCATAATGCAGAGGCACCTACAACCTCCATTGCTGCTCAAAGAGCTGCAAATAGATCCATGGAAATTTTCAAAGGTACAAGCCCAGCTCCTTTAGCCATTACAGACTACAAAGCACTCAGCACACACCCTGCTTCTGTCCTGTTAAAGAAAATATGCATTTTGAAATAATAGGTCCGCTTCTAAGAAAATAAATGCACCCATGTCCTTAATGCAACCTTTTTGCTTTTATAGCAGTTCACAACCTGTCTGGGCTAAATTTGGGCATATAACCTGTGAACAGATACGGGTTGTGCAAACAACATGACAAATACAACAGCATTCTGAGGTTTTACAAGACAAATAACCCAAAGCTCAAAACACTTTTGAAAAATAAATTAGCTCATCGGTTTGCTTTGGTCCCTGCATCTTTTCACAAGTCTGCAATAAAATGAAGTAACCTCACCTCAAGCTACTTTTGGTTTTCTAGCACTCTGAGAAACCTTTTTACATTTGTTAATATTTATATTCCTGCATTGAGTAGCAGCTCCATTATGGAGCTGGGCTCCATTGGGCTGGCTGGGCTCCACGTGGATGCTCATGAAAGAAACAGCCTGTGCTTAATGTGCTGGTGATCTTGATTTATTTACAGCTATTTTCCTATGGCCAGAAGGGGAAACAATTGTCTGAACTGAACACGTGGTCAGCAAGCAGCAACTCTTAGTCACATTAAGTTGTTTCTACTCCTCAGCTAAATGTTGAAAGGGTACATTTAGAAGGAGACTGCAAAAGCTCCTGCTGAAACCATAGAGCAGGAGGTGCCAAATAAGGTACCAAAGGTGACATGAGGCTCTCAGGAATGAGGGATCCAACAGCTCTGCAGCTCAAGCAAACACATCCTGCTTCCAGAGAGAAGTTCCTGCATAGCCCAGTTACTCAAGACAAGAGCTCACAAACCCTGGACACTGAATGCAGTCTATTCCTGATCCAGTCAAGCCAGACCAACAGCCAGCTGGAAAATGCCTTCTTTTTAAATTTTGTCTTTTTTTTTTAGCCAGACTAAACAGTCATCAGGGATATCATTAAATGTATCTCCATTAATAAACTTCATTTCAGTCCCTTTCTGTTGCAATGGATTTGTATTCCATAAAGCTCAGTGTACTTTTCCCACCCCCAGAAAGAAGAGCATATGATAACGCTTAGTAGAACGGCCCTTAATCTACATCTCTGGCACTGCTCTGGAGGTCTGAACAGCAGAGATCACAGTCGTACATATACAGAGGTTTCCTAAAGCCTCCAGCACAGCCAATTGCAGTTGGTTTTGTGGGTTTTGGCTGGGTTAACTCGTATTTTCTGTCCCTACTTTTCACTTGCCTGGCTTCTAAAAATGCTGTTGTAAGCAACCAAAGAAGCAGCAGGGTCCAAATGATAACTAGCCTTCATCTGCTATCTCCTCTCTGCAATGGCATTACACAGTAAAGCCTCAGCAGTGCTATATTTACATGCCTAAGTCAGAGAAACTCCTTCATTGGCTGTAAGCAAGGATTACCAAGTCTCAGATGGAAAGATCAGACTTTGCTTCTTAGTCTATGTGTGAGAAACAAGTAGATGTATGGACAAATGAGGCAGCAAACCAACTGGGATGATGTGAGGTAGATGACTCATCCAACCAACAGCCCTTCAGCAAAGCAGAAGACCTCTCTGTAAAACGAATTCCCTTCTGGATTATTGCCTCCCAAAGCAATAACATAAATCCACCTAACATTTAAGTAAGGGGATATTGGATTTGACAGATCAACAATGATCATGTTTGTCTACAGAGTTAGAAGGTCACTACTGAAGACCCAGCTGAGAAAGGCAGGTGGATGTGGAAGTGGGCCAGATATCACAGGGTAGCTAAAGGAGATTAACCTTTGAAGAAAACAAAAGATATTAAGAAATCATCAAGGCAGAAGCAGTCCCGCAGGAACCAGCAGTTAGTTCACTTTTCATTGCTAATAAGAGACACAGTAAAAGCTGGCATTGTTTTGCTGCTGTTTGTTGGGGTTCTGTCTTGTGGATTTTTTTCTAAACAGGAAAATAAACCGTCAGAACACACAGTCCAAACACCATGAAGCAGACACCATACAGAATAAACCTTCCTTTGAACCAGAAATCAAGCAAACAGTCCAGGTTCAAAGACCTGCAAAACCAGTTTTCCAATCCCACCCACTGCCAAGCGCTTCCAAACATGCCCGCTACCACTTCCTACGGTGACACTGACATCTGTCTGGAGACATCTTACTGAGACAGACCCCAAAGAATCAAATTTCCAGAGAAAACCCATCCAGCGAGATAGAGTACAGCAGAGAATACATAGTTATATACAAAGGCAACAGCATTCTGAGGTTTTACAAGACAAATAAATACAACAGCATTCTGAGGTTTTACAAGACAAATAACCCAAAGCTCAAAACACTTTTGAAAAATAAATTAGCTCATCGGTTTGCTTTGGTCCCTGCATCTTTTCACAAGTCTGCAATAAAATGAAGTAACCTCACCTCAAGGTACTTTTGGTTTTCTAGCACTCTGAGAAACCTTTTTACATTTGTTAATATTTATATTCCTGCATTGAGTAGCAGCTCCATTATGGAGCTGGGCTCCATTGGGCTGGCTGGGCTCCACGTGGATGCTCATGAAAGAAACAGCCTGTGCTTAATGTGCTGGTGATCTTGATTTATTTACAGCTATTTTCCTATGGCCAGAAGGGGAAACAATTGTCTGAACTGAACACGTGGTCAGCAAGCAGCAACTCTTAGTCACATTAAGTTGTTTCTACTCCTCAGCTAAATGTTGAAAGGGTACATTTAGAAGGAGACTGCAAAAGCTCCTGCTGAAACCATAGAGCAGGAGGTGCCAAATAAGGTACCAAAGGTGACATGAGGCTCTCAGGAATGAGGGATCCAACAGCTCTGCAGCTCAAGCAAACACATCCTGCTTCCAGAGAGAAGTTCCTGCATAGCCCAGTTACTCAAGACAAGAGCTCACAAACCCTGGACACTGAATGCAGTCTATTCCTGATCCAGTCAAGCCAGACCAACAGCCAGCTGGAAAATGCCTTCTTTTTAAATTTTGTCTTTTTTTTTTAGCCAGACTAAACAGTCATCAGGGATATCATTAAATGTATCTCCATTAATAAACTTCATTTCAGTCCCTTTCTGTTGCAATGGATTTGTATTCCATAAAGCTCAGTGTACTTTTCCCACCCCCAGAAAGAAGAGCATATGATAACGCTTAGTAGAACGGCCCTTAATCTACATCTCTGGCACTGCTCTGGAGGTCTGAACAGCAGAGATCACAGTCGTACATATACAGAGGTTTCCTAAAGCCTCCAGCACAGCCAATTGCAGTTGGTTTTGTGGGTTTTGGCTGGGTTAACTCGTATTTTCTGTCCCTACTTTTCACTTGCCTGGCTTCTAAAAATGCTGTTGTAAGCAACCAAAGAAGCAGCAGGGTCCAAATGATAACTAGCCTTCATCTGCTATCTCCTCTCTGCAATGGCATTACACAGTAAAGCCTCAGCAGTGCTATATTTACATGCCTAAGTCAGAGAAACTCCTTCATTGGCTGTAAGCAAGGATTACCAAGTCTCAGATGGAAAGATCAGACTTTGCTTCTTAGTCTATGTGTGAGAAACAAGTAGATGTATGGACAAATGAGGCAGCAAACCAACTGGGATGATGTGAGGTAGATGACTCATCCAACCAACAGCCCTTCAGCAAAGCAGAAGACCTCTCTGTAAAACGAATTCCCTTCTGGATTATTGCCTCCCAAAGCAATAACATAAATCCACCTAACATTTAAGTAAGGGGATATTGGATTTGACAGATCAACAATGATCATGTTTGTCTACAGAGTTAGAAGGTCACTACTGAAGACCCAGCTGAGAAAGGCAGGTGGATGTGGAAGTGGGCCAGATATCACAGGGTAGCTAAAGGAGATTAACCTTTGAAGAAAACAAAAGATATTAAGAAATCATCAAGGCAGAAGCAGTCCCGCAGGAACCAGCAGTTAGTTCACTTTTCATTGCTAATAAGAGACACAGTAAAAGCCGGCATTGTTTTGCTGCTGTTTGTTGGGGTTCTGTCTTGTGGATTTTTTTCTAAACAGGAAAATAAACCGTCAGAACACACAGTCCAAACACCATGAAGCAGACACCATACAGAATAAACCTTCCTTTGAACCAGAAATCAAGCAAACAGTCCAGGTTCAAAGACCTGCAAAACCAGTTTTCCAATCCCACCCACTGCCAAGCGCTTCCAAACATGCCCGCTACCACTTCCTACGGTGACACTGACATCTGTCTGGAGACATCTTACTGAGACAGACCCCAAAGAATCAAATTTCCAGAGAAAACCCATCCAGCGAGATAGAGTACAGCAGAACACACACATATTCAATTCCAGGTATCAACTGCAATGGGGTAGCATCTGTCCTTGGATGATGTTTTGTGCTGCCACATTCATGGGATGGGAGTTGGAGTGCAATTCTGTTCGCTGTGCTTAGTATGCTCCCATCACGAGATGTTTCCCTTCTGAATGTAATCAAACCAAAGAAAACATCTTCTTTCAGAAAAAGGAGCCGAGAAACTAACCTGTTAACTTATTTTTTATTCAATTCAACTTTCTTTCTGTTTGTGTACATCTTCATGGGTCAAGATTAATGTACCACATAGACTGCGTGAGCGTTTAGCGATACTGCAAAATTGAAGCTAATATGCTACATCTCTCCTTCTCTCACTGCTGCACAGAGGAACACAGTCCAGCCCCTACACTGTAAAATCCACTTGGTACTATTCTGCAGTTGGTACTTTTCACCCAGGACAGTTTAGGTAGATCCCAGACTAGAGTTTCATTCCTCTTTCTAGCAGCACCCAAAAGGTTTAACTGTTTATCAGTCACTAGTTAATTCTTCTGACATGATTGAATTGTTTAAAATTTGTTTGCATCATTGAGGATATATTTTTTGCCTGTGGAGTATCGTATTGTTTTCTGAATTCCATATTGATGGGGAATGAGGCTATAGTAAACACAAGTATTTTTAACCTTCCTTTAGGGGACAAGTGGAATATAGCAGCAGGATTTGATGATCTTAAGGGTCTTTTCCAACCTAAATGATTCTATGATCATTTTGGTCATTTTTTGAAAAATAAGTTGTTGGTCCCCAGGATAATAATGTTAGTTGGAGAAACCTGCTGTCAGTGCAGATAATTTCTAACCATAGAAAATAGTTGTGGTAAGAACCTGACTTGTTCTCAGATGAAGGATGACACAGTTGATTTCATCACATCCAAGCTGGGTACTTGAAATTATCATCAGACCTTAAAGCTATGCTGAAAAATTCCACAACTGCTGTAAGGACCTCCAGCCTTCCAAACCGCCTGTTGTCTGCTGTGATAGGGAGAACTGTCATCATGGACTGCCAGCACTAGTGTACTTGTAACAACAGAAAAATATACTATCTAAGACCAAACATCTCCATGTCCCCACCCGGTGTTTCTTATCCCCCCTGTACAGCACATGCCTTGGTTTTTTTTTTAGAGGCAACCGACATGGGCAAAGTTTGGAGTACTGTGAATGCTATAAACACAAGAAAATGGCCTATTTCCTCTGCTGCTTTCTCTTAGAGCACTCCAGGTTTGGAGGGGATCATCCTCTGAGCTCCAGCTCTGCCACCAGGGTGGTCGTGCTGCAGTGGCTAATCCCAAACTGACACTGTTAGCATCACTCGGCGCTTTACAAGCCTCGTGCAAACGTTGCTTCACTTTCTCAGAGACAGGTAACCAGAAGACCTCTGGCAGCGAGTTGAAAAAATGAATTATCTAGTAAAATGAATTATCTAGTACTATGCAAAGCTCAGGAAATTCCTGCATCACTGACTGCCGTTCAGACTCTTTTCCTCTTGCTTCAGCCTGGAAGGACTGAATTAAGAGCTGCAACAGCAGCCACAGCTCTCTTAAAAGATGCTCTACAAATAACCAGGAGAAGACATTAAGTAGGCAAGCAAGGATTAGTTATGCTCATTTGGGGAGACTTTCTTAATCCTGAGAAGAGGTAGCAGAGCTGCACAAAGCAGCAGACAAAAGAATCAAAATGCAATTCTAAGGGATAAGTGAAGAGCACATCTTACCTGCAAACTCATCCCATTCCAACATGATTTCACTAAAATGTTTTCCACTCAAATTCTGCTCTTCTCTCCTCAGTCATGTTCCTTTTATACCGTGTTGGCTGCCTTCATTTTTTTATTTATTGTACTTTACCCCCATTATGACTTTTCTCAGCAAAGATTTTAGCCAATTGCTGCAATCTCACATCTCTTCTGACCTGCTGCTAGGAATTGATGGACAGCAGTGCTCATTATTTTCCAGGTGCCCTCCACTTGGAGAAGCTGCACCATTTACAATACAAAGGAGAGGGTGGTGACGGCAAAGGAATTTTTCTGTCTGAGCCAGAACCTGTTACTAAAATTTTCAATATGTAATTCACACACTCCATGTAAGATGATATGGAATGATCTCCTTATGTACATGCCTACATCCATGCAAAACCATTAGATCATGGTGGCTGTCTGTTAGTAGCAGCAGACGTAGGTCCCTCATGCCCATGATTTCTGCTCCAGAATCATCTCTGAGTGCATCAGACAACCACAGCAATCAGTGAATTTAAGTCCAGAGTTTTACACCTGGGATGCACCTAGCCCAATTGGCTGCATTTCCAAGGCAGTTTTGAGCCAGTTTCAAAGGCTCTGAGCTTTATTCTGTACATCTGTATGTATTTGCTCCTGTCACCATATTTCATGCTTCCATTCCTGCAGAACACCTGTGTGTCAGAGCACAAGCTGCACCCACCTTCACAAAATGGGGGACCCAGCCACGGGCACAGAGCCTGGCAGGGCAGGAACCTGGGCACGAGTCACACCAGAAAGGACCACAGGTGTGGCGTGCAGCACCCGGATAACATTGTTCCCACAATGTTGTAGGATTTCAAAAACAAATTCGGTATATTTTAGAGCTGGAAGCAAACCACCAATGAAAAGACCAGCCAGGCTTGTTTTACCAGGAGCCTGGCATCTGCCACAGAGGACAGCAACAAAGGCAAAGGGAGAAACAGAGGAAGATCCTCGGGGACCTGGAAGGCTAAAGGAAATAATGAGGTATTTGATTTGGAGCCTGAAAATTGTATGATACAGTGTTTGCTTAAATGAGCAGACTGCAAGCAAAATACAACATGGTACCTTCATTCACCTATAGCAGGGGCTTTCAGGAAACTCCTGTCTGCCTTTAGTTGTTCACAAGCAAAAAGAGCACTGGCAGACGATTTTAGAATAAAAAGAGTAAATAAAGAGGAGTCCAGCTGCACTGTACAAAGGAGCACAGTGAGATACCCATTACAGGGTATGGCTCTCCCCCTAGACAGAAGCAAAACATATGTCATGCACTAATATTTCAGAACTAGTTCCTACTCGCCACGCAGTTAGGGTATTAAATATACATTGCTGTGTCACAGCAGAAACAGACACAAATAGGAACTTGGTAATACTTCAGTATGGTGTTCCAAGCTTAAAAGTCACTTACAGTAGAATGAAACCTATTTGGTGTTTATTTTCCACAGGTACAAGTCGGCAGTCCTAAGCAGATGGCTGCCTTTAGCACAAAATGAGCACCTGAGGAGGGAAGGAGAAGCAAGTAACTCCAACAGGCCATCTGTTTCTTAATTTTAAAGCAAAGGGCACAAAGAACTTAGAGGCACTACCAACTATATCCACTCTGTGCCATACCCTCCCAATTACTCAATTGTCAGCACCAGTTAATTCCCCTATTGTTGTGATGTGATGCATTTCCATGCAATGCCCGAGAGCCATAAATGACTGTGCCATGTGTCACCACTAGCTTCTCCAGAGAAAGTGTTCCCCCAAGCCAAAATACTTCATTTGCAAATCACACCTGAGCAGGAGTTGATAGGAAAAACCAGCTCCATCTGTAGTTACAGTATCTCTCTTTGGCTTCAGCAGGGCATAAACAAGTACTTAAATGCTTCACAAACCAGACCCTTGGAGCAATATGTATGCTTCTTTCAAACAAATATATATATATTAACCTTGCTCCAGACAGTAAATGTTTATACATTACCAGTTATTTGTGAAAGTTCTTGCTCTGCATAATTTACAAAAGACAAAACAAAACTGTGTACTTCCAAGCCACAGATACTTGCTTTCCCTTTTAAAATATTAATGTCTCCTCTGGTAGGGAATCACACACAACTTCATATGTGGATGCTCTGTTCTCAAGCACCCACAGCCTACTGCAGCCTAAAACTGCTCCTTTAGGAGATCAAAGAATGATTTGGAAAGTTTCCTGTATTGGCATTTGTTTCTTAAAAAGAAATATATGAAACGGAGAGCTATTCCAGTCTCCTGCCCAATGTCCATGTTTCCTCTGTGCTCAAGCTGACCAATTTTTCTGACATCTAACATCATACATTGCCTTTTATGGAGGTTTGAACAGCCTACAACTTGCCCAGAACCCTGTATGTTAACATTTACCTATACAACACCACCTACTGCAAATATACTAGCTTGAAATGAGATGTCCATGTCCTCAAGAGACCTCTGCAAGTCCTGCAGCTGGAGTTGCACAGGGCATCCTGGCCTCCACAGCACCTGAAGGTTTGCCTACAAGAAGAGGTTGTCCTGCTTTAACTCTTCCAGTAGAATTATACCTGGTCTCTGATATAGCAGCTTAGCAACATAAATGTGAATGTAATTTTACTAGCGTAAAGTGGCATAAATATTCCTATACAGAAAGAGAAATGAGTAGGACTAGTGAAAGTTCCTTCTTACCCATCTAATTGCCTCCATACAACAGACAGTAGCAACCTAGCTTGTTTGGTTTTAGAAAGCTTGTTTATAAGTATTAGACCTAAATATAGAGACAAAATAGAAGTCCCCATGCCAGACAGTTTTTTGCTTGGCTACAACAGACGCAAAAGGTCTGTAGATATATTTATATAAGATATGCGATCTGTTCACAATAAATGTTAAAAAGCCAGTGAAACGCAATTGACAAGGTATTATGACTTTGACAGAGACGAATGAAAGAACAAGGAAAGAGAGAAATTTCTCCTTAGGTAAATGAAATACTGAGAATAAAAGCCTCACAACCAAAAAAGTAAAATCAAAATAACATAAATTTCAATTATTTAAGAAGAAGGTTATCCCGGGTAGCCTGAAAAATACCAGGTGCTAATTTGTAACAAGAGGAGACACACATTGTGCATGCGAAATTCATGAAAATGTGACAGCAGGGATCAAACATGCAATGGTTTGAATGACAGAGATTCCCTTGTTCAACTCTCCACGGTCCTGTTGTCATCGCCTATCTGACAAGAAGTTCAGAAAGGAAGACAAGAGTGACCTAAGGGGACCTTTTTTTCACCTCCTGTCAAGGTAAATGTTCCTCAGAGAATCCATCAAAACATTAAATTCATTTTTAATCTCTCCAAAAAAAAAAAAAGAAATTGGCAAGAAAACAAACAAACAAGTTAAAATTCAACTAAGTCATTTCTCCTCTTCTCCAGCAAAGACCCTGTTGTCCATGGATTATTTAAGTTAACTGACAGATAGTTTTATCAAAGCCTTGTCTACAGGAAAAGAAAAGAATAATGCAACTTTAAATGCTACTAACTGCAAGAAGGTCATAAAGATTTATGGTTTACCCTCCTGTAAATACCATTCTTTATAACTGATCCCCAGGAGATTTACTGAATGCTCAATAACCTTTCTCTGGTGGATGCAAGCAAAATCATCAGCACCATCTCAAAACCTGGTTTATTCAGCAAGCCAAGAGCACTGCGCCTGCAAATTGACCTCAACAGCGTCGTTCCTTCTCTCCCTCCTTCTGCAAGTTGGTAGTAATGAAGATGCTGTTGTGATGGAGAATCCTCCCAGTCAAGGTTGAACTTTAAACGTACTTGGAAAGAGTTCTCCGAGCCAAATGTCACTGGGCTGGCCTTGTGGGCCCAGCATGGAAGATGAAGTGTGTACACTGGGCTCTGCAGGATTACTGCTAGAGAGACTCTTTCACCTTCAGATAAAAGGAAAACTAAATGTTTGCACTGAACTAGTCAGTGACTTGGCAAATGGAAACAGAAGCCACATCTGCTATTATATAATTTGTAGTTTTCTCAGCTTCAGTGTTACCAAGGATCCCATTACTAGAAAAAAATGATAAGCAAATGGGAAAACGTTCAACCTCAGGCAAATTTCTAGATACATTAGCGGAAGTTTGCTTAAAGGAGCCTGAAAAATCCATCCCAAATTCTGTGTGCAATAGATGTGAGAAAAATTAGGACAGTGCACAGGGCAAATGATCTTTTTCAACAGTTATTAGAGCTTTGTATCCCTGTGCACTCCCAGATTGCCCACTGTGATTGTCCAGTCCAGTCCCAGATGCCCAGGAATGGCAAATCTTTGTCTCTAAAAATGCATCCTGGTATCTTTATGAAACTACCTGTGGTGCAGCCAGCCCCTGGGAGAAAAGGGCATGTTCTGAGATAACACACAGCACAACAAAAGCACTATTTGGCACAGCAGTGGGCAGTTCTCAAGCTCAGCAGCTTTAGCCTCGCAACAGGAACTGGGGAGCACCGTGGGCAATGCACACACAAGGCTGGCCACATCCCACATCACCTGAAGAGCTGTTGCCTGCACAGCAGCCCGAATTCTGGACACTGCACCAAGCTGTGTTCCTCCTGCTTAGAGATATGCTCGAGGGAGACCTGGTCCCATTAGCTAGGATCTGCAATTTAAACTGTTTTTAAAACTAGTGAGCTGACATCTGGGCACAATTCTACATCTCTGTTAGCTTTTATTAATGCAAGGAACATGGGATAACGCTGCTTCTCTTCTTGTCCCATGCAATCCCTCCTCATGACTTAATCTCACCCTCCGGCAGCCGTCCGTGCGAAGGGGAGCTGTACAAAGAGCACAAGCCTCCTGGCAGAGGATCACAATCTCTTTTCTCCCGCTCACTCTCTCTCCTTTTCTTGCACGAGAAGAGAAAGTATTGGCACAGCTGGCAGACAGACAATGAGGGTATCATGGCAACATCTTACAGGTGTTTGCAGCCACGTTCAGCCTTATCTCCCTCCGTGTAGCAAGACAGACTGACACACACCCCCAGAAGGAGTTTGATGGTGTGCAAGTCAGCTTTAAATCACTGACCTACCTGAGCTGTATTGCTGCATTTTTTGCTCTCCCCCACCCCCCCCTTCTCTTTTCCAGGTGTATTATTTTCAATGATGTTCTGGAAAAGACAGAAATTATAGCCCTCCCCATGCTATTTAAATACCACCATACTAGCAGTTTTAAGCATAATATTGGGAGCACTCCCCCAGGCTTGGACCTGAACCACCCCGATGTTGAAGATAGCTCTGATCTGGGGGGTTGCAGCTGTTACCCATTTATGCAAGTCTTGTGCCTCAGAAAGTTCCCAAGACAGATGCAAACAGATCCAAAGCTTTAGGGGGCTAAGATGTGGTGTTCTGGTTTCTAACCCATTGCTAGAGCAAAATTAAATCCCGCCTGTAAGCATCCATCTGTTATTTCCAGTCACCCAGCACCAAGTAGAATATTTAAGGAGTGATTTATGATTCCATTTATTTTGCATACCTCAAAATGAAGCATGAAAATAGCTAAATATTTTAAACTAACCAGTAAGCAGTTCCCAAGTGCCTGAAAACATCTGCATCTCCCTCACCCGCACACTAGAGATTCCAAGTTTTTAAGTAAGGAAATTAGGTTTTAAACTATTTTATTTTCAGAGAAATTATGTCTTGAAGGAGATAACTTGGCCTTTGCAAGAAACCCAGCTCCCCTGGGTGACTCTTGGAAAGGCTGGCAGAAGAGTTCTTCTTCCACCCACCCTCCAAAAAACATTAAATTGCACAGGCGTGCAGCACCCGGATAACATTGTTCCCACAATGTTGTAGGATTTCAAAAACAAATTCGGTATATTTTAGAGCTGGAAGCAAACCACCAATGAAAAGACCAGCCAGGCTTGTTTTACCAGGAGCCTGGCATCTGCCACAGAGGACAGCAACAAAGGCAAAGGGAGAAACAGAGGAAGATCCTCGGGGACCTGGAAGGCTAAAGGAAATAATGAGGTATTTGATTTGGAGCCTGAAAATTGTATGATACAGTGTTTGCTTAAATGAGCAGACTGCAAGCAAAATACAACATGGTACCTTCATTCACCTATAGCAGGGGCTTTCAGGAAACTCCTGTCTGCCTTTAGTTGTTCACAAGCAAAAAGAGCACTGGCAGACGATTTTAGAATAAAAAGAGTAAATAAAGAGGAGTCCAGCTGCACTGTACAAAGGAGCACAGTGAGATACCCATTACAGGGTATGGCTCTCCCCCTAGACAGAAGCAAAACATATGTCATGCACTAATATTTCAGAACTAGTTCCTACTCGCCACGCAGTTAGGGTATTAAATATACATTGCTGTGTCACAGCAGAAACAGACACAAATAGGAACTTGGTAATACTTCAGTATGGTGTTCCAAGCTTAAAAGTCACTTACAGTAGAATGAAACCTATTTGGTGTTTATTTTCCACAGGTACAAGTCGGCAGTCCTAAGCAGATGGCTGCCTTTAGCACAAAATGAGCACCTGAGGAGGGAAGGAGAAGCAAGTAACTCCAACAGGCCATCTGTTTCTTAATTTTAAAGCAAAGGGCACAAAGAACTTAGAGGCACTACCAACTATATCCACTCTGTGCCATACCCTCCCAATTACTCAATTGTCAGCACCAGTTAATTCCCCTATTGTTGTGATGTGATGCATTTCCATGCAATGCCCGAGAGCCATAAATGACTGTGCCATGTGTCACCACTAGCTTCTCCAGAGAAAGTGTTCCCCCAAGCCAAAATACTTCATTTGCAAATCACACCTGAGCAGGAGTTGATAGGAAAAACCAGCTCCATCTGTAGTTACAGTATCTCTCTTTGGCTTCAGCAGGGCATAAACAAGTACTTAAATGCTTCACAAACCAGACCCTTGGAGCAATATGTATGCTTCTTTCAAACAAATATATATATATTAACCTTGCTCCAGACAGTAAATGTTTATACATTACCAGTTATTTGTGAAAGTTCTTGCTCTGCATAATTTACAAAAGACAAAACAAAACTGTGTACTTCCAAGCCACAGATACTTGCTTTCCCTTTTAAAATATTAATGTCTCCTCTGGTAGGGAATCACACACAACTTCATATGTGGATGCTCTGTTCTCAAGCACCCACAGCCTACTGCAGCCTAAAACTGCTCCTTTAGGAGATCAAAGAATGATTTGGAAAGTTTCCTGTATTGGCATTTGTTTCTTAAAAAGAAATATATGAAACGGAGAGCTATTCCAGTCTCCTGCCCAATGTCCATGTTTCCTCTGTGCTCAAGCTGACCAATTTTTCTGACATCTAACATCATACATTGCCTTTTATGGAGGTTTGAACAGCCTACAACTTGCCCAGAACCCTGTATGTTAACATTTACCTATACAACACCACCTACTGCAAATATACTAGCTTGAAATGAGATGTCCATGTCCTCAAGAGACCTCTGCAAGTCCTGCAGCTGGAGTTGCACAGGGCATCCTGGCCTCCACAGCACCTGAAGGTTTGCCTACAAGAAGAGGTTGTCCTGCTTTAACTCTTCCAGTAGAATTATACCTGGTCTCTGATATAGCAGCTTAGCAACATAAATGTGAATGTAATTTTACTAGCGTAAAGTGGCATAAATATTCCTATACAGAAAGAGAAATGAGTAGGACTAGTGAAAGTTCCTTCTTACCCATCTAATTGCCTCCATACAACAGACAGTAGCAACCTAGCTTGTTTGGTTTTAGAAAGCTTGTTTATAAGTATTAGACCTAAATATAGAGACAAAATAGAAGTCCCCATGCCAGACAGTTTTTTGCTTGGCTACAACAGACGCAAAAGGTCTGTAGATATATTTATATAAGATATGCGATCTGTTCACAATAAATGTTAAAAAGCCAGTGAAACGCAATTGACAAGGTATTATGACTTTGACAGAGACGAATGAAAGAACAAGGAAAGAGAGAAATTTCTCCTTAGGTAAATGAAATACTGAGAATAAAAGCCTCACAACCAAAAAAGTAAAATCAAAATAACATAAATTTCAATTATTTAAGAAGAAGGTTATCCCGGGTAGCCTGAAAAATACCAGGTGCTAATTTGTAACAAGAGGAGACACACATTGTGCATGCGAAATTCATGAAAATGTGACAGCAGGGATCAAACATGCAATGGTTTGAATGACAGAGATTCCCTTGTTCAACTCTCCACGGTCCTGTTGTCATCGCCTATCTGACAAGAAGTTCAGAAAGGAAGACAAGAGTGACCTAAGGGGACCTTTTTTTCACCTCCTGTCAAGGTAAATGTTCCTCAGAGAATCCATCAAAACATTAAATTCATTTTTAATCTCTCCAAAAAAAAAAAAAGAAATTGGCAAGAAAACAAACAAACAAGTTAAAATTCAACTAAGTCATTTCTCCTCTTCTCCAGCAAAGACCCTGTTGTCCATGGATTATTTAAGTTAACTGACAGATAGTTTTATCAAAGCCTTGTCTACAGGAAAAGAAAAGAATAATGCAACTTTAAATGCTACTAACTGCAAGAAGGTCATAAAGATTTATGGTTTACCCTCCTGTAAATACCATTCTTTATAACTGATCCCCAGGAGATTTACTGAATGCTCAATAACCTTTCTCTGGTGGATGCAAGCAAAATCATCAGCACCATCTCAAAACCTGGTTTATTCAGCAAGCCAAGAGCACTGCGCCTGCAAATTGACCTCAACAGCGTCGTTCCTTCTCTCCCTCCTTCTGCAAGTTGGTAGTAATGAAGATGCTGTTGTGATGGAGAATCCTCCCAGTCAAGGTTGAACTTTAAATGTACTTGGAAAGAGTTCTCCGAGCCAAATGTCACTGGGCTGGCCTTGTGGGCCCAGCATGGAAGATGAAGTGTGTACACTGGGCTCTGCAGGATTACTGCTAGAGAGACTCTTTCACCTTCAGATAAAAGGAAAACTAAATGTTTGCACTGAACTAGTCAGTGACTTGGCAAATGGAAACGGAACCCACATCTGCTATTATAGAATTTGTAGTTTTCTCAACTTCAGTGTTACCAAGGATCCCATTACTAGAAAAAACAGATAAGCAAATGGGAAAACGTTCAACCTTAGGCAAATTTCTAGATACATTAGCAGAAGTTTGCTTAAAGGAGCCTGAAAAACTCATCCCAAATTCTGTGTGCAGTAGATGTGAGAAAAATTAGGACAGTGCACAGGGCAAATGATCTTTTTCAATAGTTATTAGAGCTTTGTATCCCTGTGCACTCCCAGATTGCCCACTGTGATTGTCCAGTCCAGTCCCAGATGCCCAGTAACAGCAAATCTTTGTCTCTAAAAATGCATCCCGGTATCTTTATGCAACTACCTGTGGTGCAGCCAGCCCCTGGGAAAAAGAGGCATGTTCTGACATAACACACAACACAACAAAAGCACTATTTGGCACAGCAGGGGGCAGTTCTCAAGCTCAGCAGCTTTAGCCTTGCAACAGGAACTGAAAAGGGCATGTTCTGAGATAACACACAGCACAACAAAAGCACTATTTGGCACAGCAGTGGGCAGTTCTCAAGCTCAGCAGCTTTAGCCTTGCAACAGGAACTGGGGAGCACCGTGGGCAATGCACACACAAGGCTGGCCACATCCCACATCACCTGAAGAGCTGTTGCCTGCACAGCAGCCCGAATTCTGGACACTGCACCAAGCTGTGTTCCTCCTGCTTAGAGATATGCTCGAGGGAGACCTGGTCCCATTAGCTAGGATCTGCAATTTAAACTGTTTTTAAAACTAGTGAGCTGACATCTGGGCACAATTCTACATCTCTGTTAGCTTTTATTAATGCAAGGAACATGGGATAACGCTGCTTCTCTTCTTGTCCCATGCAATCCCTCCTCATGACTTAATCTCACCCTCCGGCAGCCGTCCGTGCGAAGGGGAGCTGTACAAAGAGCACAAGCCTCCTGGCAGAGGATCACAATCTCTTTTCTCCCGCTCACTCTCTCTCCTTTTCTTGCACGAGAAGAGAAAGTATTGGCACAGCTGGCAGACAGACAATGAGGGTATCATGGCAACATCTTACAGGTGTTTGCAGCCACGTTCAGCCTTATCTCCCTCCGTGTAGCAAGACGGACTGACACACACCCCCAGAAGGAGTTTGATGGTGTGCAAGTCAGCTTTAAATCACTGACCTACCTGAGCTGTATTGCTGCATTTTTTGCTCTCCCCCACCCCCCCCTTCTCTTTTCCAGGTGTATTATTTTCAATGATGTTCTGGAAAAGACAGAAATTATAGCCCTCCCCATGCTATTTAAATACCACCATACTTTGACAGCAGTTTTAAGCATAATATTGGGAGCACTCCCCCAGGCTTGGACCTGAACCACCCCGATGTTGAAGATAGCTCTGATCTGGGGGGTTGCAGCTGTTACCCATTTATGCAAGTCTTGTGCCTCAGAAAGTTCCCAAGACAGATGCAAACAGATCCAAAGCTTTAGGGGGCTAAGATGTGGTGTTCTGGTTTCTAACCCATTGCTAGAGCAAAATTAAATCCCGCCTGTAAGCATCCATCTGTTATTTCCAGTCACCCAGCACCAAGTAGAATATTTAAGGAGTGATTTATGATTCCATTTATTTTGCATACCTCAAAATGAAGCATGAAAATAGCTAAATATTTTAAACTAACCAGTAAGCAGTTCCCAAGTGCCTGAAAACATCTGCATCTCCCTCACCCGCACACTAGAGATTCCAAGTTTTTAAGTAAGGAAATTAGGTTTTAAACTATTTTATTTTCAGAGAAATTATGTCTTGAAGGAGATAACTTGGCCTTTGCAAGAAACCCAGCTCCCCTGGGTGACTCTTGGAAAGGCTGGCAGAAGAGTTCTTCTTCCACCCACCCTCCAAAAAACATTAAATTGCACAGATAAAAAAAAATTATAAAAAGGTCAAAGTTGTTTGAAGTTTATTCAAACATAAATACCATCTATGATAAGCAGTAGCCCTGGGGAGTGGGGATACCACTGACCTTTTGCAACACAAGAGTCAATAAGCAGCACCTAATGCCAGGGGAGATATTACAAAAGTGTCCAAGCATGAAAATATATATGTATGCACTAATCAGCCTGCACATTCGCTCACACTTGTTTATTATTTCCACTGATCTCTCCACCACAGGATGAGGGGAAATCCCTTGTGTTGCTAATGATCTAGTTCACGCACTGAATAAGTCAATCTAGATCAGGGCAGCAAAGATTAATGGAGTCTTTGCTGTGGGAGTTTTGCTTCAGTTCATAGGAGACACTGAAAACATTCTCAACAGTGACTTCATACAAATAAACATTATTTCTATCATCCTGAGCTGAGGCAACAAAGAAAAAAAATAATTTCCTGTTTGATTCACACCCTTGACAAAGGAAGAAAGAAACCTACAAAACCTCTTTCTTTGCCAATTATGAATACTTCCAATGGATCTTTTAATGAGAGAAAAATGTTTCTTCCTTTGAGGATCCTTGGGGATTCTTTTCTTATTTCTGTTTTCCCAAGGAAGAGTACACTGGAAGGTCATTGGAGAAACAGAGGATCTGTGTTCTCTCAGCTGGCAGAAAAGGTCAGAGCAGTACATAAAATGCCTACTCCGATGGACTCCAGGCAGTAATAAGAAGGCCATAAGAAGGCCTATAAATAACCAGTATATTTGCCCCTTTCTTGGCATATTTCCTGGAATAAGGTGTTGAAAGCACTCCCAAAGACTTGATGGAAAGGAGCATAGCAGAGCAGCAAACAGTGCTGCTCCTCTCCTGCAGCATCCCTCCTCCTCTGGCACACAGGACACTTCAGCTGTCACATACTTCCAAGTCTCTATTTTTGTTCTCTGACCACATAGTTGGACTCCCTGGGTCCTGTGACTCCAACTGCCCCTGGAGTTCATCAGGCTCCTTGGCACAACCCAACCCCCAGGTTTTGGGGGGACCTGTCTACTTATGCCATTGACCAGATTTTACATCCTCCAAACAATTGCTGCATCCACTTGGTGGGTCACACCAGGGAACTTGGAAACACAACATAACGGGTGAAGACTTTCCAAAGTTACAACACGGAGCATCAGACTCTCCTGCCTCTATTTGCTATAATTTCCTGGGTTTGTTTTTTTAATTCCTGGAGATGTGAACAACATCAGAGCAGCCTATTGGTTGAGAGGCTTTATTAGGACCAGCTTCAAAGGTTGGATTTCATCTACAAAGTACCAGCTTGAGTTTCATCTAGTCCCCTGGAGGTAATAGGAGGACTACCTCCAAATACTGTAATCATGTGTGTTGTAACCTGGTAGGAAGGCAACAAATCCCCTGCAGCAAAGCTTGCTGGGGTTCTCCAGGCTTCACTCTTTTCTTGTGATCTGCGCTGCATTCTGGTGCCACAGCAGAGATGTTCTCTTGAAGAAGAGTCACACTGTGCCCTGAGATCACTTGATCCCAAGTCAGGAGCACCAACACTGAAACGCAGTGACCCGATGTGCTTTGTTATGCCGAGTATCACACCTGCAGGGGATGGGACTTAAGAGGAGGATGCTCAGCCTGGGTCTGCTGTGTACCCTGAGGTGATCAACAGAACTTGAGGAAAAGACCATATTGACTCCAGGTTAAAAAAAAAAAAAAGCAGAACTTGAGGAAAAGACAATATTGACTCCAGGTTAAAAAAAAAAAGAAGAAATAGAAGTTTTGTTAAGAACCAGGCAGGGATAGAGAAGTGAGCATATGGAGAGCGCGTAACTTGCTTCCTCTTGTTGCAGCTTTCCTGAACTCCAGAGAAATGAGAGGAACCACTTTGCATTCTGCTATGGTCAGGACTTCACAAAGCTAAATTATATCACTCTGCTACACTGGTTGTTACTAAAGAAAGATGATAAACAAATAACATCCTCAGAGAGCGCAGGAATAAAGAAGCTGGTGTTATTGTTCAGAGAGATGGAACAGAAAACGTGAGAGAGAAAACAAGGAAAGAAGCTATTATTCTGTAAGAGGCCAGTGAATGCACAAAAAAAAATATAAAAATAATAAAACAGCATTCACATTTGCTCAAACAGTTCATCCAGTGCCAACACACTGGGTTTCAGAGGGTCAGTTCTGATCTCCATGAAATGCAGCAGATTGTAGCCATTTGTATAGATCCAGACAGGCTTTAAAAGAAGAGGCTAATACCCTCATCATACACCACAGATATAGCGTAGCTTTCTATGGACTGTGTTTGGCTCACATCTCTCTGTGGATGCTACCAGTTAGAAAGGAGGAAAGTACAGCAAAAGATTGTGTTTCAGTTTGAATCAAGTCTGTCAGTGTTACATAGGAAATCTGGGTCTGGGGTGGATTCTCAGGATAGCCATCTGGAGCACACATCTGGAGAGAAGTTAACCAGTGGCTGCATGCCACTATAATCATTCCTCCCTCAAGTACTGCAAATGGAGCATCAAAGCAGAAAGCAGGTGGTTCTTCCAGGAGACAAATGAACCACAGAGAAGGGTCAGAAAGTGTGACACACATTTGATGAGGTTTTTTTTTTCCTGCTCATAAAAATTGTCAGAACAAATTACCCATTGGATGTTATACCAGGTTACTACATGCCCAACATCTCCATGCTTGTTGCTTTGCAGAAAGTGGAAGTTGAGTTAAAAGTTTCCTCAAATAGGCATTAACTTAGAGTATAAACCAGCATTTAGTTTTTTCACACAAGTACAGATCTACCGTACTCCAATACTGAGAGACATCATCTCATGCCATGCACATGATTACTAATCTGGGCATAGCAAATTTAGGAGCTTGTAAAATCTCTCAAGGATTTCAGAAGTTTTCTCATTCTGCATGAAGGTAATCCTAAAACCCCTGATATAAAAGAACACCTGCATGGGATGCAAGCAATGTGAGTTAAGCTCCTGCTCTGAGCCTCTTTAATGCCCATAAGGGCACTGTTTGCTGCCTGTTTCGGGGAGGACTCCGTCTGTCCCACAGCAGTGGTCTCACAATGAGGAGATGATGTTAATGTCGAGCAGGAGTTTGAACTGCACCTTTACCGAGCAAGAGTCCTGACACAGAAGTGAGCTGCTGTCATTGATTAGATCTGGTCAAAACCTTGGTTAACAAGAGATTAGAACTAAGAAACGTTTTTTCCCACAAAACCTATGCAAGTTTTGTGAATACTGAAGCAGTTTCTCTGAAAATGTTGGGGGTTTTTTTCCCCCTCTCAAAAAACACTGATAATGTAAAATGAAATGTTTTCTCATGAATTTGCAGATGGAGCCTCAATACTTGAAGAGGACCATTCACTCATGAATCTCAACATGTTTGATCCTCACCTACACATGAAGGCAAGCATTATCTATACTTCTTCAGCACGATGCACATGGTGAAGACAAGACATATGTGTAGACCCAGATGGAGATGTGCCCTAAAGGCCACAAGCTCTGGCCAGAAGACCAACTACACATGTATAAACAACTCAAACGCAGCGTGGATATTTCTTCAGGGCTTCCCAGGCCTCTGGTCTGGTGTGTAGTACTTGTCCCATGCCTTCTCTGAGGAGGTGACACCCCTGCCTGCCTTGGCAAGTAAGGCAAAGGAAAGGGCTCCTTCTCTTATCTCTGAGCCCAGAAGATGAGATTTTCAGAGCCTGTCTCAAATCTTATTCTTGTTATTGTGCTTGGATCGAAGGTACAGGAAGCAAGACGGGTAGCATTATTTAGGAACTATGGAGAGACTGAATTGGTCTAGAGTTCATCCTGGTATGAACAATGACTTGAAAAATCAGTGCTGTGAAGATTTTGACAGGCTGGTGAACTTTCAGCTTATACTGTAAGCAATTTCAGTCTGGGGAGTTTACTCCTCGGAAGAGCTCCTGTCCATATTCTGTACTGAGACAAACTGCAACTTTAACTGCAGCTGGCCCAACGTTTACGGAAACTACCGCTGGACATGGACAGAATATATAAACCAAAGTGGCAGCCAGAACCTCTAAATTTTTTAACAGGAACACTCCCTTAGAGTAGGAATCAGAAAAAGGTAGTCCACGGCCATAGATTTTTATTGTAGTAGATATTAAAAATGCAACCATGGGATTTTGGGGATTGGCAATGAGATCGGAAATTTCTTATGAATTCAGCCCTGGTCTGAACCAAGAGAGTTCAGAAAGTTGCTGCTATTTCATGCTCAATGCAAAAGAAGGTGACACCTTCACATGTTTCCCAGCAGACGGTGTCCACACAACTTTGCAAATAAAATCACCAAGTTTGCACCCAAAGCAATGTCAGGGACACTCAAGTCCAAGCAAGGGAGCCAAAGGGGACTGACCTCTCAACCCTATCTGGTCCCCTACAGAAGAAACACTGATGCACTTGCTTGGCATGCACACAGTGACTCCCTGTCCACTGATAATGCTGAGTTTCATGTTTGGCCAAAGTTAGACAGATTCTTGCTCCCAACAAGGCTGCTGAAACGCAGATGACTATTTTTGTGCTGTACTGCAACCATCTACTGCCCAAGAGGTTTAGGTGGAACTTGCAAAAACTGTTGCATTTCGGGTCACCTTTCACCTTTAGCCTAGTACCAATTACCCAGGTGTTTTTAGAGGCTCTTTCACATAGCCTGCTGTGCAAGTCCATGCTTTTATTAAAGCAGTACTCATTGTCCAGCAAATAAAATTAACATCAAAAGAGAAAAGAAGATGAGAGGATAGCTGCTCAAATCTCTCACTTGCAGTGAGATCTGCACGACTGTAACCAGGCACTTGGGTTAATTTCTCTCACACTGAGTTCATTCACATTAACTTAAGCATAATACTAGTGACTGGGTTTCCTTTTAGTTTTCTCCTATTAAATTCACCTTAAAAATTGGTAATGCTTCTGAAATTGCTTTTAAGAATTGAAATGTAAAAGGGATTAAGAGAGGCAGGCCTCCTGCCTGCACTGCCATTCACCAAGCCCACACAAACACAAGTAACACATAGAGCGGGTGCTACCAGACAGGCTGGATGGGCAGAGCCCCCAGAGAGGGCCTGGCCTGGCAGAAACCAGCAGAAGTAGGAAACAGTTCCCACTGCAATACCTCCACTATCTTTAAATTGAAACTCTTCTGTTCAAGCTCTATTTTCTTTTTTCTTTTCCCCTTCTCAGCAGATGAGAGCAGAGGGACATCCACAGCTACTGGATGCAGATTACCCAGCCTCTAAACTATTAATCTGCCCAGGCAGCAATGCCATTTGATGACTGAATATATGGCTGCAACCGTCACACTCCAAAAATAGTATACCTGGATCTCACCAAATATATCCTTTCCTCAATAGCCATCTTTTAGTGCCAGTAATACTGAGAAATTCCCATTATGTCACTGCACAATCAGGTCTACAGAACATGCAAATCACAGCCAACGCTTCTTGGTCACATCTGACCAATTGCACATGTGTTCTGCCTGTCCCCTGTTCTTGTATTTTCACATTTTTTCCTGAACGGGACACAAGATCATTAAACTGGTCACAAGATTACTTCATTTGGGTTACCAAACCTGTTTTGAAAAATCCAGCCACTTCAGGAAGCAGTATGAACAGGAGGTGAGTTTCACAGAAACTCTGGTCCTGCAATATTTACATGAGGTCATAGACAGAACCAAAATTCAGCTCTCACTTCTGAGACCTAAACTCAATTCTCTGGAGTCCTTACCTCCTAGCCACTAAATCAACTTTTCTTTTCCTGAAATTCTCCTCTTTCAAAAGCAGTTCCCTAAGGCATCTGCTACAACACATAAAGCATCCTGACAAACGCCATCAATTTAATTCATATTAATGGTAATGAAAGTTAAATAATAGATGTTGCCCACAGTATTTGCACATCTGTAAGTTCTGCCACAGTGCTAGGGACAAAAAAAAAAAAAGAAAAAGAAAAAGCACCCTGCATTTCTTATGCAGAAAAGATGGACAATTAGCTCTTTAAAAGGAAAAGCCTCTCTTCATTAACTGAAGACCAAGTCATTTGTTGACATTTATCTAGCAAGATTCTCTAGAGCAGAGATGAGGAGAGAGGCTGCTGTGCCCAGCCACGTGCCTGCGAGGGCCCAGCAGAGCGACGGTCGATACCGCAGGCAGATCTGCCAACAGCTCTCCCAGGGGCCGGACCCGTGGAAGGCAACCTCCCTTCCCCTGCCAAGCAACACGACCAGGCTCCATCACACCTCCCTGGTTTATGATACCTCCTGTGCTGACAGGCCAGAGAAAGCCAGTACAAAATGTTCCCTGCCCTGCACTCAGCAGATGGCAGGACTGGCGATTACACAGCCAGGACCCAGCCAACACAGCACTGAGCATCACACTGTGCATCTGAGGGGCTCCGGGGAGCACCAAGAAGAGCATGACAGAGCTAATACCGACACTGCGGTCCACCAGGCACCTTGAAACCTGGTGGCAGAGCCTAGAAGCCACAGAATAAGTCACATCTGGAGTTGGGTGCCAGATTTGCCACAATTGGAATACTGTGTCCAGTTCTGGGCTCCCCAGTTCAAGAGGGACAGGGAACTACTAGAAAGAGTCCAGCGTAGGGCTACAAAGATGATTCAAGGACTGGAGCATCTCCCTTATGAGGAGAGGCTGAAAGAGCTGGGACTCTTTAGTCTGGAAAAGAGACAGCTGAGGGGAGACCTTATTAATGCTGATAAGTGGAGGTGGTGGAGTCACCATCCCTGGATGTGTTTAAGGGACATTTAGATGCAGTACTGAGGGATATGGTGTAGGGGAGGACTTTGTAGAGTAGGGTAGATGGTTGGACTCTATGATCCCAAGGGTGTCTTCCAACCTGAATGATTCAATTATTCTAAGTATCTCAAGGGCGGGCTGAGAGAGGAGGGAACCAGACTCTTTTCAGTAGTTGCCAGTGAGAGGACAAGGGGCAATGGGCACAAATTGGAACATAAAGGGTTCCACTTGAATACGAGGAAGAACTTTTTCACGGTGAGGGTGACAGAGCCCTGGAACAGGCTGCCCAGGGAGGTTGTGGAGAACCCTTCTTTGGAGATTTTCAAGACCCGCCTGGATGCAGTCCTGAGTAACATGCTCTGACAAGCTCAGGGTGGTCCTGCTTTGGCAGGGGAGTTGGACTAGATGATCTCTATGGTCCCTTCCAACTCTAAAAATTCAGTGAAATTCAGTGAAATTTGAGAGGGAAAAGGCCAGCCCTTTGGAGAGACAAGCTAACTTGGTGCTCCCCTCCAGCAACCACCCCTCAGCAGAAGGCAAAGCCACCTCACCTGACCTGTCGGCACCAGCCTGGGAGACAGCTGCTGCCATGATTGCCGAGAAAGTTTGCCTCCTTGTACAGGGGCAAAGCAGTTGGTTGTGGAAGGCAGAAAGAAAAATAAGCCTTCCAGTGCTGCGGTTCTCCCTTCTCTCGTTTGCTCCTGGATTTCAGGCTGGACAGACATAGTATTAAGACCGCAGAGCTGCACAAAGCGTTTCCCACTTTCCAGAGAGTGGCCGCTGAGTGAAGCACCAACGCCAATTCATCACTACAGAGTTGCTCAAATCCTCTCCTTCCCGCTGCCAGCTGGGGCTGAGCGCTCTGGGTAAAATGCCAGCAGTCGAAAGGTTAATAGCAATGGGACTGCAATTCAAGCTTGCCGAGATAAATGAAGGTAGAGTGCAAGGGAAAGAGGGGGAGAGGATCCTTGTTGTGATTTCATGGCAGCCTTTTTCTTCTATCATCATCATCTGGAAAGCACCATGCTTATCGAATTCACTCTCCAGCAGGCCCATCGAAGAGAGAGCAGAAGACAAAATGTCCCCGAAACTCACCCAGTCTGGCACAAAGCAGCACCGTGTCTATTGCTGTAACACATCAGCAGCCCCAAATACATCCTTAGCTGAACCTCGCCGCGCTGAATTGGCTTCACTGGAAAAACTTAACAACTCATCGCATGCTAGAGACCATATGCATCACCTCGGTGCTGGATATGGGAAAATATACCACTGTGGACTCAATATAGATTTAAATGTCTCGCTGGCAGAGCTGCAGGGGCACAGCTCACTGCTCCAGAGCATGGAGGGCTCAGTCTGCAGCCAGAGACTCCGAAATCCCCAAACAAGCCTTGATGCTTCCCATCTCTAACATGGCCATGAGTTTCTCTCAGTAACCTCAAAGCTGCAAGCACAAGGAGATGCTGCAGAACTTGCTCATAACAGCTAATTAGGATATTTTAATAAAAACCTCAACGGGCAGTTTAAAACACACACCCCCCAAAAAAATCCCAATCCTCACTCTTGCTGCTGATGTTCAAGGAGCTATTTTTCACTCCTGTTTTCATTTAATCGTTTCACAGCTGATGTTCACACTTACCTAAAACAAAGCATTTTTTATTTTGATAAACTCCTGTGACTGAGCTGAGCAGTCAAAACTGGCAATGAAGAATAAAAGAGAAACGGGAGAAAAATGCAATGCCAAAAAGAACAAGAAAGATGATCTTTTAATGTCATACTTGCAAAATTCAGACAGCTTTTAGCATATGTATTTTTCTGAAAAAAAAGATTTCACTGAAACTTAACACGTAATGAAGACTTATGATCAGTTGTATTTCGGTTATTACAGAATAAAGCTATAAAGAATGTATTTATACCCCCATCACTCAAGATACTACTATTTGAGCTGCAATTCAACAAAATATTTAAGAGAATAATAGAAATGACATGCCCAACTCTATTAATTTCAGGCCAGGATTTTTTTTCTTCAGGTGCCTTCAGGTTGTCTTCTATCAGTTTCTCATTTTTAAAAGCAGCAGCAAGTTTTTGCTGGGAGGATGGGGATATAGCCCAAGCCTTGCAAGGAAATGGTAGAAGCAGGTCTGACTCTCCATGTACTTACAATTAAGGATGCAGTTCTTAGATACTGTTGGCAAACTTTTTAAAAAGCAGATACAAATAAAAAAAATTAAGTTTCATGTAGGTAATGATAAATTACAACACTAAATGAATTATTTATGGTATCCTAGGTATAAGAAATCAACTTTGTTGCTTCGCTGGTTTCAAAACCAGTCCCACACTCTCTATCCTGTAGAAAACGTTTCTTCCTACAGTCCCTGCAAAAGATTTATATATCAAGTTTTTCATTTTCCTGCAGCAAACAAATTCTGAAATGAAATTTATTTTTAAAACTTATTTCTCATCTCTAACAGGGAAGTCGAGGTAACACTAGAATGGCATTTTGGAATATAAGCAGTTTTTAAGACAAAAGATTTAAATTAAAAAAAAATAGAGCAATGAGTCTATAAAGAGTTCTGCACAGCTCAGTCACAAATGTTACTGCAAACCACAAGCCAACCAAAAAGCTGCTTTGCTTCCATTCTTCCTGTCATTTCTTTTCAAAAAAATTTTGAATACCACCTCACAAGCATCCATTTGCATTATTCATAATAGCAACTTGCAACCACAAATGAGGGCACATAATTCATTTATATTTTACATCATTAAGAAGAGTATTATAACTGCAAGCAGTAAATAGGAAATATAATAGCATTCAGCTTTTTCATGCACTGTGAGCTAACAGGTATTGAAACTTTGTGAAAGTCTAAGTAAATGAGAAACTTTTTTTTGTTAGGGCGGATTTGAAGCGTGAGGAAAACACGAGCTACACAACATAAAAAGCATTGGAGAAGGATGCATGCACTGAGCACATTAAGTCTCTTTAAATATCCCCCCCAAAGCTAATTAAAACAAAATTTTCTCCGTGAAACTCTTAATTGAAGTGGCTGAACTCTGGTCTAAGCTAAGCAGCACCAGCCCCCCCCCCCACAATGACTAAAGTGAGAGTCCTGCAAGAAATAACTGTCTCTGCTTGATCAGAGACATGTCGGAGGTCAGAATTGGGCTGGATCAGGCTCACCTTTGATAAAGTGAGTAGTTGCAAAATTCAGTTTCTAAGTGCCCCCACCCTATTTAAATGCTGGCCCCAAACCCTGCATACAGCTCCTGTGAATACTGATATACTCCCATTTACACAACTATAAATATAATGAGCATCAGCCTTTTATCTTCGAGTAGACTTAACATTTGACAGCCCAAGGGCCGAGAGATCCATCCAGACACAAAACAATTTAATTCCATCTACTTCAAATTTCTATCTACTTTTCAGAAAGGGTCAGGAACTGAAACTTTACAGCTGAGATGCAAGAGCAGGCGTTAGTTCCCCGATATGTTTTATTACCTGAAAGTGGAGAACATTTGCTTTCAGAGACCACATCATGAGGCTCAAATCAACCAAACCCACCAGTCACTGATGTGCAGATACCACAGCAACATCTCTTCCACCTAGAGGGGGACTGGCTTTTCAAAGGCTTAGAAGGCACATGGGCAACAAAACATTTAGCAATGACCAACTTCTCTTGAAGACCTCCGGGGAAATACAGGTGCAGCCTGTGAAAAGCCAAAGTCCTGAAGAACTGAACTCATTTGACTATGGCTCCCATGTATGCATTTACACACAGCACAACAGTGAAACAAACAAAAGAAGGTATTAGGTGGTACCCAAAGGACACTAGAGAGTCATGAGAAATTACTCCAGAAAGTCACCCTATCTATCTTGGCACAGATGGCTTTGCTGGGATTAAAGACTGCCAGATCACAAACCAAGTTTTATCATAAATAGTAGGTATAAACAGAGCAGCATGCCCTGGGCTCTGTAGAAAATCAGCTGTTTCTTGTTTCCACAGAACAGTCACAGTTCTTGGGAAAGCGCAACAGAAGTCCATACCACTGGTGTGAAATACACCAAAAGTGTCACCAAAGCCGAGTTTTGAAATGCTGAAAGTTCTAGCAGATCTCCTAGGATGTGGGTGCCTAATTCCCAGCCGTCACTTCAAAAGGTTCAGCCTAAGCTTGGACACACTGCAGACGTTAAGGACGAAAAACCTGTAAGACAACATTGGCAGTAGAAATGGTGGTGAGGGAGCAGAAGAGGGGAGTGGAACTGCCTCTGCTCCATCACACACACCACAGGCCACTGCTGGGATGCAAAGCCAGCCCAGGAACGGGACAGGACTCCTGTCCTTCAGAGGCACAGCAGCTTCCCCTTCAATATGGGGAAAGACAAGAAGTACTGATGGGGAATATGGAAGCACAGTCACACACAAGCACGACAAGTAACATCACAAGGCTCTTCTGATCTCAGTGCAAATGGGCTCTTGCCTACTTGCATTGCTAGAAACCAAGCAAGGAAAATACTCACAGTAGTGGTACAGCTCTGAAGGCCTCTGTGCCAAAGAAGAAAAGCTCACTTATCTCAGAGCCATTTGTATGCAGATGCTTTTTCTGATCTGCTTCTGAAACGTGGATCCTGAATTCTGCATTCCTATTGCAGGGGAAGCATAAAGCAATTGCAGAAAGAGGGAATGCGGCTGACCAGAGTGATACAATTATATTGCAAGAAGAGATCAGAGGAAATGCATTTGATGCTGCAAGGTTAACACAGCAATTACTCCTGAAATTCAAGTCCCAGCAAAAATGTTGGTTCCTTTAAACAAGTATTGAAGGAGTCAAAATTCATTGCACATCATATTTCTCTTTTTGCACTTATTTTCCAACGCATTAAAGGAAGGAGTGTGAGGATGTTACACTTCATTTCAAGCATCCTTGATCTTTACTTCAGTGTTTGTCTCATTTGTTCTAAAAGCCATTTCTGCTTTCCCCAGACAGTCACAGCACCTGGGAGAAAGCAACAAAAAGCAGGGAAAGGAGTAAAGGCTTTACACTGATTTCCAGGGTAGTCTCTCCTCTCCTCTCCACGAGCTGCGGTTACAATATACAATACAGTTTATTCTCAAGAGGGGTAACACACACTTCTGTGATTAAGGGTAAAACAGCTTTAAAGTCCTGTAAAGCTTACAGCCTAAGCCCGTGGCAGACAAAGGGTGTCTCAGCTCTTTTCTGTAGACTACCTTCTTTGGAAATACAAAATACTGAAAACCCACACAGCACTGAAACCTTGTTATTACACTTCTTCCTAAAGGTCTAGAGTGACCAACTCCAAGAGCTCATGAATAGGCCAGAAAATCAGGAGGTTAAGGTCACAGTATTTTGTATGCATTTTTAAAACAACAATAAAATACATGCAGTGTTATTTTTATTCCCTGTTGTTTGAGTCTTAAAGATCACATCATAATACTTTGTTCTTGAAATGCCCTTTCTTTTTTTCCCCTTTGCAAAGGAGCAGTCCTGCATAATCACAGGACTTTCCAACATTACCAAATACCCCAAGACATTTGATAAAAATCACAAGTGTTAGCAACTGTGATTACAGGTCATTTCATCCTGCCTCCCTGATTTTTTTGCCTTTCATCCATTAGATGTAGAGTATATTAGGTATCGCACAAGCACAACAGCTGCTAAATCAATCCAGATGCCCATTTTCAAAGTGACCACACTAAATCCCCCCTGACGAGGAAGAATAGGAGAAACACTGCACTTTTGAGCAATACTGAAATTTCCTGCTGTCTTCAACCTCGCCTCTCTGCCCTGCCTTGTCTACAGGATATCTTTGCTCGGAGCAACTCACAGGGATGGAAAGGATTGCAAAAATGGCAAGGGCTCTATGCTTCTGTACCCTCCTAATCCTATCGTGGGTGACTGGGACCTGTCCTTTTTGGATGACTAGTGAAGTCTGAAGGCTGCTCGCTCATTTGTGCTGCAACAGCTCAAAGCTGTAGCCAAGGATTAGCCTTGTATTAGCTGTACTGGTTAGCTCCTTTTTTTCCTTTCACCGTATCTATTTTGCCCTGTTTCATCTCTAGGAAGGGAAAAATAATATTCTCAAAAGCTAATATTTAACTCTGACACCCAGAAGACACTTGGGGGTGACTTACACCATCATTTGGGCCAAATTGCATCTGCAATGCAGGTAACAACAGTTGCACCATCTGGCCCATAGTACGCACACTAGCATAAAAACACTGACACTGATATGATCAAAAATAATTATAAGCTGAAGTTTCCAAAGCCAACTGGCAGTATCTGTAAATGCTCAGTAAAAAGGAGTTCTTGGGTTCCTCCCTGCAGCACAGGTTTCCCCAAGACATGGCTCCAATCACTGAAGGCTAAACAGACTTATATGAGGCTGGGATGTTTTCAAGGGACATTCACATGAAAATGCCTTAACAGCAGCACAGCAGCTTCCCAACAAGCCTGGAAAAGGGTGCTCTCAGCTCCCTCCCCACACAGGTGAGCTACTGCAACTCTTCTCCAACCGCAGATCACAAACAGCAGCCTGAGCATAAACTGCTCCAAGTCCCCAGAAGAACACACCAAACCATGAAATTCAATACCATCTCTCCAGAACCACCATTGCAGTGCAGAGCAACAGTCAGCACAGATCAGAACAGGACTTTGTGAAGTTGTAGGGAACACAAATGCAGTAGCTTCTGCAACCTGTGCTGGGGCTGCCAGTTCACAGCTGAATTGTTAAGAGCCGAGCACTGCCATTAGAAGAGGGGAAAGGGGCTTAGTTGCTCCTTCCTTTGTCACCACAGTGCAAAAGCTTCCTGAACAGACAGCAGAGGATGTGAGGATGGCTCTCTGGGTTCCCCTAAAAGTACCAATCTTCAGTGCCTGTTTTTAAATTGATTCTGTGCATGACTTTGTCATCCAAAATCCTTCCCTTACATCCTCCATTCATTCCCATCTACTTTCTCTGTTCTCACAGACTGCACTGATTCTTCCCACAGCTGAAGAAGAGGATAAGTCTGGTCAACACATTTCTCAGGTTGGTTAGAGAACAGTTGTGTAAGAGCCAGGGCTACGTGACACCATCCCAGGAGTTCAGCTTCCTTTTTCTAGTATTGCCAACTGCTGCCCAGCTGAAGCACAAAACAGGCTGCAGACTTGGTTTTAGCGATGCAGCAAAGTAAGACTGTGCTGAGCCTCCTCCTGTCCCCCTTTCAGGGGAAGATACCAGTGGGAAGCCTGGGGAGGTACTTGCTGTACCATGGTGGTTACCTAACTCTGCCCAACTCATTTATTTGGCTCCCAGAACAGGACAAACTAGACTGGTTTGGCAAAGCTCAGAGCAGGGGGGCGTCTGGTGGCTTCAGGTTGTACAGAAGCAGCTGAAGGTGCTCAGTTTGCCCCCAGACTTTGTCCAAAAGGCGACACTGATTCAGTTTTCCCATTAGAGTCAACCCCTGCCTTCAGCAGTGCCCCATAGGCATTGCCATCATCCCTGTGGGGCAGAGCTTGGCTAGCAACATGAGCCCTGGGCTAGTCTCCCTTCAAGAGCTAGCCAAGACCCAAACTGAGGAGAGAAAGCTCACCCCAAAGCTGCCTAGCTGAGCCTGGCAGATTATCATGTTTGCCTCCGGAGTCTTTCATGCTCCACTCATCTCTACTTGTTAACAGGACGACCTTGCATCTACCTCCGCTTCTTACAGATACTGAAAGGGCTGGCTGCAACCCATTACTGGGCAAAAAATGGCCCCAATTTATAGCAAGACAAGGAGCATAGATCTGCCCTGCTGTCAGTTTTTCTATTTGGTGTAACTGGCAGTCGGAGCAGAAGTCGTACAAAGAAGGCCAAGTCATAAATAGTTTTCTAGTGATTTACTGGTAAACCCACGAGCCAAATTCATCCATGTGGAGAGGGAAAAAAAAGGCACCTATTGACTCAACTCTATATTGGCAGATGGATGCAAAGCACTGAGCTTCCTCTCTTCCAGCCTGAGAAAGTGCTCTTATGAGATGTTAACTGTTGCACTAGCCTCCCTCCTCCCCACCTTTCCTAAACTGAGTACACTACGCACAGCCTAGCAGGACAGGGCAGCCACAAACTTGAACTAAAAGTCCGTTTCTAAGATGCACCTGACGTTTTGCATCTTCAGAACTTTAAGAAAGGTCTTTCTTTTTTTTCAATTTTATCAGCAGGCACCACGAGTAGAGGCAAGATGAGCAGAGTAAAGAATAAACAAATTGAAATCATACAAAACACCAGAGAATATACCTAACCCTGTGTTCAACTGTAAGAAATACCTAGAGGGCCAAATTTTTTTACTGTCTCACACCCAGTGGAGTAAGAGACACAAACACATGCCCCAGTGCCAAGTGGATGTGAAATGCTGCCAAATCAGATGCAACGGAACATTTTGAGCCTTCCTGGCATTGGTATGAATGATGAACCAAGGTGCAAAAGAGTGTAAGAATCAGACTTTAGGAGCCTTCTTTAGATGCACAAAGAATTCACCAGAAGGGAAAAGGTTTAAAACTTTAAACACAGAGCTCCTGGGAATGTAGTTGTTTTGTCTATAGAAGAACAGAGCTGTCAGAAGCTAATATGTTTTCAATTTGTGAAATCCATGCTATTGGAGCAATCCTCACTGGATACCTTTTATTTACTTCTTCCTTGGCAAAGTCCAATTACTGAGATGCTCCATGAGTGATGCTCCTGGCCATCCCAGGTGACAGCCAGCTCCGCTGGTGAAAGCAGCAGCTTTTGGGGCTTTTGTGGAAGGATCCATTTTATCCTTCTATGTTTGTCAAAAGGAAAGAAAAGCACTAGATGTCCTGGGAGAAATCATGCTTAAGTAAGCTTTCTATGTAGAAAAACTGCAACAGAACTATTATTTAGAAACACTTCTTTAACAATACACCCACAAACAACATTGAGATTGCTAATGTGCCCCAGGACGGCTCACGCTCCAGTGCGGTCTCCTAGGTTTTCCAGGAGATTCCTGCTCCTTCTCTTTCTCCTCTCTCCCGCTGTCTTTTCTCATACAGCAGAAATGACTGACAGAGAGAGGGAGACCCCCCTCACTTAAAGTTACACAGAGCGTTAGTGATTTGGCATCAAGAAACGCAGTGGCTCCTTGACCCCTGTGGCAATCATCAGGCTGCTTTGGCATTAACTTCGCAATTTGAGTTGCTCAGAAAAATTACTCCAAAATAATAAATCCTCTGCCTTCCCAGACCACCGAGCTGACTCTTCCTTCCTTCCCAACACCTTGTTTTGTTCACAGCTCATCCTGCCAGCGGAGACGTGTTCAGAAACAGAATTGAGCCTCCGCGGCGCTGGCGACGCACATAATTCACAGCCACTGAGCAGAAACTTCTCCTGCCACGGCTCCTCCGATCTCAGGGAGGTCATGTCAGCCATGTGGCTGCAAAGCATTTAACGTGGGGATTTCTAACGCAGAGCATTAGTACTTGTCCCAGCCTGACCTAGGTCACACCTACGAGCTCTCCCTGGCCATAGGTCTCTGCTGAAGGAGGGATGCCCAGGGGTCAAAGCTAAGCGTTAGCCAGCTGGGGGGAACTGGGGAGCCCCTGCCCTGCTAGAACAGGGAAGGGAAAAGAAAAGGAAGAGGTCCCTGGGAGGAATGAAACTGACTGCCAACTGCCAGCATCAACCCTTGGGACTGCAGGGACCACTCCGACCTCCACTGCAGCCCTGAGCATTGCCCTACCTTGCAAACAGGCCTCCAAAAGCCAAACTTAATGCAAGAAACCCTAGCAGCAGGCCTCATCAAAACAGTAGGATGGGGGAGCTGGCCGAGCATCACTTTTTCCTTCTCTTTTGGCAGACTTGGAGATCTGCTCTGCAGGGGAGGTTCATTGCCTGAAGCAGATGTGAAGGGATCCCAGCACACAAGAGGAAGCAATCCCAGGCCACAGCAGATGCTAAGGGCATCTCCTCTTCATTTAAGAAGAAGAAAGGCTAATGCTGAGAGAGTTTAAAGAAACTTGCTGTTTAAAGTGTCTGTTTGTCACTAGTCACAGCTGCTCTGGCCCAAAGATCAATCGTCTGAAGTGTTCCTCCCCTCCCTGACAAGAGGAAGTACAAACAAAGGGGAGCATTTGGTCTTCAGCTCCTACCTGCCCCGAATCCCCTTTTCTGGAGATAACCATCTTTATCACTTCCCTCTAGTCAAAGCTATATTGAAAATACACACACACCCCCCACACATCTGGTGCCTTTACTGAGCACTTACACTTCAGAAGGATGTTTTTTGAGAAACCACAACATTGGCTTTATTCCCAGCTATCACTCTTTTATCTCCTTTTTACTTTCAATAGCCCTGTCATATATACAGGATTTTTTGATCTCTAGATACAAGGAGAGCTGCATGCTAACAGGGACCAGCAAGAAACAAGGGTGAGAAAAAAAATAAACACTCCTGGAAGGAAAGAGAAGCATGATGAACTCCAGTATACCTTAGAGGTTTAAAAATGAACTGTGGTTGAACCCAAATATTTGATTTTTCCAGAAACAGCGTGGTGTATCAAAGACTACTCCTCAAAGCCACGTTCATTCAGCACGTGAACCCATTTCTGTGACAGCAGCTCACTCAGAAACGTCCTCCCCACAAAGCTCTCAGAAACCTCCACCTTGGACACAGACAAGACCTGGTGGATGCTTCTAACCCACCTTCCTGAACAGCTGCCACCACCACCTCTGCTCTCCAGAGGTGCTACTCCTCCCCACCATCATGTCCCTTTCTTAGCAACTTTAAGGGATAAGGATCCCCTGATTTTCCCTGATGAGGAGAGCATAGAAAATGCCCTGATCCTGTCCCCTTTCATACCTGCACATATGCAGCTCACTGCTATCAATCCCCCCATGGAGACACAGGGTATTATTTGATAACTCCTACTTATTTATTTGATGAAAACATAAATGAGATCATTTCAGATGCTATTTGATGCTAACAAAATTTGAGCCCAGAGAGGCAAACACTTAAACTTCTCTTTTGAGGACTATCTCCTCCTGGCTATGGACAGAAGGGCTAGCATGTGACCTATAAGTGTATGGAAAATGAGTCAAGATGAGGGACATTGTGAGTACAAAGCACATCTTGCAGCTGATGAGACTGTATTTCAAGGCACTATCTGAGGCCAGGTTTTACTCTGGTATGCATTCAGAGTTAGTAGCTTTTTGGAGATCATTCCACTGACATAAAACACGTAAACTAAGGACCGAACAACAGATTGCATCTTCAAATCTAAAATATATCTACATATTTAAATGTATATATTTGAAATTCATATCTTTTTCATTTCAGTGAGTCTGGTGAAGAAAACAGAGCAGAGTAAATGCCCTGAAATCTTCTACTAGAGTTTGCAACAAACTCAGCTTGAGCACCAGCAATTCAAACTTCATCAACTCAAAACGCCAGTGTGATTACAATTGCTCCAGGGCAGTCACCCACTGCATCGGGCTGGTGGACCAGAGATCACACAGCATTGTATCTTTCCCATCTCCCACTCATCCTTGCCATTAAAGGGAACTAGCGCTGTTTCTATTAGAAAATGCATTAGAAATGCATTTAGAAATCTTAAGTTACTGGCTATCTTCTGCTAGCAATTGCACAAGCATTATTAGTTTGGTTATTATCTGCTGCCTGGAACCTAGCACAAGTTCAACAGCTCCCCTGATGTAAGAAACCCGAGAGCTGGTGAGACTGTCACCGCTGACCAGGGGCCAGTGCCGGATCAGTGCTGCCAAAGTTCATTCCAGCACCAGGAACCACATCCAAAAGCTTCAACCTGCTTTTCATATTGTCACCATACACACACAGCAATCCATTTACTTGGTGGGAGGAATAGGGTTTTCATCAAACCCATAATTAGCTCATTCTTCTAACACTGTTTAGTGAAAAGACGACAGTGATTTACTCCTAAAAAACTTTTAGTGATTTAATACGTAAAAGTTTTGATATTTTTGCTGCACGGGTTGATGGGAAAGCCATTAACAATTCTGCATACACCTTATTAGAAAGGCTGCCCGCATCCCAGCTCAGACAGAGCGTAGCCTGATAAAAAGGCTTAATACATAAATGCTTGTTTGTGTTTGGAAAGTTCCTGGAGCTTAGCCAAACGTTCAGTGTGCTGAGAAAATACAGAGAGACAAGGGCCTGCTTTTAAAGCAATGCTTGTCTGCAGCTCTGTATTATCCTGAGTGACATTTTGTCCAAGTACAGTAATAACACACGTCCTTGCCTGCTGCTGAAAGCAAAAGCCAGATTTTAATACCTGGTGGAAACGTTCTCGCTTTTGGGAGCGTCCAGACCTGGGAAAAGACATTCTGCTTATAAAAATTCTGATTTCTTCACATATAAATGAGCAGGTTTCCAACAACAAAAGCCTCTCAGATACTGGGTGTAATCTCCAAGCTGCTGCCATGACAGTCGTTTAGTAACAGCTATAACTTACGCAGGGATGTTTTGCCACAGATTGCAAGGAGGCAGAACACTTCTTGCTCCAAGTGACAAGCAGGGAGCCTGAAGGCACAGAACAGGGCAGTGACTTTTACCCAAGGTCAGGAGCAGAAAGACCTCCAGCCTCCCCAGTCCCAGCAGACCCAAGGCACAGTGTCACAGCTGAGCCACCTGCAAGGTGACTGCTCTCATCCTGACCCAGGGAGAAACTGTAGGCACATGGTTTATATGGGCTTGGCTTTTACAGCAGTCAATGAGAAGCAAGCACAAGGAGGAAGGTTTGACTGACCTGCTGAGCTAAGTTCATGTGGACATCTAAACAATGTACCAGGCAATCTCACCTAAATATGGCATCTATTTTTTATCCTGCTTCCTTTGCCTCTCTGGTCAAAGGATGCTAAGGTTTAGGGATGGGTCAAGGGATGAGGCAGCAAGAGACAACTCTCAGGACAAACCCAGAGCTGGAAATAGCTATCAACCAGAGACCTGCCATCAATAAACTCCTAGCAAGTAATGATTTTCTCCCTAGGGTGATGGGCAGGTGTTTCTGGCAAGTAACAACAAACTAACTGATTCCTATTGTAAAAAAAACTTACCCTATAAACATCCTTATGCCTGCCCGAATAGTGTACATGTGGAAGGCAACACCTATGGTAAATGTTTCCTAATGCAATTAGCCTCTTTCAACATCACGGATAAAAGTGCTACTTCATTGCTACAGAGTGCACTCCCTTTGAGGTCCACGGTGCTGCTTGATGAATCTGACCCTGAGGAGCAGCTCAGAACTGGTCTCCCATTTAACAGGTCTACATTTCCTCGAGGGCTCTCTTTAGAGTGTGGTGGGGGAGTCTTGGAGAGGGGAGTAAGAGTTCTGTAAAATCAGGAGTGGAAAGGTAGTGAGAGGGCAGCTACTCCCAACTTAATAAATGGTGGGGAGGGGCGGAATTTCATGATGTGATCAGGCAGCATGTCTAACACAAATTAAATAAAGTGCTTTTTTACACAGTAAATTTATAGAACTCCTTGACACAAGTTATTGCAGAAGACAAAGGTTTTTAAAAGGATTTAATAAGGGACTAGACAAAGTCATGAGGACTTAGTACCTAAGGGGATGGCTTGAAAGCCTCTGAACCAGCAACTGCCAAAAAATGGAAAGGTTTATCTGAGGCAGGTTCAATGTCTATTTATTTCTTGTGCCTTTTCTATGTATCTGCCACTAGACAGACTTCAGCTGACCAGGTGATGGCTACTTCCACATTGTCCTTAGCAGTGGGCAGGGACAGAGAAACAGTGTGGAGCCAAGAAACTGCATGGGAAGATCGCGGGATCCTCCACACATTGGCCACAGCCCTCCACAGCAGGACCACCGACCCATTTTCTCCTAGATCACTATTGAGGAGCTTGATTCACTTTTCAAAGAGAAAGGCTTTAATTTTGCCTACCCATGGAGTCACTTCCCCACATGTACGTGCCGAAAGGCCAGTCCCAGTGTGGCTTGTAATGTGACCAACAGACAGGTCAGAGCTGTCCTCCAGAAATTTCCATACCACTTTTTAGATTATTCTTATTAAGTGAAAGAAGATATTTTAAGGTATTTTTCTCTTCTCATTAAAGCCTCTGTCACAGGAATTACTTGTCACCACAGGTTTAATCTTCTGCAGAGTCCAGCTTTCGCGTGTTTGCATTCATGAGATGAGAGGACAGAACATGAGGAGGAAATTGGACCAAATTAACCTGCTCCCATGACAATCCACAATAATAACAAAAGTGGAAAATGGCAGAGAATTAAACTGTTCTTGACAAAAACTGTAATGACCTCCAAGAATGCCTCTAAAGTAACTGTCCAAGTAATAGTTTCCAAGTGTAATTTCAAGGATATGCTATGCAAACTCCCCTTGCAGAATTTCAAGCTACCCGTTAACAAGCCTGAAAAAAGAATGAATGAGAGGAAGAGGTAATCAGATTACTGTGTTGCTAATTATAGTATCGAAACAGGGTGATTTTTTTAAGTAAGGACAGGTAGATTGGATCAGGGAAAACTCCAAAGTAAAGGAAAGAGTTTAAATCTGATTTGGTTTTAACACTGGGAAAGAAAACACTTTAAAAGAAGTTGTACAACAGGGTGCCCTGCTCCATTTCAAAATCAAAATAATAATTCAGTGGAAAAAAGCCACCTAAAAAAACCCCAAAACAATGCAACAAGCAAAGCAAACTGATTTTAGATAGGATAGCCTTAATTAGTCAATCCCCAAAGAGAGAGATAACATCAAAGTCAGGGCAGAATTAGAACTAAAGGCCATCTGAGGCTGGGCCAATCCTCTAAATAAAAAGGATGTCCAAAAAGAAAGTATTGCCACCGAGTGAAGAACAGAGTCTGTGTGCTGCATTTTCCCTTTTAAATCTGGCTTGGGTAGCCAGGGCTATGTTTTCTAGGGATTAATCAAGGAGAGAGAAAGAAAAACCTTGTTATTGTCCTTGTAACAGTGGCTGTGGCACTATCTAAATGCTCCTGTTCAGAATCAATACTTCTGAAAATGGTGTCAGTTGCCATCATGTCAAAGTAGAAATTCAAGAGGTTGTCCCTGAATCATAAAGAGACTGAAAGGTTGTCTTCAGGATGACGCTGTGTTCTGACACCCCAGCCACAGACCACATCTAGGTAACATAAACGTACCCCGGCCATATCAATGCACAACTGATCACAGTTCAGGGACAACAGAAATACAAGTTATTCCTTCAGATGAAACTGAATAGCCATACAGCATTTTCATAATACACCTCCTTCATCTATGCAAATTCTACAAGAAGAAAGAAAGTAATCCTTAGAGGATTTCCACTAAGTATAAACAATAATATATTACCTAAGGGCTTAATACTGCTATACTGACAAAAACCTCCACAATGTAATGCGACTGAGACTCCCAAATTCCAGTTCAGTACAGTGAGCCCTTCACGTGGGATTCATCTGTCCAACTTCAACTACCTACAAAGTGAATATTTACATATGAAAATTCATTTAGACTCCATCTACGAAGAGCCATGTACTTCAGGAGGGAAATCCCTTTCATTCCATTACTGATGGATAGACAGAAGCACCATTGCAAATGACTAATGCTAAAGATAAATCCCGTTTCTGCAGTCTAAAAAACCTGGAAAATAGCTCTGTGGCCAAGATATAGTTTTATTCAAAAACTGTATAAAACAAATTTAGAAAGTCTCAGTACCAATTAAAAAAAATACAGCATTGAGTTAGTCACCAAGTCATTCTTGTCACACAGAGTGAACCAGATCCTTCCTTCAGACAATATCCTCTGACATCACAAGAACTGAGCTCAAGGGCACTGCCTAGAATATGGGCCAAACTTCTGTTTCTCTCTTTAGATACATCTCAGTCCCCCACATGGACAATTAATCTCTGTTTTAGGAATTGGTTCATGGTGCACTGTTGCGGTCAAAGCTATCATTGCCAAATGAAAGCAGCGGGTAGATGACTTTTGTTAGATCCCGGTTTTTTCACTGCTCCTTTGATAAAAGTTGTCTTTGAGGCAAAGAAACAACTTAGTATGAAGGCACACAAGCAAGCCAAACCCTGAAAGGCACTTGGATCTTGGTGTTAACATCCCAAGACGAACCCTTGCACCAAAACCAGATCAGCTTGTACCATAAAATAAAGGGAGAGGCAGGAAATGCAGTGAAGACGTAAGAATGGTTTACCATGTCAGTGGATGAGTTCACTAGCTGTTTCTATACTCCTCCAGATTTGTTGAAGCTGATTTTGGTAAGAGAGCAAGGGAGAAAAGCCCTGCAATTTAAATAGACCTTTCTGACTGTCAGTTAGATTGATTACAGTTTTCTGCAAACAATACATTTTTAAATAGTTCTTTATAGAGTTTATTTCACTCCCAACATTTTCGCTATTATAAAAACCTCATAACAAATGCAATCACATTTCTATTCACTGCCTCTCCAAAGTCTTCCTCCCTCCCTTTTCTCTGGCCACCTGTTAGCTCTTCCTTCTCTAAATTTAACTCCCTTAGCTTTGTTTGGTAACCTTTTCCTCATGCCCTCATTATCCAAATTCTGTTCCTGCTGTCGTAAAGCTGGTGGGGAACTGAATCTGGGTTATTTTGGAAACGGGCAGGGGAGGAGGTAATGAATCAGTCCATCAGTAGAGGTTTATTTATGGATGCTTTTTCCTAAAAAGAAATAATGAAGTAAAAATAAATAATCAAGGTCTCTACCACCTTTTACAAAAAAGTTCCCAGAATAAAGATAACATTGGAATGTATTAGAACATCTCAAAATACGGCTTATTTCTGGTTATCTATTACTTCGCCTGAGTAGCAAAAAGGCACTGGACAGTCCTTTACAGCTGTGAAAGGTAAATATAAACTTACTGGAATTGAGACTTGTTTGCTCAAACCTTGCTTGGCGTTAACACAAGTGACCACAGAGAAACTGTGGACAGCACAGAGGCACAGTCTCATGGTTGCCCCAGGGCTCTGCACATCGAAGAGAACATAGTCCCATCCTCAGCTGGCTGCTGCTGCTTGTCCCCATCACTAATCCAATGCATGGTTTATTCTGGAGCCCTTCCCTTCCTATCTATCACAACGTGGTATTTAGGCAACTGCCTCCTCAAGGATGCAGGTAATTCCCTTCTTCCTATTCCATCCTACTGACAACAGAGGTTCCACATTGATCCTTGGCCAAGGCGGACCTGAATGCTGACTTAAGAGTCTCTCCATGAACTGGTGATGGTATCCAGCCACGCCTCAGCTGGCACTTGTATGGCAATACATTGTCCAGAGAAAAAAGGGAAGATTCGCAGAATGAAAAGGCAGGGAACTAAGGACAAGGCAGGTCTAGTTGGAGACCTTTATCATCAGTCACTTCCCAAAAAGGATAAAAAAGAGTAAATCCATGCCACTGAGCAAAGAATACACTGCTCTAAATATTAGTTTGTCTTGCATTTCACTCACAGCAGTTTTGCCCAAACTTTGCTGCATAAACTGCAGCTCTCTGTTGGAGTATCTCATTGATCCATTACGTGCAAAAAAAGAAAAAAACAAACCCCACCACAACTCTCTGGAGATGGAAAGAAGCTCCAGGCATAATGTGGCTCAGCCATCCCGACCAGCAGGGATGCAGGAGAAAACTGTAGGTAGCATGATCCAAATAGAAGGAATAATCGCAGCCTTTCCCACTGTCTTGTTCAGCATATCTTGTTCTGCCAGCCCTGCCTGACACACTCTTCTACAAACTCCTCCATTGTCCCAGTAAATCTAAGCTTGAGCTAGCACAACTCCAAAACCCTATGGAAACAGGCTGATGCACATAGAAACCGCACAGCTAAAGCACAATGAGGTTACTAAATGAATGAATTTGGATGCAAGTAGGAAAAGAAAAGCTGTATTTCACCTAGAGAGAGAGCCTGGAAAACCCTGTTCCCACAAAGCACATACTGATTTTGAAAATATAGTGAGCTTGTGTTGGGACACAGAGGGGAGATATTTTTAAAATGCCAAAGTCACTGGCATGGCACCAGGCGTTGGTTTAATTTCATTCTCATACTTGCTCAGAGCCAAAATGAGTCATCTTCCCCATGAAATACGAATCTGTACACAACGCTAGCTGTTAATTACCTTTCCTGTCTCCATTAAAGAGCGAAGTGACAGTTTCAACCTCTCCCTGGGCGAGCATTGTGTTCTCTTGCTGTCTCCATCCCTCGCCAACAAATCTGCCGCTACAACTCAAGTGGCACTTGAGATATTCAGTCTAGCATTTCAACAACAGTATAATAAGTGATAATTTGACAACAAGAAGCCATCTTTAGAAAACTCAAGCCACTTGTAACTGCAGTAGAAACAAACAGAGGTATTTCTTCACCAGGCCTCTTCACAGAGCAGCTCATTTGGCCCCGTCCAGCATTGATGACTCCAAGGCTGGGAGTAGTCATCTCTAAAGTGTTGCTGTTTTAACATGTTGGCTCCATGGAACCAGGGGTTTTATCTTTCTATTTACTATTTACATGGTTATATTACTGTGTATGTAATGTTTTGAGAATTACAGAACTCAAGGGAGATGATATCTAGCTAGCTTTGTGCATCCCCAACCCAAATATCCCTCTCCAGCTCCAAGGACGTCACCTCTACAGCTATGCTGTCACCTCAGTGGCCAGGATACACTCCTAGCACTCCTATCTCCCAACTCTGTTGACATCAGGCAGGTCAGCAACACTTTGCAAGTTGCTGAGGTGCCTTTTTACCTTTGCACAGTGCATTAACTAGAAGGAATGCGAATATCATAGCAATTGCCACCAACAGACATTCAAAAAACGCTGAACCTTCCACATTTCAAAAATTACAGTGGTTTCAGCCATGACAAGCAAAAATGCAGTTCTGCTTGTTCTGTCATCTTGTTCTCTTCTTCCATTATATGGAAGATTCTCTGATTGTGCTCTTAAGACTTTTTGTTTAATCATGAAGGACAGGAACAATTTTTTTTTTCAATAAAAAAGAACGTGGTTTGGAAATGCCCTTTTGGAGGGTTTTATCTATAAAGGTATCACAAGATTATCATAAATATTTAGAATATGACTATGATCATAAGAAAAAAAAAATAAATCACTGAAATTTCTACTCACAGTTGTAGCAGAAATTCAATCCTATGCAGAGGAATCAAGATCCCTACAAGACTTAACCAAGTAAATCCTTGAGATTCAAATAAATTAGTGTACTTATGCTGAATCTTTCCAGAAGGGCAAACCTCACCTTTGTGTGCATTGCAGCTGTTGAAGAAACAAAAATTTGCAGGAACCGAAGACATTGGAATTTGAAAATGTTCAAAGGCAGTAGGAAAAATGTAGTATTCACTTCCATCTCTGTTCATAAGTGCACTGCTTTACCCTTCCAGAAGAACCTCTACCCAAAACCTCAGAGCAACTTCCTAACCTTAATCAGGTCTCACTGGACACCCCTACATTAGATAACACAGCAAGTGCTTCTTTAATACTTCGTGTCACTACAGGAGAAGGTTGATGTGTTCACAGCATTGGATTATTTGCTTGTGCCATGCCACGGGTCATTCTCATAGTTCAGCCTGAAGGACACTGTAACAAACTAATCTTTTTTTTTTTTCTTCTTCTTAAACCAGCTGCACCTGATTTATTTACTTATTCATCTGAATAAGTAAATACAAACATCAGGGTTGATAGCTTTATAGCAGCTTTCCCACAGAAGAACCAGGGACTCATATCAGGGTACCCACCACTGTGATAAGCGCTTTTTGTTGTGAATTTATTAATTCATCATAGTATGGTGTGTATTGAGTAGAACAGCTCCAACTGAAACCAGTTCATTACTCATCTACTCTGTGGCTTATGGGGGAAAGCTCGGAAATTATTAAAAATAAATACACAAGACGACCAGCATCACTTCTCAGAGGGAAGGAAATTCCAGTTACCACCCATGTCTTATCTGAGAAACTAAAGGTACAAGAAAATAATAAAGGAAATTCTTGATCATTGGAGTAATTTCATGAGGGTATGGTAAAAAACAATGTAGAAGACTGAATTTCAGCCTTGCAAAGTTAATCATAGAAAATTCATCTGTGTGAAACACACTGCCTAGTTTTCTGTTGCCTTTTTTTTTCCCCCTCCATAAAATAGTTTAAAGCTAGTTATTCATTTCATTGAACTTTTCATAGGGTTGTTCATCACATTTTACCATTGTGGCGAGTGACTAATGACCTTGAAAAAAATAAAAAGTAGCCATATGAGCATTAGCAGAATAATATATACTCCAGATTAAGGAGGGAATATTTAGCTTTTGCTCAGTGAGGTATGTAGCTTGCTCGACAAAGAATGATTTATAGGGAAAGCAATAGGAAAACTCATGATGTTTTTGAGATACAGAGGAGGCATAAGCAAAGCTGCTGCTCAGTGCAAGCAGAATCCTACCCAGCCACCATGAAAATACTAATACACTTTTGTGCTTGAGCTCACCTAGCCTGTACCTATCTTATTTAATTCCTTGAATTCAGGGTCATAATGACTAACAGGCTCTGTTGCATTTTTTTCCCCACAGACTGGAGAAGAAATGGGAACAGTCACAGCTAAGCAGGTTAAGACTAGGATCTACCATTCTCCTTCCAAACAAAAGAAGAATTATTCCACAGTGAGTAGCTGAAGGCACCCTGCTATGAACTCCCACTGGGGTGGCCTGTTCATGGACAGCTGGTTCACAACACTCACTGTTTAGGACTTTTTCCCCGAAATCTGAGTCATCTCTCAATCTCTTTAAAAACCTTAATGCTGCTAATGCTAGCTATTTAATTCCAGATACTCTCCTTCAGATAAATAACAATGTTCCCTTCATGAAACCTTTGGTGTGGGTTTGTAGTGATGATCTTCAATGGATGTAAGTGACCTGTGTGCAGAAAAGAAAGAAAAAAGAAAAAGAAAAGACCCACAAAAAGAAATGGTTGAATGGCTCTCTCTTCCTTCTCTTGAGTCTCATCTCAGATATGCTTTAATGCAATTTAAATGCTGCCCAATTTGATTCCTTACGTAGCCCCAGCAAGATAAAAATGCGTTACAAAACCTGAAGACATCAGATGCAGTTTAAAGCCCCAAATCAGAGGGACCCTGATCAGGAGAACCTGATGGCTGGAAGCAGGGGGCAGAAAAACAGAAACTAAAAAAAAATAAAAAAATCATAGGATCTTTAAGGATACCTCTTTTCATCCAGTTTCTATTCAGAGAGCTCATAACTTCAATACAGGAGAAAGAACTACTTTTAATTTTACAAGATTTCATAGGCAGATTAAAGTTTCTCTGTAGTTATCCCTCTCTGCATTTGATCTGGCTTATTTCTTCCAATATCAATAGAGCTAAGAGGGGATGCATGTCTTCTATTTTAATGGGCTTGGGTTTTCCCACTTTTGCTTTTTACAGGAGCAATCAGCTAAAAGTTAAAAGGTAACATGACCTGGTAAAATTTTACCTCTACTTTGCAGTCCTAGAGGTTATTTCAGTTGCAAGCTAGCCACGAGCTTTTTGACTGAAACCAAAACTCTTGCTTCTTTGGTTGCAACCAAAAAACTGCCAAATGCAATAGGAGCTTTTCCAAGTAAAAATGTTTTGATGAATGTGTGTGTAATTGTTGCACCCTAAAATGCCTTTGGAAACATAAGACATTGTGCCGAGAGCTTGGCCACATATAGATTACTGAGCTGGAAAATTATTTTGAACCTAAAGTATCTGTACTTCAATTTTATGGGTAATTAAACCTAATGCGATGCCATTCAGAAAGCAATTAAGTTCAATATCTAGAATGCAGCGTCCCCTTCCAGTGAGTGATGGGGAGGAAGCAACAGGATTCACTGTGCTGATTGATCGCTTTTGGGAACCCCCCTTGCAACCTCAGGTCCTCTTATGAAGCAGGAATCAGGCAAAAGGTGGAGGTGGAGCAAGAAAATGCCCCTTGTGCTACATCTGGCACGTGTTATCAGCTGCATGTCCAGGGTAGGTGCATTGGCTGACTTGGGGAGAGAATGGAAAGGAGATTTCCCTAGTAATTAGACAGCTTTATCCAGATATTGTTGTACTAGGGGGACAGGAATGGCCAAAAACAAGAGAGACCAGTGCTGCAGCAATGGACTTGTGGACTTCATGTCAAACACACTGGGCACCCTGGAGGTCTTTTCACCATTTCCATTGGCAGAAGACACCAATTCAGACTGGCTAAAGGCATCAAATCCATCAATGGAGGTAACACAGACATTGCAAAATGACCTCGTCTGAGAGCTGTGCCTAGCATGGGGCTCTTAAACACCAGAAACTGCCCAACCCTGAGCAACATACCAGTCCTGAAGTGATAGAGAGCAGCTCCCAGGCCATGCCTGCAGCCCTAGATGGAAGTGAAGCAAAACAGCTGCAGCCCATGAATGTGTGTCCCTAAAGCCCCCTCCATACATCCTGCGCAGCTCATCTGCAAGGATGTACCAGGAGCTGTGGTGTCCACTCCAAGCAGAGGTGCTGCTCTGGGCTTCCTCAGCCCCCATACATTGTACATGGTCCACATGACTTGGCCATGTGAAAGCTTGTGCTTGGTTCAGACAATCAAGAAATGTAGCATGAAGTAACCCAATACCTTAGAACACAAAGGTCAACTACCACCAAGGTCAGTAGAAGCTCTGAGTTGAGATCTTCAGGGGGCGGGGGGAAAAACAGGCTTGTGCCAGAGTACCCATTTAAACCACAATATTTGTTTTAAATTATATTATTAAATTTAATAACACTGGTGCACTGGGACATAATTGTGATCAAAAGGTTTACCCAAGGTTAGAAAGAAAGTTGGTTGCAAAGTCATGAAACCAATCTAATCTCTTGCTATGCAGTCCTATACTTTGGGAGGAAGATAATTGTTACTAAAGCTCACCAGTGGATAGTTGCTATGAATAAAAAATTTGGCATTATACATACTCTCAATTATTATTTTTTCAGTGTAACTACAGAAGAGAGAAGGTGTCGGCAGGGAAAAAGTAAACTTGCCAACAATACCTCCACAAATATCACATCAAATCACATCTCAGAGATGCCAGTACAATCATACCAACCTAGCCAAAGCATCAGTCTTTTTGATAGAAAAAGTTAGCACCAAGCAGAGTTTTCTTAAAACATTATTCTTCTCCTCTGTTATTTTTATACTATTATTCGAATGCATCAGCTTGCCACTTCTTTCATGACCGGGCAGCTTAGTGATAAGCCAGAGTATTACAAATGTTTTCTCCATCTTTGAGAGCAATATGTAATATCATTAGATTTCCACAGTTTGCTTTGGCAGTGATATGTTCAACAGACAAGCTGGTTTCCCCATTGTAGAGATGGGACCAGCTCTGGGTAAGCAAGATAGAAGAGGAGCATTAGTGGAAACCTATTATCTCTGTTCAATTTTCCCAAAGAGTAACCAAGGCTTCTTCTGAGAATAAATGAAAACATTTATCGTTTGATAAAAATTAGTAAGCAGCTCTAACACCTGCCCGTAGTGGCATGTTTCCTTGCCAGTTACAGTGCAATAAGGTGGCTTTAGGCAACAAGCAGCAGTGACAGCCTCAGCAACCACCACTCCCACCACCTGAGGACCTGGCTTGGAGAGCATAGGGGTGAAGATAAAAACCCTGGCACCACCACTGAAAGGATTCATCTAATTGGTGTACAGCTCACATTTCTGCAAACCAACCAACAAAACAAAATACCCAGTCCTGTTCCTCTGCCTGCCTACATGCTCACCCCCTCCTTTTTAGCTGGCAATTACCACATCACCACTGCCCAAGCTGCTTTTGGGCCACCAGTTGCTGCACCTTAGTGGCAGCACATTCAAAAGTCACATCACCCCTTCTTGCGTGCTTCTGGAAGATGAACTTCCTCAAAGTGCCAGGTTTGCAGTCTGTTGTCTTGCCTGGCTAGTTTTACACCCTGGCCCGTTCACGAGAATATTGACAACATAGGAGGTCTGCTAATGGGTCGTATTTCTGCATCAGGTCCTCCCGAGCTGCTGCACAGGCTGGCAGTGATGTGTGACGCATCAGGAATTTCCCAATTTGTTGACTGTCACAGGCTCGCTTTCACCTTCCTGGAAAATCAGTCCCAGGAGACGAAAGCCAGATTTTCACTCTCTACTTCAATGCCTCCTTTCAGCACATGCTGGTTAATGACGGCGTGTAATAATCAATAAACAGCTCTTGGCTTTCAGCTGATGGTGCGTTACTGCCCGATAGGAAGGGGAAGGTGAGCCCAGCAGTTTCTGCGAGCTGGGGAAGGCTCTCTGGGCACATCCAACCCTGAACAGCCCCCCGTACTCGTCCTGCCAATGTCGTTACCACCCTCCTAACTCTTTGCTGTCAGCATATTGCTGTGCTCTGGAATTAAAAGACTGGCAGTCGCAGAGCTCCTGACATTCAATGATATGCAAACAGGCAGAATGTTGGTGATTTCAAAAAAAAATTACTTCCCAGCATAGAAGCTGCAACGAAGGTGAGGGAGGCAGGTTATTCCAGAAAGCTTTATGCTTACAAAACCTGGGGCCCACGTGAATTTGAATCAGGACCAGGTCAGAGCCTGTGGCAGGAGAACTCTGCTTCACAGAGTACAGGTCTGCAGCTCTCACACTACAAGAGAGCACCAGAGCTCAGAGGTTGCTTTCTGCTTGTCTCCTGCCAACCCTGTTTGAGCTGCAAATACCAAATGTTAAGAATGAAGATGAAATCCTTTTTGGTAATAGCAGGAAACACACATCAAAATAAAGCATCCTTCCAGGTGCACAAGATAGCAAAGGAAATGGCCTAAGATTTCACCACACTTATTATCCTGTTTCATACCTGCACCTGATACCCAGAGACATCTATCCAAACTGTCAGACTTCTTTCCATTATGTGGAGAGACAGAAGATGTCATGTGCTGACACCTTGAAGCACTTTGAGTTTGCAAGGACAGAAGCTGAAGGGCGATTAAGTGTTTCTTGCATGAGACCAGCCAAGTGCCTAAATTTTAACTTCTCAATAACTTCCACTTGATGCAAGCAAGGTAGCAGGGGCACATCAGATACCAAATTAGAAACAACAACAGAAAACCTTTCAGGCTTTAACTCCTCAAGATAGATTATCAGTCACTGCCTGCATAACCCATTTGATGGAGTTTGATTCTCCACGTGGTTATTTTCACCAGCAGCACTCCAGAGGTGGTACGAGCACCCAGCAGAGAACCCATCTGAAACGAGTTCCCAACCCCAAGGACAGACCAGCAGAGCCTGCGCCTTCTTAGCACGATTCAAACGAGATCCCCCCAGACACGGTGCAGTCACACCGTGCTCCAAGGGGAAGGTTTAAGCCCTGAAACAGGCAGGATCCTGCAACCCCCTTCTGCAAAGTCAACCGGTAATAGTCCCCTTCAGGTCAATAAGCAGTACTAATCTCCCTGCAGAGTGGGTCAGGGTGAAGGGCAGATACCGAATTCAGTCAAGCTGGCGTAAGCGCTTCGTGCAGTGCCCGTGCTCTGATGATCAATCATTCATAAGCTGGTTCTGTGCTGAGAAGTTTCCAAGGGCTCTTCTGCCTATTGCCAGGCCTGCAACGCACTGTGGCTGTCGCACCGGGTCCTGATGGCACCAGCTGGGGGACGTGCCCTATTGTAGCTGTCACATCTGCTTTAAGGACCTGCCACTCGTGATGCAGTTTGATCTGAGACAGACTGCGTGAGGCATTTGTTTTTGGAAATCACAGGCTTCTTGCCTCAGTGGGGAAAGAGCCCAAAAAAAGAGGAGGAAAGCAGCTGGGGTGGCACAGATTAGTTTTGTTTTACACCCTCACCTGTTAAGAGCAGGTCCAGCTGCCGCAGAGATGACCATCTGGCTCCTGGTCAAGGAGCAGTCAGATCTGCAAACCCTCCCCTTGGATGAAACAACAGCGTAAGGTCGTCGCTGTAGGGTGCAGCTTTGAGAGAGGCAGAGGAAGCACCAGTCAAGGTTGCTACTTGTTTGCTTTGGACTCCAGGTACTTTTCCTCTCTTACTGAGGACACTTGAAGACCACACTTGAAGTCATCCTTCTGTTATTGTAAGTTAAATTATCACTATTCAGCATGTCAGTGGGCAGAGCTTTTATTTTTTTCCATCCTTTTTATTCTTTTTAAAGAAACACTTTGAAGTCTCTGTAGAGGGTTGCAGCTTCTGACAAGTTTTGTAGCAGGACAAAATGATATGATGCAACAGGAAAAGGTGAGGGGACACAGAGGATCCCCATACTGTTTACTCTCACACAATAAGGGACAATCACAGCAACTCAATAGCTTAAATAAAATGAATTCCACATCTCAGGTCAGTGTGGAGTGAACGGCTGCTCTCATCTCTCTCATGTCAGTGCAGAGATCCTAGGACAAAGATGCAGTGCTGAAATACACTGAAACAAGGGGAATTTTTGTTTCAGCTCCTGCTAAAATAATAGCAGAAGTAGCCTGGGAATGCTACAGAATAAGGCTAGAACTTCCTGCATTTCTTTCCCCAGTAGGAAAAAAAAATACAAAAAACTCAATAACCAAACAAAACAACCCAACTGAAATGTATCAACATTTCCTCTCTTGCTATGGCTTCTCCTCCAAACTAGATTCACCCATTTCAGAGCAGCGAAGTGCAATACAAACTATTAACCTGAAGGTGAGAAAAGCTATATCCCATTCCGATGGACTATTAGGTGCCCCGAGCTGAACGCTTCCACCGCGATTAAAGTGTTACGTTATTGAACATCACTTCTCCTACAGGAGTTATGCCATGTCGTGTTTCCTTAAAATACTAGAGCAAGCCATACCAAAGAGCAGACTTTCTGCATGGAGAGGAATGCAGTCAAATAGACACCAGGGGAGACCCAAAGCAAGCAATAAGCCACATTTCTTGTCACTTCATTACTTTTCTTTTTGTTGTCCTCTGAGCTGGTTCTCCAGCACCCCACCACCACCAGGTGTTCTTTGCTGAAGTGAAGAATTCAGAGGAAATGTTAAATTAGATTGGATTTTTTTTTTTTTTTCCTTTTTTCAAACAAACTGAACTGGTCCCAGTTCAGTCAGGGACCAGCCTCTACTCTGTATCTGCCCATTGTCAAGGAGGCTGCAGTGTCCTCACCTAGTTCGGCATAAAGATCTTTTCCCACTGTGGAATACAAGCCTTTGCTGCAGCCAAAAGAGCTTTATTTGTAGCCCTAGGACATAGGATTACTCATTTTTAGGGTTCAGGATTCCAGACTTAGCTCATAAGAACCACCAAAGAGTCTGTGTGCAGATGGACCATGTCCTGATGTTCTGGTAACAGTGGATTTGAACATGGCAGGACTTTACTGCAGAGAAAGAGCAGTTGCAAGCCCTGACTGACTCTATCTGGGCTAAAGTGACCAACACAGGGCTCCGCAGACAGGGCTCCAAAGAAGAGCAGCTCTCCAAAGGGCTTGTCATCTCCTGACTTTCTTAGATCAGCAGAAATCCTTGCTAGCAAAGCTTCCACCTAAACAAGACTTCTGAAAGATAAAAATGGGTCATCTTCTCTCCCAAACACTCGTGCCTTTCCTGTCCTGCATAGCCACTTAAAAGCATTAGGTGACAAATGTTTTGTTGCCAAGCACTGCAGAAGGCCCACGGGACTTGTCTCCTGACACCTCTGCTGGTAACTGAACGAGTGGCATAAAAACATGACAAGGGATTTAAAAAATTAAGTCTTCCCAGACATTCCCTGGGGGTTCTTTTGCTATGATATGCAGGCTGGCAGCACTGCTGCTCGCAAGATGCCGTGTTCCCACATTTCCTTGTTTTACAAGAAACGGATTTCTCTGGTTATTGAATCTTTAATGTGACAAAAGGAAGGGACATGGTAGTATAGAGCTGGAATGCTTTTCTTGGACACCACGATGCAGAAGGCTGCCTATGGAAGGGCGCTTGAATTGCTCCTGGACCTGCCTTTGCACCACCAGTCACTCAGATGAGACAAAAAAATCACTTTCAGAAGGAATAGAAAGAGAGTGGAGGTTTTGGCTGTGGACTTTTCATGCTGAGAAGAGCTAGGAGGGGAAATGAAGTTAGAGGGGACAGACAAGATAAGTCACCCAGGCAGGATGGGACAGGCAGGTCCTGGGCTGTCCGCTCCCAGCTGTTGCTGGCAACACTTTCCTCAAGAACACCCAGGAGCCCTTCAGCGAGAGCCCACAGCAACATTTCAGCCTCCTCCAGCTGAAGCCGCGTTATCAATGGCTGTCTCCTCACTTCCAGTACCTGCCACTGTAAATCACACCCCAGAGCAACGCTTAAGAGAAAGCATCTAAATCACAAAATAAAACAGGTCAGAGCTGCAATTATGATCAGTGAGGCAGGCATCAGTACGTTGTGCATAATTAAAATGACTGTAGGACTTCTCTATAAATATCAGCCAGAAAAGTGTCTCTTTGTGTGTGGGCATAAAAATGAGATGCAGGAAACAGCCTGCTCTGATGTGACAACATGACCTTGGAACAACTTTGTTGCCTCCACACCAGAGTAATTACACTGTTGAAATGTCTGATTGTGTCCCTCTTGCCATCAGCAGCCACCAAGCCTTTCCAGCAATAAATGTGTAACCACTAACAGTTCAATAAAGATCCAGAGATAGACTAATTTTGCAGTGGCTGCTGCTCCTTGAAGTTCTCTAAAGCTGCCGCTCCAAGAGCAAAAGCTCTTGATTTCTCCTTTGAAAGTCTGAACTCAGCTTGGAAATGAAATTCACTCAAGATGATAAATGGATACCATGCAAAGCTTGTCTTACATACGTGTTTAAATATTTTACTTACTGCTCATCAATCTTCTCCATCTACGCAGCATTCTCAACTACTTTGCAGTAAGAGAGCCAATTCCTTCAGGGAATTTGGGAAGCAAAATACATTCCCACTCTTCTCAACACTATGATGACAGCAAATATGGAAATGTTAAATGAAGAGTGGTGCTAAAGCAGAGAGCTGCTCCAGATCGCTGTGCGATTGCCAGACTGAGCTGTAGGACAAGGACTGGCCCTCTCTGGTCCCACAGGTCATGGGCAAATCCATGCAGCACATTTTGGATCTCATGAATCCCAGAATTCGCACAGTTTCATTGTGAAGAACCCAGAGCAGACCAACAGATGAAGCCTGCATTACAAAACTTAACAGGAGAATAACATCACGATCAACGAGCAACACAAAAAAGGAGCATTTCTATTGTCACAGAGACAATCCAAAAGTTTGGCAAGTGACAACATGCGCGGTATGTTTTTATTCAAACCCATTTCAAAACACAAGTACTTGAATCGATAATCACTCCCCTCCCATTCAGTAACCCAGTAATCCCCTTTTGTCCAGCACAATGCCTAGACACATTTTTATTGACCCAATAGTAAACCCATAGGAATTACCATTCTTTGACTACTAATGACTGGGTGTATTTCTCCCTGCAGGCAAGTATTTATCAGGCAGAAGGCAAATATGTGATTCATTGACTCATAATACATTACAGATAAATAATAATGAAAGACTATGCATCATTCTTGTCAATATACTGAAAAGATTTGCTGAATGCACAGAGGTTGGGGAGAAGAAAAAAAAAAAATAATCAAGTGTTAATCTGCAAGAATAGGGATTAGATATTGAAGCATAAACTTACTAGGGGGCTAAAAGGGACCCTGCCACCAAGAGCAGACAGCCAGCCCTTGCCAATATGTAGCCTGATCTCATGTCCAAAAATGTAGTATCAACACATACTTCAAATAAAATGCTCCAAACTACCCCACAACTCAGACTGCAGTTGCAAAATATATATTGAAGGGAAAAAATGATGGGATTTAAGCAATGTAAGGAAATTTGTGAATCTTTCACAAGCTGAATGAGAGAAAGAGTATTGAATAAATTAATCCATAAGTGATTTTCTATATGAAATTATTAATATGCTGGCCAACTTTCAAAGGCACAAATTAAAATAAAAGCCCATAATGAACTGAACTGGAACACTGTGAAAAACAAAAAAATAAAAGAGGAAACAGTTCTTGTTCTCAATCACTCAACTATAGGTCTTCCTTATAAAGAATAATGGTGCATCAAAATGATCATCTCCTTAAAATAAGCTATATAAAGCACTAAAAAGAGAAGCACATAATACATGACTTATTGTTGCAGCATTGTCAGGTCACCATTTTCTTTTTAAGGTGTTAAACTGCTTGAGCTTCTGTTGGGAATTCTCCCTAATAAATTCCCTTTTTATGTCCCTTTTCAGGGCTGTCATTTAAAGGATGCTACAAAAAGATTCAGAGAGCTTCTGGAGTAACTACATGGAGCTGGTAGCCCTCAGCAGACAGGAGCACAGCAGCTCCCTATCGCTTGAACGATAACTAGTGTTGGTGCAGAGAGTCTAATGAGCCATCTGGATGCTAATGAACTCCAGATTCAGCTCCTCTAGTGCTCTGGAAAACCCAGGGTGTGATCAGGAGAGCCCCTCCTAGCAGGTAGGATTTGGGCAGACTGGGTAGACAGAAGGACTTCAGCCTGCTGCAATGGCAACTGTGTTGATGGGGCAGAGTTATCTTTAGAAGTTTCTCCCCTATAGAGAAAAGGATCCCTCTCAAACCATTCTAACTGCCTTGAGACCTGAAGGAAACCTAGTCTACAGAAAAGCAGATAGGGAATATTCTGTTAGTTTAAGGAATTTATACTACAGTGTTTGAATCTGTTGTTCTCAGACACACACATATACATATATACATCCACATATCTTTCCCCCACATATATATGTATGTATAGATCTACATATCTCACATACCTTGACTTCATCTCACAAGCCTGGTTATACACCTGCTCTTGGCCCTCACTCAGGTCAGCGTTGGATGCTCCTCCCTTGCCCACACAATCACAGGCAGACAATTCTAGCACAACACACAGGGCAGCACTTCAACCCCACGCGTGGTGGGAACGGAGATACCACATCACAGGGAACAAATTAATGCAAAGCTTGCAAAATACTAGGCCAATGCCGTTGTAACCCAGAGCTGTGCTAAATAAAGTGGAAGAAACGTTCTTAAATCTCAGCCTCCGCCAGGCACGATTTCCGAGAGCCCACGGGCAGGGCTCACACAGCAGGCTCTCTAGCAGAGCTTTCTACATTTTACCAGGTCACCTGTCTCCTGTTGCTCAAACTCAGAGGAAAAAAAATGAGATCCGTCTGCTAATACATTCCTCTGTCAAAGCCTGTTAACTCCCCATCTGCCCTCCTCCCTATCCCTCACCCTTGCAGGGGACAAACTCCAGTCGAGGCAAGTAACATAAAGAAAGCTCATTTCCTTTGAACTTATTTACAAGTTTTACCATTAAACTTGCCCACATTATGCAAGCAGCTTGCAATCTTCCCTAATTCTCTGACTTTAATTACATAATTGAACAACCCAAAACCTCATTTTTTCCAGGAAACATTAAACATTACCATCTTAATGAAATTCTTAATGAAACGGTCCTCTCTGCATGCAAATGACTGGCACTGGATTTGCTTATCACACTGATAGACAAAAGGACAAATGCCCTTCCTTTTGTCAATCATCAAGAGTGACAGCACTTTCTAGCATCACCCCTCCTAGATGGATGGATGGATGGATGGATAACATGGACAGAATCATAGACAGGAGGAAGACATATCAGGGAAAGGTGAGGAAGTGGCCAGGAAAGGTCAGGAAGTGTGAATACACCAAGAAGAGACCCACAGTCAATGCGCACTTTTTCCTTAATCCCAGCTAAATTCAGAGGGGCTCTGCTTCAGCTGAGCTTTAGCCCTTGGGAAGGAAGAGCCACCACTGGAGCTGGCTGCATGGATGAAACAGCCCATAGTCTCAGCAGGGATCCTGCTGCTGCTGCTCAGAGTAGGGAAAAAATGTTGGGCATTTTAGATACTTTACTTCTCTAAATTGTTTGAAGACATGTGGCTCAGCCTTCCCCATCTCAAACACTCTCCTTGTCTTTATCTCAGGAGACTTTACTCCAGGCCCTCCTGCTGCAGACATGTTACATCCGACAGCAAATACGAAGCCACAGCAGAGTCCTTGCTGGAAGGAGCTGTGCTGGGGGCACGTGTCCCCAGCAACACCCCTGTGCTGGGAACCCTTTTCACTCTCATACAGCTGAACATATTTCCAGCCAGGGATGCTGAGACACCAAGCAGCTGTACTGCAGGGACCCAAGATGTCTGCAAGACTGAAAATTCCAGGACAAGCTGCAAAAGAGCAGCGGCAGGGCTCACACAGCAGGCTCTCTAGCAGAGCTTTCTACATTTTACCAGGTCACCTGTCTCCTGTTGCTCAAACTCAGAGGAAAAAAAATGAGATCCGTCTGCTAATACATTCCTCTGTCAAAGCCTGTTAACTCCCCATCTGCCCTCCTCCCTATCCCTCACCCTTGCAGGGGACAAACTCCAGTCGAGGCAAGTAACATAAAGAAAGCTCATTTCCTTTGAACTTATTTACAAGTTTTACCATTAAACTTGCCCACATTATGCAAGCAGCTTGCAATCTTCCCTAATTCTCTGACTTTAATTACATAATTGAACAACCCAAAACCTCATTTTTTCCAGGAAACATTAAACATTACCATCTTAATGAAATTCTTAATGAAACGGTCCTCTCTGCATGCAAATGACTGGCACTGGATTTGCTTATCACACTGATAGACAAAAGGACAAATGCCCTTCCTTTTGTCAATCATCAAGAGTGACAGCACTTTCTAGCATCACCCCTCCTAGATGGATGGATGGATGGATGGATAACATGGACAGAATCATAGACAGGAGGAAGACATATCAGGGAAAGGTGAGGAAGTGGCCAGGAAAGGTCAGGAAGTGTGAATACACCAAGAAGAGACCCACAGTCAATGCACACTTTTTCCTTAATCCCAGCTAAATTCAGAGGGGCTCTGCTTCAGCTGAGCTTTAGCCCTTGGGAAGGAAGAGCCACCACTGGAGCTGGCTGCATGGATGAAACAGCCCGTAGTCTCAGCAGGGATCCTGCTGCTGCTGCTCAGAGTAGGGAAAAAATGTTGGGCATTTTAGATACTTTACTTCTCTAAATTGTTTGAAGACATGTGGCTCAGCCTTCCCCATCTCAAACACTCTCCTTGTCTTTATCTCAGGAGACTTTACTCCAGGCCCTCCTGCTGCAGACATGTTACATCCGACAGCAAATACGAAGCCACAGCAGAGTCCTTGCTGGAAGGAGCTGTGCTGGGGGCACGTGTCCCCAGCAACACCCCTGTGCTGGGAACCCTTTTCACTCTCATACAGCTGAACATATTTCCAGCCAGGGATGCTGAGACACCAAGCAGCTGTACTGCAGGGACCCAAGATGTCTGCAAGACTGAAAATTCCAGGACAAGCTGCAAAAGAGCAGCAGGAAGAGAAAAACCAGTACTAAACTTCTCACATACCTCCCACTGCCTCTCTCCCCTCGCCCACCAACTCACCAGTACTCTCTACTATACCAGCTGAATGGGAGAGGAGCATCCTTCTCCTACCAACAGTATGGAGGTAACCTCTCTGGTCCTATGTCCTCGTTTCAGTGTCTTCCAGTGACACAGGTGCTGCTGCTTTCCACAGCCAACCTTTGAGGCACCAGCCCAGCCATCACTCCAAACACAAAGCAAGATTTAATCTACACACTGTTTTCCTAATACAAAACCATTCTTCTCCCTTTGAGCATTTTCTCGCAGGGTATTTTTATGCAGCTGCTTTCTTCTGCAGTACCAAGCTCTGCCCAGCTGAAGAAGTTTTTGTCATGAATATTTTGGGTGCATCCACTCCTTCACTGTCACTTTGTGACCTCTAGCTCCCCTTTTTTTTTTTTTTGATACTAGTTCAAAGACACCAGGAACGTCTTTCTTTTTCATTCCCATCAAAACCGAATGTAGTTCAAAGACACGACCTTGGTGTCTGTGCTTCTGCAAACAACACCGGCCCCAGCGCTACACCAAAACCCATGTCACTGAATCAGCTTGCTCAAGTCTCTTCTAAATCTAATTCTTTCTAAATCTAATTCCCACAGATCAAGAGCAAAATAGTTTTATTCAATAAGCATTAATTAGTTATTTTTTCTCCACTCTCCTGCTTCACTGCACTTTCAGTGTCCTACCCCTTTGGCGCACAGATACTCCTCACCACGCTGCAGCTCCCAGATTCTTACAGTTATTTATTGACAATAAAACTCAAGCCCCAGGTGCCTTTCCCTGATTTACACTCAAATCTGTAATTATGTGGTTCATGGTCACAATAAACTTTAAAATCAACACAGAAAGTCTGAGTTAGTAATTTAGGAGGAAAAAAAACCCAAGGAGGTGTCAGTGCCCTGGTACTACCCTAACTGGAAGGTCTGGGGGAAAAAACCCAACAGCTTGGAAGAGCTAAAGATCCAGTAGCAGTTTGGAGATGAGGGTCCAAACCTGACCCCTGCATGGTCTCCACTGACAGCATTCTGCTGCCTCAGATTCCTCCTGCTGTCAGCTGAGTGTCTGGCAACTTTCAGGAGACAAGGGCAAAATGGTCTTTTCTGCTTCAAGGCTAAAAAACATAAATATTTTTGAGTCAGCTACAAACATTTGGCAAACTAATTGCTTGGTATGATTAGCAGAGAAAAGAATTAGGTGCATGGCCTAAGAAACAATAATCAGTGTGAATTTCTTATGCTGCTTTGGGGGTCTTGCTTTGAGAAGTGTCCCCTGCCAGTGTTGATTTCTGAGCTAGAAGCTGCTGCTGAGTTCTTCACACATTTGCAATATTCTCAGCTCTCCATCTTCCCTTAAATCTTGCTCCCCAGCTACAGCCCTACCCAGCATCGTACTGGGGTGTTATCTGTGTTGGCAACAGAATATGTTTTAAAACTCTGGTAGGCAAAAAGATTCTTCATCCCATGACCATTTTCAATCCTAAACAACAACAGCAATACCCTAACTCACAATTAACACACTCTTAGTTCTCAAGTAGTCCAACTGAAACCAATTGATGTATTTGCCCAGCAGAGTAAGAAAACATCCATGAAGCACAAGGGATCAAATCGTGGCCGGTGAGGCCCAAGTCAACTCATTAAAAAAAATAAATGGGAGCAATTCCACAGGCCTCAGTTGGAATTCAATCCAGTGTACAGCTTATAAACCACTTTCACCAAGTGCCTTTCATTTGAGGCACTCCACAGGAGAGGCGCATCATTATTTGCTGTAACCCCAGCACCTTCCCCTGTTCTGGTTTGTTTTTCGCTGTATGATTCATTCCACTCTCTCAGAGTATTCCCTAGTTGTGCATTTTTGTCCTTGGCATTGTTTTCTGTCCTTTGCATCCCGTGTGCTGTATTCCTCAGCAATTATTTATAGAAGGGACTCATCCACCCTCGAATCTGTGCCCCCAGCTGTATGTCAGTACAGCTCCAGGAATTCGATCACCTTTCTGCTGGCAGGCTGCAGATGGGCATTCATGACAGCTCATCTTCTCTGCAGAAGCAGAGCTCCATCCTCCCAGATGTAAGATTTCCATTTAGTCTCCACAACAGCCATTTCCACATGGAGGTATGCACTCTAAATGGGTAAAGGTAAGGTCCTCAGAACCTATTTTTCAGCCTACTAAACCTAGCACAACACTGAAATCCTCTAATATAAAATGCAGCTCTTTATTCATCCCAGCAGAAAGCCTTGTTATTTCTAGCATGGCAGCATTTGCGATGACAACAAAGCACTTCAAAGTGTTCAAAATCATGCATGCCTGACCATACCAACCTGAACAGAAGGACAGATGACAGACTCAGTCCCACTTTGCTACGTAGACAGCAGTTTGTTCTTCTGTCCCATTTGATTTTCACAATGACCTCTTCCTTTTCCTTTCCCCTCCATTCTTCTTTATTTATAAAGATAGGAGACATTTTTGCCTTCCCCCGTGGGAAGTCTGCAGCGTTAGGGTGGGCAAGGAAACCTTTTAGTGGTGGGAGGGGGAGGACAGTCAAGTGCCTTGGAGATGCCCCAGAAGTGCTGACTCTGCTCCTGAAAGCCAGGAACAGCCCCCAAGTCACGCTCTGCAGCTCCAACCAAGAAGGGTGCCCTTTCCAAAGAAGGCATATCGATGACAAGCACCCATCCCACTGCCAACCCCCCTGGCAAGAGGTCACTGCAAAACTTCCTCTCCTCTCGCTTGCGTCCATCTCCTTGACTCTGCAGATTACAGCAGAGTAACTGTAGTATTCCAGTTAATGAGAACGTAATGTTTCATTGCTGACTTCCACAGTCGCTTAAATCTATCCTTATCTAATTAATTTTGCAAAACAAAAAGTGACTAGCCAAATAAACTCCACCACAGCTTGACAGCCAGTAAAATTATACGAGTTAATGTTTGTTCAGAAAACAGACCAAGAAAGTGTAAGGGGGGGACAAAGAGGAAAGGATTAATAAATTACTCAATACATAACTTCTAAATCAGTGCAAAAGATGGGGAGGGCAGCCACAGCACGCTTTGACATTGCTTTTCAATTAACCAAGAGGACAGATGCCTGGGCAGGCTGGCAGAGGAGCTTGAACCCAGGCTTGAGCACAAGCACCCAGACCCTGACCACCAGCACTACAGGAGGTACTCAGTCACAGCAGTAAGATTCCCATCCTGTGACAAACCAGTGACCAGCCCTGAAGGCAACACACATTGGGCAGAGCTGCTGGTGCCCACCACGACCCACATACACGGGAACACACAGGAGCGCACACAGATGTTTGCTAGAACGACATTTTCAGTAATTTACTTGCAAAGCCTTGAGCTGGAGCAGAAAAAGGGCTTCTTGCTGTGTTCTTTCTATTTCCAAGGAAATATTTTGTGTGCCTCATCTTCACAAAAGGCAGCAAATTACTACTACTACTGCTTCTTATTTAGAGAGTAGTGGTGTGTCAGAGCACCCAGCAGTCAGCAAAAGGAACAGACTTCATTACAGGGGCAATTAACAAAACTATTCCCCAAAACTTTGCCCTAAGCCTGGGATGAGTGAGGCAGGCGGTGGCACAATTGTCTATTTCATAAGGTACCACTTTGGGCTTTAAGTAAGAAGCAAAAGAAGAACGGATTAGATTCTCAAACCACCAAGTCTTACTTGGATAAAAATGAACTTTTGTCTTAGCAAGGAATGCAGGCTGACATCTGGATGGGGTGAAAAACCCCACAACTGACCCACTTTAGCCCAGTGAAAGTTGTCACCCGCATCTTCCTGCTCCTGAAAGGCACAGAGGCTTTCATGTGATAAACTGAATACAGCCCAGCTACAGGGACCTGAGGCAGCCACAGCCCATCTCAGAAAAACAAAATTAAACACCATTAGCAATGACCCATTTCCTCACTCGGCAGGGACCGGCGGAGTTAATCTGGCACGGGGAGAAACACGCTGTGGGTTTTCCCCCACCGAGAGATCGCTCTCTGCCAACACACACAACGCTGCCACTAATCCCCCTCGCCCCAAAGCGGGCGACCGTTTCTGTTTAAAGAAATAAGTGGGGATTAAAAGGAGGACGCCTGAAATCCAACGGACTTGAAATTAAACTGGCAGGGCAAGCGAGCTGCCAAGAAACAGCAATTTTCTCTGGGAAGAGATGCAGAGCTGCTGTGGGGTAATGGGGGCTGTACTGGGGCTGTAGCGGTTACATCCCAACCACCCCCTTGCCAGCACGGGGGTTTGCTCTTTGCTGGGGATTTCTGGGAGGGTTGAGTTGGTTTTGTGGTTTTTGTTTTTTTTTTAAAGTAGCAAAAGGAATTCCCTCCCCGTTCACCTCTGAGGGAATAAGCTTAAACATAACTTTAGCCACATAGATGGATCTTCCACTTGTGCTCTGGGTAAATGTTTTCACTTAAATAATTTAAACTGCAGTGGCAGCTGCTTCAGGTGTTTGCTGTCATCCTCTCCCCCTCGCACCCCCTGCCGCACTTTTACTCACCTTGCCTAAATCTACAGCCATTTGTATCCTGTTTGCTACCCATTACATTTGCCCACATTTTCCCTTACAAGCCAGCAGCCAGGTGCTCAGCCAAGGCAGGCTGGCAGAGATCTTTGACTGCAATCAGAGCAATGCTCATTTATTCCAGCTGAGGATCTGACCCCAGGACTTCCAGTGCTTGAGCTGTAATAGAAGTAGAATCAGACCAGGTCATTACATGTTTGGGAGATGTCCAAGACACTTTCAGGTGCTACAGAAAGCAGTGCCAGCAATTCTGCAGATCATAAGGTTGGTTTTTTCCTCCCCTGAATCAAAGGGGAGGGGATCAGGACGATGGGTATGGTGCCCAGGGATCTCATCCAGACAGCTTACTCTTTTGATTAACATACGTGCTGAGATCTGCCATAAGGTTAAGTTGCAGCGTTAGGAGTCCAGGGACACACACACCAGTCCATTTCACAATTCAAGGTTTACTTGCATTCAGTTTTTTGTTTTCAGTACAAAAAGCAAAGGAGACCCCGTAAGTCAGAGAGCCTGGTGTAATGCTGCTGCACAGGCCAAGACCCTCAAGATGAGTCACTTCTGGCAAAGAGAGCCATCTCCAGATCCAAACCTGGACAATTAAGTTAAATTTGAAAGGAAGTTAAAAACACCCAAGAAATCCAGCCAAAGCAAGGCACTGAAACAAGAGAGGGAACACATTTCACACTGGAGCATCCAAAGAAAGGTGGGGTTTCCATTCCCCCTTTCTTCCTTCAGATTGCACAGTTCTATCATGGTTTTTCCCATTTCTCTGAAGGGAAGGGCTGCCCAAGACAAGATGAAGAAAAGAGACCAGACACTACCTGATCCTATATTGAACAATCACATTTGCAACAAAACATGTAGCAATTACATTCCAGACCCTGAAAGGCTGCCCTTCTTGAGACACATGCCCAGTCCAAACACTGTAGACTATTCTACAACATCTTTGGGGTTTTCCCAGAGTAGAATCTTTGAGGATAATAACGATAATCTTCTCCAAACACAGTTACAACTTGCCATATGACACTGCATGTTCTGCTTAACCCCCACCTACCCAGGAGTAAGAAAACCCTCCCTGAAATATTAAAACGCTTAAAACCACCACTTCAACTCTGCTTGACTGCTCTCACTAGAACAGGCCACTACTATTTGCTTAATAAGGTGGTTTGTAAGACAAACCAAGAGCAGCACAGGATGAGAGTAACACAGAAAGCAGCCTCAAATCAGAGAGCTGTCTCAATATGTCAGCTCACACACGTACCAGCAAAGAGCCTGACCCTGCAGTCACTGACAGCAGGTTTTCTTTACAGGAGGAGAATTCAGCCAAAACTTGACAAATATAATAGGTGAGGAAAGACACGTTTCAAGAACAAACCCATTTATTTGTCCAGTTAATTTTCCATTGAGATGATGTATTCTGGCATAACTTGCCACACTCACCATTTCTGCCCCTTTCTGTAACACCTCTGCGAGGCTCCCTGCTAGACCAGGGATAGGAACACAGCTCTTTTTCTAAGTCTTCTCATTTCTTTTTCAGTTTGTCTATTGCTACTAATGTCTTGGGTTAACTAATTGAATTCAAGTTGCTTAATTGAAACATGTTAAGTGCAGTGCCTGTTTCTAATGCAGCAGGAGAGGGAAGGGAAAAAAAAAAAAACCAAAAACAACAAAACCCAAACAATGAGCTTTCAGAGCTGTCTGCATTTGTTGGCAGTATTTTTTTTACCTTGATGTAGAATAGAATGTTCAGAACAATATTGTGGAGACTATTCAAATTTCTACCTAAGAACAAGAGAGAAGATATCCCTCTTTTGTACAACAACATTTCTGTAAATTTTGTTTAGCTTGCGTGGGATACAGTTAATTACAGTAATTTATCAAACTGGCATAAGGTAGTATTCGCACACAAAGTTTTTCCAGCAGTCAGAATCCTTAGTTTTATATGAGACTGGTTTGTGCTAATTGAATTTTCACTTGGGTAGATAAAATCTTTAACAACTCTGGAATAACTAAGTGCTCTTTGTTCAATGATGTGGATCAGAATGATTTACAGCACCTTTCACATAATCATGCTAATTTTGCTTTCATATGATTAATTAAAACAATATGTTCTTTCTTCGTAAAATAGAATTAGTGCACCCAAGGAGACAGGTTTTATTGCAAACTTCTTTTTCTGGTAATAAAAGCAATTTTCACACACCATCTTTTTGGCAAAGCCAAGTAAACACACTTAAGTGGGCAAGAAGACTGCAGCTGGGGTCAGATCCCTTATTGTGGATCACCAGTGGACTTAGCAGGTTGCACCAAAGATGATTTAGCCCCAGTGCTGCGAGGCACGAAGCTGGCTTGGACATCCCAAAACCAGAAGTCTCACTGCTATATTTTCCTACAGACAGGCTCTCTCTCATCACACCTAGAGCCAAACTGAAGGGCATACCTGTACCAAAACAAAAATTCAAAGGCTAAATTGGATTATGTCTGTGATGCACGCTCCGGATTCAGCACAAACATGTCATTTTCAGCACCATTCAAGCACATGTTAGAAGGGACAGATTATCTGTGGTGGTCTGACAAACAAGTTGAAATATAAATAAGGCTGATGTAAATGGCTCTTGAGAAATCATCTGGTAAAGCAAAGCTTATGTGTTGACTCCTTGGACCCCTGCTCTTTGCAGGACGCAAAGCACCACCGAGTCCTCCAGCTATTTAGGGGTCCATAGGTTACCTTAGCTCTTCTACACCTGGTGGCTTTTGATGCCATACTGGTATTTCCCAGTGAGACCAACAAGCTCAGAACATCGTTAGCAGCATTTAAGTGCTACACCTCATCACACTGGAGCTGGGGAACAGAAAAGAACCAGCAAAAAGGAAAAACAACAATACAGGAAAAACAGATCATAGACAGAGCATTCCATGGTTTCACCTATCTCACCACAGCACCATGACAATACTCCTTTGATCAGAGGCTGTGCAGGCACCACTGTATTAAAATTCACTGAAGAAGAAAGCAAGTGACCTTCAGGTCAGAGGAGCAATGCAAGGAAGCAGGGAGGAATCATCTTCTGCCATCCATATTCAACACAGCAACTTCTCCTGCACAAGGCTTACCCACTCGTGGTTAAGTGACTTCCAAGAACCACCAGTTAATCCTACATGGGTGCAGTGACTAATGGTATGAACGAATTATGAGTTTTAAGAGAGATACTTAGCAAAGACCCAAAACCATCTAGTTGCAAATAATTAAGTTCAACACAGATTAATTTATCCAGAAAAAGAATTTTCTGCTCCTGCTGCACAAAGATCATCTGATGGACACCACTTGTCCCCTCAGATGCATGGACTAACCCCCTGGGTGGAGAACCTGGCAGTCCCCAGCAGTTCTTGCTGCTGAAGTGACCAAATGGGTAACTAAATTGTTAGTAGAAACTGTTCCTGCAGACATAAAAGACATAAAAAATGGGTCACTTAGGACCCATGCAGAGGATCTGAGTGAACTTGACAGGGCCTTGCTCTGTGTATTGAGTACCAAAGAAGAAACTGTCTTACAGTTATTTTTTTATTGTCCCTTCCAGTTTTTATTATTGTGCCTTGGCAGGATTATTTAGATCTTCTCCTTAAGGTAAATACTGATGAAATATCCCAGATAATGAGACCTGTTACAAGTGAGTGGTGAAGTGGATCTCATGGGGGGGTGTCTGGATGAGAGGCAGGTGCTCTGGCTGATGGCAAAAAGTGAAGAGGGAACCTCAAGAGATGCTCTAATAGCATCAAAGGGGTAATTGTGCAACCTGATGCATGAGAATGTAGATTCACAACCATCATTACCATTAATGGCAATCATGTGGATGGCTAAACTCCCCACACAGAGCACTGAATTATAACCTCCAAGTGCTTTCTCCCGTCTTGTTTCACTTCAAGCCTGGATCAAGGTGCTGGATAGCAAAGGTTATCCCACTCAATAAGGTCATGGTATCGCATCTCCGACTACAGGCCTGGATCTAAGACTTTCTCTAATGCATGAAACAGTGAAAGAAAGCCTGTAGTGTTGAGTTTCTTTTACTTTAACCAAATAAAAATATTAATAACAAGAGAATTATTTTTGTCCATCACCCAAAGGTCTCAAATTACTTTGCCTGAAGTATCCATGTGTACCAGCAAAAAGAAACCCCTCAACTGCCAGATGTCAGGGAAAACAGATTCAGTTGGCATTATTTATTAAAGCAGGTATTTTCATCACAAAAAAAAAATACATAAATAGTATAAACTATCCCAGACAGAAAACCACTCCATGCTACGTAAGATTACTTGCAATAAGGGAAAATTCCAGCTGCTTATTAAAAAATTCTCTTGTAATGGTGAGTTTATTGCACAAAGACTCCCATAAAATTAACACGAAGAGGTTGAAGGTTTCTTCCCCACCTCAAAGCATACCTAAGTGTTCGGATGTGAAGTACACCGTAAGAGTGAATGGCCAGACGCAGTTTTTCTGCTTAGAACTACATTGTTCATTGGGGCTGCCAGAGGCAGGAGAAGGAACCCAGAGAGATGGTACCATCAGCAGGTAAGGGTACTCAAGAAATCAATCAAGATCAGGACAAAGACAGGTATAGACGAAACAAGCACATCCACTGGTGCCAGGAAACATGAGCACTCCCAAGGAGCCTAGAAAAGGCATCCTCTCAGGAAGGCAGTGCAGTTGACATGGATACTGAAATGGAAATATTTAAACCCAGTTCTCATTCCTATAAAAGAGATGCAGAACAAGCAGAAAAAAAAAAAAAAAAAAAAAAAAAAAAAAAAAAAAAAAAAAAAAAAGAAAGGTTTCTTACAAATGATCTTCTTTATCA